>NC_064641.1:978536310-978839340 GCF_023864345.2 Schistocerca serialis cubense | reverse complement strand
ATCGGCATTGTGCCTTTTGTATTTAATTCCGATGCAATTTCTGTGTTTCATCGTCAATAAGAAGGTCCAACGGATACAGTAAACCTGAGGTGAAGCATCGGAATCTATAACTAGTGTCACAGGAATGGTTCAAAACATAGACAGTAGGAAGAGTAAGTCTTCTTATACTTAAATTGGCATTGTGCCTTTTTTATTTAATTCCGATGCAAATTCTGTGTTTCATCGTCAATAAGAAGGGCAGAGGGATACAGCAAACCTGAAGTGAAGCATCGCAATCTATAACTAGTGTCACAGGAATGGTTCAAAACATAGTCAGTAAGAAGAGTCAGTTATCTTGTACTTAAGTCTGCATTGTGCCTTTTGTATTTAATTCCGATGCAATTTCTGTGTTTCATCATCAATAAGAAGGTCAGAGGGATACAGTAAATCTGAAGTGAAGCATCGGAATCTATAACTAGTGTCTCAGGAATGGTTCAAAAAAGAGACAGTAAGAAGGATCAGTCCACATGTACTTAAGTCGGCATTGTGCCTTTTGTATTTTATTCCGATGCAATTTCTGTGTTTCATCGTCAATAGGAAGATCAGAGGGATACAGTAATCCTGAAGTGAAGCATCGGAATCTGTAACTAGTGTCACAGGAATGGTTCAAAAGATAGACAGTAAGAAAAGTCAGTCGTCTTGTACTTAAGTCGGCATTGTGCCTTTACTATTTTATTCCAATGCAATTTCTGTGTTTAATCGTCAATAAGAAGGTCAGAGGGATACCGTAAACCTGACGTGAAGCATCGGAATCTATAACTAGTGTCACAGGAATGATTCAAATCATAGTCAGTAAGAAGAGTCAGTCTTTTTGTACTTAAGTCAGCATTGTGCCTCTTGTGTTTAATTCCGATGCAATTTCTGTGTTTCATCGTCAATAAGAAGATCAGAGGGATACAGTAAACCTGAAGTGAAGCATCGGAATCTATAACTAGTGTCTCAGAAATGGTTCAAAACATAGACAGTAAGAAGAGTCAGTCTTCTTGTACTTAAGTCGGCATTGTGCCTTTTCTATTTAATTCCGATGCAATTTCTTTGTTTCATCGTCAATTAGAAAGTCCAAGGTATACAGTAAACCAGAAGTGAAGCATCGGAATCAATAACTAGTGACACAGGAATGGTTCAAATCATAGTCAGTAAGAAGAGCCAGTCATCTTGTACTTAAGTCGGCATTGTGAATTTGTATTTAATTCCGATGCAATTTCTGTGTTTCATCGTCAATAAGAAGGTCAGAGGGATACAGCAAACCTGAAGTGAAGCATCGGAATCTATAACTAGTGTCACAGGAATGGTTCAAAACATAGTCAGTAAGAAGAGTCAGTTATCTTGTACTTAAGTCGGCATTGTGCCTTTTGTATTTAATTCCGATGCAATTTCTGTGTTTCATCATCAATAAGAAGGTCAGAGGGATACAGTAAACCTGAAGTGAAGCATCGGAATCTATAACTAGGGTCACCGGAATGGTTCAAAACATAGTCAGTAAGAAGAGTCAGTACTCTTGTACTTAAGTCGGCAATGTGCCTTTTCTATTTAATTCCGATGCAATTTCTGTGTTTCATCGTCAATAAGAAGGTCCAAGGGATACAGTAAACCTGGAGTGAAGCATCGGAATCTATAACTAGTGTCAATGGAATGGTTCAAAGCATAGACAGTAAGAAGAGTCAGTCCTCTTGTACTTAAATCGGTATTGTGCCTTTTGTATTTAATTCCGATGCAATTTCTGTGTTTCATCGTCAATAAGAAGGTCCAAGGGATACAGTAAACCTGAAGTGAAGCATCGGAATATATAGCTAGTGTCACAGGACTGCTTCAAAACATAGACAGTAGTAAGAGTCAGTCTTCTTGTACTTAAGTCGGCATTGTGCATATTGTATTTAATTCCGATGCAATTTCTGTGTTTCATCGTCAATAAGAAGGTCCAAGGGATACAGTAAAGCTGGAGTGAAGCATCGGAATCTATAACTAGTGTCATAGGGATGGTTCAAAACATAGACAGTAGCAAGAGACAGTCCTCTTGTACTTAAGTCAGCATTGTGCCTTTTGTATTTATTTCCGATGGAATTTCTGTGTTTCATCGTCAACAAAAAGGTCAGAGGGATACAGTAATCCTGAAGTTAAGCATCGGAATCTATGACTAGTGTTACAGGAATGGTTCAAAACATAGTCAGTAAGAAGAGTCAGTCTTCTTGTACTTAAGTCGGTATTGTGCCTTTTGTATTTAATTCCGATGCAATTTCTGTGTTTCATCGTCAATAAGTAGGTCCAAGGGATACAGTAAACCTGACGTGAAGCATCGGAAACTATAACTAGTGTCACAGGAAAAGTTCAAAACATAGTCAGTAAGAAGAGTTTGTCTTCTTGTACTTAAGTCATCATTGTGCATTTTCTATGTCATTCTGATGCAATTTCTGTGTTTCATCGTCAATAAGACGGTCCAAGGGATACTGTAAACCTGAAGTGAAGCGTCGGAATCTATAACTAGTGTCACAGGAATGGTTCAAAACATAGACAGTAAGAAGAGTCAGTCCTCTTGTACTTAAATCGGTATTGTGCCTTTTGTATTTAATTCCGATGCAATTTCTGTGTTTCATCGTCAATAAGAAGGTCCAAGGGATACAGTAAACCTGAAGAGAAGCATAGGAATCTATAACTAGTGTCACAGGAATGGTTCAAAACATAGGAAGATGGAAGAGTCAGTCTTCTTGTACTTAAGTCGGCATTGTGCCTTTTGTATTTAATTCGGATGCATTTTCTGTATTTCAACGTCAATAGAAAGCTCAGAGGGATACAGTAAACCTGGAGTGAAGCATCGGAATCTATAACTAGTGTCACAGGAATGGTTCATAACATAGACAGTAAGAAGGGTCAGTCTTCCTGTACTTAATTCTGCATTGTGCCTTTTGTATTTAATTCCGATGCAATTTCTGTGTTTCATCGCCAATAAGAAGGTCCAAGGGATACAGTAAACCTGAAGTGAAGCATTGGAACCTATAACTAGTGTCACAGGAATGGTTCAAAACATAGACAGTAGGAAGAGTCAGTCTTCTAGTACTTAAGTCGGCATTGTGCCATTTGTATTTAATTCCGATGCAATTTCTGTGTTTCATCGTCAATAAGAAGGTCCAAGGGATACATTAAACGTGAAATAAACCTTCGGAATCTATAACTATTGCCAAGGGGAATGGTTCAAAACATAGACAGTAGGAAATGTCAGTCTACTTGTACTTAAGTCGGCATTGTGCTTTTTGTATTTAATTCCGATGCAAATTCTGTGTTTCATCGTCAATAAGAAGGTCCAAGGGATACAGTAAACCTGACGTGAAGCATCGGAATCTATAACTAGTGTCACAGGAAAAGTTCAAAACATAGTCAGTAAGAAGAGTTTGTCTTCTTGTACTTAAGTCATCATTGTGCATTTTCTATGTCATTCTGATGCAATTTCTGTGTTTCATCGTCAATAAGACGGTCCAAGGGATACTGTAAACCTGAAGTGAAGCATCGGAATCTATAACTAGTGTCACAGGAATGGTTCAAAACATAGACAGTAAGAAGAGTCAGTCCTCTTGTACTTAAGTCGGCATTGTGCTTTTTGTATTTAATTCTGATGCAATTTCTGTGTTTCATCGTCAATAAGAAGGTCCAACGGTTACAGTAAACCTGGAGTGAAGCACAGGAATCTATAAATAGTGTCACAGGAATGGTTCAAACATAGACTGTAAGAAGAGTCAGTCTTCTTGTACTATAGTCGGCATTGTGCCTTTTGTATTTAATTCCGATGCAATATCTGTGACTCATCGTCAATAAGAAAATCCAAGGGATACAGTAAACCTGGAGTGAAGCATCGGAATCTATAACTAGTGTCACAGGAAAGGTTCATAACATAGACAGTAAGAAGGGTCAGTCTTCCTGTACTTAATTCTGCATTGTGCCTTTTGTATTTAATTCCGATGCAATTTCTGTGTTTCATCGAAAATAAGAATGTCCAAGGGATACAGGAAACCTGGAGTGAAGCATCGGAATATATAACTAGTGTCACAGGGATGGTTCAAAACATAGACAGTAAGAAGAGTCAGTCTACTTGTACTTAAGTCGGCATTGTGCCTTTTGTATTTAATTCCGATGCAATTTCTGTGTTTCATCGTCAATAAGAGGGTCAGAGGGATACAGTAATCCTGAAGTTAAGCATTGGAATCTATGACAAGTGTCACAGGAATGGTTCAAAACATAGTCAGTAAGAAGAGTCAGTCTTCTTGTACTTAAGTCGGTATTATGCCTTTAGTATTTCATTCCGATGCAATTTCTGTGTTTCATCGTCAATAGAAGGTCCAAGGGATACAGTAAACCTGAAGTGAAGCATCGGAATCTATAACTAATGCCACAGGACTGGTTCAAAACATAGACAGTAGGAAGAGTCAGTCTTCTTGTACTTAAGTCGGCATTGTGCATATTGTATTTAATTCCGATGCAATTTCTGTGTTTCATCGTCAATAAGAAGGTCCAAGGGATACAGTAAAGCTGGAGTGAAGCATCGGAATCTATAACTAGTGTCCTAGGGATGGTTCAAAACATAGACAGTAGCAAGAGTCAGTCCTCTTGTACTTAAGTCGGCATTGTGCCTTTTGTATTTATTTCCGATGGAATTTCTGTGTTTCATCGTCAATAAAAAGGTCAGAGGGATACAGTAATCCTGAAGTTAAGCATCGGAATCTATGACTAGTGTCACAGGAATGGTTCAAAACACAGTCAGTAGGAAGAGTCAGTCTTCTTGTACTTAAGTCGGTGTTGTGCCTTTTGTATTTAATTCCGATGCAATTTCTGTGTTTCATCGTCAATAAAAAGGTCCAAGGGATACAGTAAACCTGACGTGAAGCATCGGAATCTATAACTAGTGTCACAGGACAAGTTCAAAACATAGTCAGTAAGAAGAGTTTGTCTTCTTGTACTTAAGTCATCATTGTGCATTTTCTATGTCATTCTGATGCAATTTCTGTGTTTCATCGTCAATAAGACGGTCCAAGGGATACTGTAAACCTGAAGTGAAGCATCGGAATCTATAACTAGTGTCACAGAAATGGTTCCAAACATAGACAGTAAGAAGAGTCAGTCCTCTTGTACTTAAGTCGGTATTGTGCCTTTGGTATTTAATTCCGATGCAATTTCTGTGTTTCATCGTCAATAAGAAGGTCCAAGGGATACAGTAAACCTGAAGAGAAGCATAGGAATCTATAACTAGTGTCACAGGAATGGTTCAAAACATAGGAAGATGGAAGAGTCAGTCTTCTTGTACTTAAGTCGGCATTGTGCCTTTTGTATTTAATTCGGATGCATTTTCTGTATTTCATCGTCAATAGAAAGGTCAGAGGGATACAGTAAACCTGGAGTGAAGCATCGGAATCTATAACTAGTGTCACAGGAATGGTTCATAACATAGACAGTAAGAAGGGTCAATCTTCCTGTACTTAATTCTGCATTGTGCCCTTTGGATTTAATTCCGATGCAATTTCTGTGTTTCATCGTCAATAAGAAGGTCCAAGGGATACAGTAAACCTGAAGAGAAGCATAGGAATCTATAACTAGTGTCACAGGAATGGTTCAAAACATAGGAAGATGGAAGAGTCAGTCTTCTAGTACTTAAGTCGGCATTGTGCCATTTGTATTTAATTCCGATGCAATTTCTGTGTTTCATCGTCAATAAGAAGGTCCAAGGGATACATTAAACGTGAAATAAACCTTCGGAATCTATAACTATTGTCAAGGGGAATGGTTCAAAACATAGACAGTAGGAAATGTCAGTCTACTTGTACTTAAGTCGGCATTGTGCCTTTTGTGTTTAATTCCGATGCAATTTCTGTGTTTCATCGTCAATAAGATGGTCAGAGTTATACAGTAAACCTGATGTGAAGCATCGGAATCTATAACTAGTGTCACAGGAATGGTTCAAATCATAGTCAGTAAGAAGAGTCAGGCTTCTTGTACTTAAGTCGGCATTGTGCCTTTTGTATTTAATTCGTATGCAATTTCTGTATTTCATCGTCAATACGAAGGTCAGAGAGATACAGTAAACCTGAAGTGAAGCATCGGAATCTATAACTAGTGTCACAGGAATGGTTCAAAACATAAACAGTGAGAAGAGTCAGTCTTCCTGTACTTAAGCCGGCATTGTGCCTTTTCTATTTAATTCCGATGCAATATCTGCGTTTCATCGTCAATAAGAAGGTCCAAGGGATACAGTAAACCTGAAGTGAAGCATCGGAATCTATAACTAGTGTCACAGGAATGGTTCAAAGCATAGTCAGTAAGAAGCGTCAGTCATCTTGTACTTAAGTCGGCATTGTGCTTTTTGTATTTAATTCTGATGCAATAACTGTGTTTCATCGTCAATAAGAAGGTTCTAGGGTTACAGTAAACCTGGAGTGAAGCACAGGAATCTATAAATAGTGTCACAGGAATGGTTCAAACATAGACTGTAAGAAGATTCAGTCTTCTTGTACTATAGTCGGCATTGTGCCTTTTGTATTTAATTCCGATGCAATATCTGTGTCTCATCGTCAATAAGAAAATCCAAGGGATACAGTAAACCTGGAGTGAAGCATCGGAATCTATAACTAGTGTCACAGGAATGGTTCATAACATAGACAGTAAGAAGGGTCAGTCTTCCTGTACTTAATTCTGCATTGTGCCTTTTGTATTTAATTCCGATGCAATTTCTGTGTTTCATCGCCAATAAAAAGGTCAGAGGGATACAGTAATCCTGAAGTTAAGCATCGGAATCTATGACTAGTGTCACAGGAATGGTTAAAAAAAATAGTCAGTAAGAAGAGTCAGTCTTCTTGTACTTAAGTCGGTATTATGCCTTTAGTATTTCATTCCGATGCAATTTCTGTGTTTCATCGTCAATAGAAGGTCCAAGGGATACAGTAAACCTGAAGTGAAGCATCGGAATCTATAACTAATGCCACAGGACTGGTTCAAAACATAGACAGTAGGAAGAGTCAGTCTTCTTGCACTTAAGTCGGCATTGTGCATATTGTATTTAATTCCGATGCAATTTCTGTGTTTCATCGTCAATAAGAAGGTCCAAGGGAGACAGTAAAGCTGGAGTGAAGCATCGGAATCTATAACTAGTGTCACAGGGATGGTTCAAAACATAGAGAGTAGCAAGAGTCAGTCCTCTTGTAATTAAGTCGGCATTGTGCCTTTTGTAATTATTTCCGATGGAATTTCTGTGTTTCATCGTCAATAAAGAGGTCAGAGGGATACAGTAATCCTGAAGTTAAGCATCGGAATCAATGACTAGTGTCACAGGAATGGTTCAAAACATAGTCAGTAAGAAGAGTCAGTCTTCTTGTACTTAAGTCGGTATTGGGCCTTTTGTATTTAATTCCGATGCAATTTCTGTGTTTCATCGTCAATAAGAAGGTCCAAGGGATACAGTAAACCTGACGTGAAGCATGGGAATCTATAACTAGTGTCACAGGAATAGTTCAAAACATAGTCAGTAAGAAGAGTTTGTCTTCTTGTACTTAAGTCATCGTTGTGCATTTTCTATGTCATTCTGATGCAATTTCTGTGTTTCATCGTCAATAAGACGGTCCAAGGGATACTGTAAACCTGAAGTGAAGCATCGGAATCTATAACTAGTGTCACAGGAATGGTTCAAAACATAGACAGTAAGAAGAGACAGTCCTCTTGTACTTAAGTCGGTATTGTGCCTTTTGTATTTAATTCCGATGCAATTTCTGTGTTTCATCGTCAATAAGAAGGTCCAAGGGATACAGTAAGCCTTAAGAGAAGCATAGGAATCTATAATTAATGTCACAGGAATGGTTCAAAGCATAGGAAGATGGAAGAGTCAGTCTTCTTGTACTTAAGTCGGCATTGTGCCTTTTGTATTTAATTCGGATGCATTTTCTGTATTTCATCGTCAATAGAAAGGTCAGAGGGATACAGTAAACCTGGAGTGAAGCCTCAGAATCTATAACTAGTGTCACAGGAGTGGTTCAAAACATAAACAGTGAGAAGAGTCAGTCGTCCTGTACTTAAGTCGGCATTGTGCCTTTTCTATTTAATTCCGATGCAATATCTCTGTTTCATCTTCAATAAGAAGGGCCAAGCGATACAGTAAACCTGGAGTGAAGCACCGGAATCCATAACTAGAGTCACAGGAATGGTTCAAATCATAGACTGTAAGAAGAGTCTGTCTTCTTGTACTTTAGTCGGCATTGTGCCTTTTGTATTTAATTCCGATGCAATTTCTGTGTTACATCGTCAATAAGAAGGTCCAAGGGATACAGTAAACCTGAAGTGAAGCATCGGAATCTATAACTAGTGTCACAGGAATGGTTCAAAACATAGACAGTAAGAAGAGTCAGTCTTCTAGTACTTAATTCTGCATTGTGCCTTTTGTATTTAATTCCGATGCAATTTCTGTGTTTCATCGCCAATAAGAAATTCAGAGGGATACAGTAAACCTGAACTGACGCATCGGAATCTATAACTAGTGTCACAGGAATGGTTCAAAACATAGTCAGTAAGAAGAGTCAGACCTCTTGTACTTAAGTCGGCATTGTGCCCTTTGTATCTAAATCCGACTCAATTTCTGTGTTTCATCGTCAATAAGAAGGTCCAAGGGATACAGTAATCCTCGAGTGAAGCATCGGAATCTGTAACAAGTGTCACAGGGACGGTTCAAAACATAGACAGTAAGGTGAGTCAGTATTCTTGTACTTAAGTCGGCATTCTGCCTTTTCTATTTATTTCCGATTCAATTTCTGTGTTTCATCGTCAATAAGAAGGTCCAAGTGATACAGTAAACCTGAAGTGAAGCATCGGAATCTATAACTAGTGTCACAGGAATGGTTCAAAACATAGACAGTAGGAAGAGTCAGTCTTCTAGTACTTAAGTCGGCATTGTGCCTTTTCTATTTAATTCCGATGCAATTTCTGTGTTTCATCGTCCATAAGACGGTCAGAGGGGTACAGTAGACCTGAAGTGAAGCATCGGAATCTATAACTAGTGTCACAGGAATGGTTGAAATCATAGACAATTGGAAGTGTCCGTCTTCTTGTACTTAAGTCGGCATTGTGCCTTTTGTATTTAATTCCGATGCAATTTCTGTGTTTCATCGTCAATTAGAAGGTCCAAGGGATACAGTAAACCTGAAATGAACCATCGGAATCTATAACTAGTGTCAAGGGGAATGGTTCAAACATAGACAGTAGGAAAAGTCAGTCTACACGTAATTAAGTCGGCATTGTGCCTTTTGTAATTAATTCCGATGCAATTTCTGTACTTCATCGTCAATAGGTAGGTCAGAGGGATACAGTTAACCTGAAGTGAATCATGGGAATCTATAACTAGTGTCACAGGAATGGTTCAAAACATAAACAGTGAGAAGAGTCAGTCGTACTGTACTTAAGTCGGCATTGTGCCTTTTCTATTTAATTCCGGTGCAATATCTGTGTTTCATCGTCAATAAGAGGGTCAGAGGGATACAGTAAACCTGAAGTGAAACATCGGAATCTATAACTAGTGTCACAGGAATGGTTCAAAGCATAGTCACTAAGAAGCGTCAGTCATCTTGAACTTAAGTCGGCATTGTGCTTTTTGTATTTAATTCCGATGCAATTTCTGTGTTTCATCGCTAATAAGAAGGTCCAAGGGATACAGTAAACCTGAAGTGAAGCAGCGGAATCTATAACTAGTGTCACAGGAATGGTTCAAAACATAGACAGTAGGAAGAATCAGTCTTCTTGTACTTAAGTCGGCATTATGCATATTGTATTTAATTCCGATGCAATTGCTGTGTTTCATCGTCAATAAGAAGGTCCAAGGGATACAGTAAACGTTAAGGGAAGCATCGGAATCTATAACTAGTGTCACATGGATGGTTCAAAGCTAGACAGTAAGAAGAGCCAGTCTTCTTGTACTTATGTCGGCATTGTGCCTTTTGTATTTAATTCCGATGCAATTTCTATGTTTCATCGTCAATAAGAAGGTCAGTGGGATACAGTAATCCTGAAGTTAAGCATCGGAATCTGTGACTAGTGTAACAGGAATGGTTCAAACCATAGTCTGTAAGAAGAGTCAGTCTTCTTGAACTTATGTCGGTATTGTGCCTTTTGTATTTAAATCCGATGCAATTTCTGTGTTTCATCGGCAATAAGAAGGTGCAAGGGATACAGTAAACCTGCAGTGAAGCATCGGAATCTATAACTAGTGTCACAGGAATGGTTCAAAACCTAGTCAGAACGAAGAGTCAGTCTTCTTGTACTTATGTCATCATTGTGCATTTTCTATTTAATTCTGATGCAATTTCTGTGTTTCATCGTCAATAAGAAGGTCGTAGGGTTACAGTAAACCTGGAGTGAAGCATCAGAATCTATAACTAGTGTCACAGGAATGGTTCAAATTATAGACAGTAGGAGGAGTCACTCTTCGAGTACTTAAGTCGGCATTGTGCCTTTTCTATATAATTCCGATGCAATTTCTGTGTTTCATCGTCAATACGTCGGTCAGAGAGATATAGTAAACCTATAGTGAAGCATCGGAATCTATAGCTAGTGTCACAGGAATGGTTCAAAACATAGACAGGTGGAAAAGATAGTCTTCTTGTACTTATGTCGGCATTGTGCCTTTTGTATTTAATTCGTACGCAATTTCTGTATTTCATCGTCAATACGAAGGTCAGAGAGATACAGTAAACCTGAAGTGAAGCATCGGAATCTATAACTAGTGACACAGGAATGGTTCAAAACATAAACAGTGAGAAGAGTCAGTCTTCCTGTACTTAAGCCGGCATTGTGCCTTTTCTATTTAATTCCGATGCAATATCTGTGTTTCATCGTCAATAAGAAGGTCCAAGGGATACAGTAAACCTGAAGTGAAGCATCGGAATCTATAACTAGTGTCACAGGAATGGTTCAAAGCATAGTCAGTAAGAAGCGTCAGTCATCTTGTACTTAAGTCGGCATTGTGCTTTTTGTATTTAATTCTGATGCAATTTCTGTGTTTCATCGTCAATAAGAAGGTCCAAGGGTTACAGTAAACCTGGAGTGAAGCACAGGAATCTATAAATAGTGTCACAGGAATGGTTCAAACATAGACTGTAAGAAGATTCAGTCTTCTTGTACTATAGTCGGCATTGTGCCTTTTGTATTTAATTCCGATGCAATATCTGTGTCTCATCGTCAATAAGAAAATCCAAGGGATACAGTAAACCTGGAGTGAAGCATCGGAATCTATAACTAGTGTCACAGGAATGGTTCATAACATAGACAGTAAGAAGGGTCAGTCTTCCTGTACTTAATTCTGCATTGTGCCTTTTGTATTTAATTCCGATGCAATTTCTGTGTTTCATCGCCAATAAAAAGGTCAGAGGGATACAGTAATCCTGAAGTTAAGCATCGGAATCTATGACTAGTGTCACAGGAATGGTTAAAAAAAATAGTCAGTAAGAAGAGTCAGTCTTCTTGTACTTAAGTCGGTATTATGCCTTTAGTATTTCATTCCGATGCAATTTCTGTGTTTCATCGTCAATAGAAGGTCCAAGGGATACAGTAAACCTGAAGTGAAGCATCGGAATCTATAACTAATGCCACAGGGCTGGTTCAAAACATAGGCAGTAGGAAGAGTCAGTCTTCTTGTACTTAAGTCGGCATTGTGCATATTGTATTTAATTCCGATGCAATTTCTGTGTTTCATCGTCAATAAGAAGGTCCAAGGGATACAGTAAAGCTGGAGTGAAGCATCGGAATCTATAACTAGTGTCACAGGGATGGTTCAAAACATAGACAGTAGCAAGAGTCAGTCCTCTTGTAATTAAGTCGGCATTGTGCCTTTTGTATTTATTTCCGATGGAATTTCTGTGTTTCATCGTCAATAAAGAGGTCAGAGGGATACAGTAATCCTGAAGTTAAGCATCGGAATCTATGACTAGTGTCACAGGAATGGTTCAAAACATAGTCAGTAAGAAGAGTCAGTCTTCTTGTACTTAAGTCGGTATTGGGCCTTTTGTATTTAATTCCGATGCAATTTCTGTGTTTCATCGTCAATAAGAAGGTCCAAGGGATACAGTAAACCTGACGTGAAGCATGGGAATCTATAACTAGTGTCACAGGAATGGTTCAAAACATAGTCAGTAAGAAGAGTTTGTCTTCTTGTACTTATGTCATCATTGTGCAATTTCTATGTCATTCTGATGCAATTTCTGTGTTTCATCGTCAATAAGACGGTCCAAGGGATACTGTAAACCTGAAGTGAAGCATCGGAATCTATAACTAGTGTCACAGGAATGGTTCAAAACATAGACAGTAAGAAGAGACAGTCTTCTTGTACTTAAGTCGGTATTGTGCCTTTTGTATTTAATTCCGATGCAATTTCTGTGTTTCATCGTCAATAAGAAGGTCCAAGGGATACAGTAAGCCTGAAGAGAAGCATAGGAATCTATAACTAATGTCACAGGAATGGTTCAAAGCATAGGAAGATGGAAGAGTCAGTCTTCTTGTACTTAAGTCGGCATTGTGCCTTTTGTATTAAATTCGGATGCATTTTCTGTATTTCATCGTCAATAGAAAGGTCAGAGGGATACAGTAAACCTGGAGTGAAGCCTCGGAATCTATAACTAGTGTCACAGGAGTGGTTCAAAACATAAACAGTGAGAAGAGTCAGTCGTCCTGTACTTAAGTCGGCATTGTGCCTTTTCTATTTAATTCCGATGCAATATCTCTGTTTCATCGTCAACAAGAAGGGCCAAGCGATACAGTAAACCTGGAGTGAAGCACCGGAATCCATAACTAGAGTCACAGGAATGGTTCAAATCATAGACTGTAAGAAGAGTCTGTCTTCTTGTACTTTAGTCGGCATTGTGCGTTTTGTATTTAATTCCGATGCAATTTCTGTGTTACATCTTCAATAAGAAGGTCCAAGGGATACAGTAAACCTAAAGTGAAGCATCAGAATCTATAACTAGTGTCACAGGAATGGTTCAAAACATAGACAGTAAGAAGAGTCAGTCTTCTTGTACTTAATTCTGCATTGTGCCTTTTGTATTTAATTCCGATGCAATTTCTGTGTTTCATCGCCAATAAGAAATTCAGAGGGATACAGTAAACCTGAAGTGACGCATCGGAATCTATAACTAGTGTCACAGGAATGGTTCAAAACATAGTCAGTAAGGAGAGTCAGTCTTCTTGTACTTAAGTCGGTATTGTGCATTTTGTATTTAATTCCGATGCAATTTCTGTGTTTCATCGTCAAGAAGAAGGTCCAAGGGATACTGTAAACTTGAAGTGAAGCATCGGAATCTATAACTAGTGTCACAGGAAAGGTTCAAAACATAGACAGTAACAAGAGTCAGTCTTCTTGTACTTAAGTCGGCATTGTGCCTTTTGTATTTAATTCCGATGCAATTTCTGTGTTTCATCGCCAATAAGAAGGTCCAAGGGATACAGTAAACCTGGAGTGCAGCATCGGAATCTATAACTAGTGTCACAGGAATGGTTCAAAACATAGACAGAAAGATGTGTCAGTCTTCTTGTACTTAAGTCGGCATTGTGCCTTTTGTATTTAATTCCGATGCAATTTCTGTGTTTCATCGTCTATAAGAAGGGCAGAGGGATACAGTAAACCTGAAGTGAAACATCGGAATCTATAACTAGTGTCACAGGAATGGTTCAAAACATAGAGAGTTGGAAGATTCAGTCTTCTTGTACATAAGTCGGCATGGTGCCTTTTGTATTTAATTCCGATGCAATTTCTGTGTTTCATCGCCAATACGAAGGTTCAAGGGATACAGTAAACCTGAAGTGAAGCATCGGAATCTATAACTAGTGTCACAGGAATGGTTCAAAACATAGTCATTAAGAAGAGTCAGTCTTCTTGTACTTGAGTCGGCATTGTGCTTTTGTATTTAATGCCCATGCAATTTCTGTGTTTAAACGTCAATAAGAAGGTCCAAGAGATACAGTAAACCCGGAGTGAAGCATCTGAATATATAACTAGTGTCACAGGAATGGTTCAAAACATAGTCAGTAAGAAGAGTCAGACCTCTTGTACTTAAGTCGGCATTGTGCCCTTTGTATTTAAATCCGACTCAATTTCTGTGTTTCATCGTCAATAAGAAGGTCCAAGGGATACAGTAATCCTCGAGTGAAGCATCGGAATCTGTAACAAGTGTCACAGGGACGGTTCAAAACATAGACAGTAAGGTGAGTCAGTATTCTTGTACTTAAGTCGGCATTCTGCCTTTTCTATTTATTTCCGATTCAATTTCTGTGTTTCATCGACAATAAGAAGGTCCAAGTGATACAGTAAACCTGAAGTGAAGCATCGGAATCTATAACTAGTGTCACAGGAATGGTTCAAAACATAGACAGTAGGAAGAGTCAGTCTTCTAGTACTTAAGTCGGCATTGTGCCTTTTCTATTTAATTCCGATGCAATTTCTGTGTTTCATCGTCCATAAGACGGGCAGAGGGGTACAGTAGACCTGAAGTGAGGCATCGGAATCTATAACTAGTGTCACAGGAATGGTTGAAATCATAGACAATTGGAAGTGTCCGTCTTCTTGTACTTAAGTCGGCATTGTGCCTTTTGTATTTAATTCCGATGCAATTTCTGTGTTTCATCGTCAATTAGAAGGTCCAAGGGATACAGTAAACCTGAAATGAACCATCGGAATCTATAACTAGTGTCAAGGGGAATGGTTCAAACATAGACAGTAGGAAAAGTCAGTCTACACGTAATTAATTCGGCATTGAGCCTTTTGTATTTAATTCCGATGCAATTTCTGTACTTCATCGTCAATAGGTAGGTCAGAGGGATACAGTTAACCTGAAGTGAAGCATGGGAATCTATTACTAGTGTCACAGGAATGGTTCAAAACATAAACAGTGAGAAGAGTCAGTCGTATTGTACTTAAGTCGGCATTGTGCCTTTTCTATTTAATTCCGGTGCAATATCTGTGTTTCATCGTCATTAAGAGGGTCAGAGGGATACAGTAAACCTGAAGTGAAACATCGGAATCTATAACTAGTGTCACAGGAATGGTTCAAAGCATAGTCAGTAAGAAGCGTCAGTCATCTTGAACTTAAGTCGGCATTGTGCTTTTTGTATTTAATTCCGATGCAATTTCTGTGTTTCATCGCTAATAAGGAGGTCCAAGGGATACAGTAAACCTGAAGTGAAGCAGCGGAATCTATAACTAGTGTCACAGGAATGGTTCAAAACATAGACAGTAGGAAGAATCAGTCTTCTTGTACTTAAGTCGGCATTATGCATATTGTATTTAATTCCGATGCAATTGCTGTGTTTCATCGTTAATAAGAAGGTCCAAGGGATACAGTAAACGTGGAGGGAAGCATCGGAATCTATAACTAGTGTCACATGGATGGTTCAAAGCTAGACAGTAAGAAGAGCCAGTCTTCTTGTACTTATGTCGGCATTGTACCTTTTGTATTTAATTCCGATGCAATTTCTATGTTTCATCGTCAATAAGAATGTCAGAGGGATACAGTAATCCTGAAGTTAAGCATCGGAATCTGTGACTAGTGTAACAGGAATGGTGCAAACCATAGTCTGTAAGAAGAGTCAGTCTTCTTGTACTTATGTCGGTATTGTGCCTTTTGTATTTAAATCCGATGCAATTTCTGTGTTTCATCGGCAATAAGAAGGTCCAAGGGATGCAGTAAACCTGCAGTGAAGCATCGGAATCTATAACTAGTGTCACAGGAATGGTTCAAAACATAGTCAGAAAGAAGAGTCAGTCTTCTTGTACTTATGTCATCATTGTGCATTTTCTATTTAATTCTGATGCAATTTCTGAGTTTCATCGTCAATAAGAAGGTCCTAGGGATACAGTAAACCTGAAATGAACCATCGGAATCTATAACTAGTGTCACAGGAATGGTTCAAAACATAGACAGTAGGATAAGTCAGTCTACGTGTACTTAAGTCGGTATTGTGCCTTTTGTATATAATTCCGATGAAATTTCTGTGTTTGATCGTCAATAAGAAGGTCCAAGGGATTCAGTAGACCTGAATTGAAGAACGGAATCTATAACTAGTGTCACAGGAATGCTTCAAAGCATAGTCAGTAAGAAGAGTCAGTGTTCTTGTACTTAAGTCGGCATTGTGCCTTTTGTATTTAATTCCGATGCAATTTCTGTGTTTCATCGCCAATAAGAAGGTCCAAGGGAGACAGTAAACCTGGAGTGCAGCATCGGAATCTATAACTAGTGTCACAGGAATGGTTCAAAACATAGACAGAAAGATGTGTCAGTCTTCTTGTACTTAAGTCGGCATTGTGCCTATTGTATTTCATTCCGATGCAATTTCTGTGTTTCATCATCAATTAGAAGGTCCAAGGGATACAGTAACCCTGAAGAGAAGCATCGGAATCTATAACTAGTGTCACAGGAGTGGTTCAAAGCATAGTCAGTAAGAAGCGTCAGTCATCTTGTTCTTAAGTCGGCTTTGTGCCTTTTGTATCTAGTTCTGATGCAATTTCTGTGATTTATCGTCAACAAGAGGGTCACAGTGATACAGTAATCCTGAAGTTAAGCATCGGAATCTATGACTATTGTCACAGGAATGGTTCAAAACATAGTCAGTAAGGAGAGTCAGTCTTCTTGTACTTAAGTCGGTATTGTGCATTTTGTATTTAATTCCGATGCAATTTCTGTGTTTCATCGTCAAGAAGAAGGTCCAAGGGATACTGTAAACTTGAAGTGAAGCATCGGAATCTATAACTAGTGTCACAGGAAAGGTTCAAAACATAGACAGTAACAAGAGTCAGTCTTCTTGTACTTAAGTCGGCATTGTGCCTTTTGTATTTAATTCCGATGCAATTTCTGTGTTTCATCGCCAATAAGAAGGTCCAAGGGATACAGTAAACCTGGAGTGCAGCATCGGAATCTATAACTAGTGTCACAGGAATGGTTCAAAACATAGACAGAAAGATGTGTCAGTCTTCTTGTACTTAAGTCGGCATTGTGCCTTTTGTATTTAATTCCGATGCAATTTCTGTGTTTCATCGTCTATAAGAAGGGCAGAGGGATACAGTAAACCTGAAGTGAAACATCGGAATCTATAACTAGTGTCACAGGAATGGTTCAAAACATAGAGAGTTGGAAGATTCAGTCTTCTTGTACATAAGTCGGCATGGTGCCTTTTGTATTTAATTCCGATGCAATTTCTGTGTTTCATCGCCAATACGAAGGTTCAAGGGATACAGTAAACCTGAAGTGAGCATCGGAATCTATAACTAGTGTCACAGGAATGGTTCAAAACATAGTCATTAAGAAGAGTCAGTCTTCTTGTACTTGAGTCGGCATTGTGCTTTTGTATTTAATGCCCATGCAATTTCTGTGTTTAAACGTCAATAAGAAGGTCCAAGAGATACAGTAAACCCGGAGTGAAGCATCTGAATATATAACTAGTGTCACAGGAATGGTTCAAAACATAGACAGAAAGATGAGTCAGTCTTCTTGTACTTAAGTTGGCATTGTGCCTTTTGTATTTAATTTCGATGCAATTTCTGTGTTTCATCGTCAACATGAAGGTCCAAGGGATACATTAAACCTGAAGTGAAGCATAAGAATCCATCACTAGTGTCACAGGAATAGTTCAAAACACAGTCCGTAAGAAGAGTCAGTCTTCTTTTACTTAATTCGGCATTGTGCCTTTTGTATTTAATTCCGATGCAATTTCTGTGCTTCATCGTCAATAAGAAGATCAGAGGGATACAGTAAACCTGAAATGAACCATCGGAATCTATAACTAGTGTAACAGGAGTGGTTCAAAACATAGTCAGTAAGAAGTGTCAGTCTTCTTGTAATTAAGTCGGCATTGTGCCTTTTGTATTTAATTCCGATGCAATTTCTGTGTTTCATCGTCAATAAAAAGGTCCAAGGGATACAGTAAACCTGGAGTGAAGCATCGGAATCTATAACTAGTGTCACAGGGACGGTTCAAAACATAGACAGTGAGATGAGTCAGTATTCTTGTACTTAAGTCGGCATTGTGCTTTTTGTATTTAATTCCGATGCAATTTCTGTGTTCCATCGTCAAGAGGAAGGTCAAAGGGATACAGTAAACTTGAAGTGAAGCATCGGAATCTATAACTAGTGTCACAGGAATTGTTCAAAACATAGACAGTAAGAAGAGTCAGTCTTCTTGTACTTAAGTCGGCATTGTGCCTTTTGTATTTAATTCCGATGCAATTTCTGTGTTTCATCGCCAATAAGATGGTCCTAGGGATACAGTAAACCTGGAGTGCAGCATCGGAATCTATAACTAGTGTCACAGGAATGGTTCAAAACATAGACAGAAAGATGTGTCAGTCTTCTTGTACTTAAGTCGGCATTGTGCCTTTTGTATTTAATTCCGATGCAATTTCTGTGTTTGATCGTCAATAAGAAGGTCCAAGGGATTCAGTAGACCTGAATTGAAGAACGGAATCTATAACTAGTGGCACAGGAATGGTTCAAAGCATAGTCAGTAAGAAGAGTCAGTGTTCTTGTACTTAAGTCGGCATTGTGCCTTTTGTATTTAATCCTTATGCAATATCTGTGTTTCATCGTCAATAAGAAGGTCAGAGGGATACAGTAACCCTCAAGTGAAGTATCGGAATCTATAACTAGTGTCACAGGAGTGGTTCAAACATAGTCAGTAAGAAGCGTCAATCATCTTGTACTTAAGTCGGCTTTGTGCCTTTTGTATTTAATTCTTATCCAATTTCTGTGTTTCATCGTCAACAAGAGGGTCAGAGTGATACAGTAATCCTGAAGTTAAGCATCGGAATCTATGACTATTGTCACAGGAATGGTTCAAAACACAGTCAGTAAGGAGAGTCAATCTTCTTGTACTTAAGTCGGTATTGTGCATTTTGTATTTAATTCCGATGCAATTTCTGTGTTTCATCGTCAAGAAGAAGGTCCAAGGGATACAGTAATCTTGAAGTGAAGCATCGGAATCTATAACTAGTGTCACAGGAATGGTTCAAAACATAGAGAGTTGGAAGATTCAGTCTTCTTGTACTTAAGTCGGCATGGTGCCTTTTGTATTCAATTCCGATGCAATTTCTGTGTTTCATCGCCAATACGAAGGTTCAAGGGATACAGTAAACCTGAAGTGAAGCATCGGAATCTATAACTAGTGACACAGGAATGGTTCAAAACATAGTCACTTAGAAGAGTCAGTCTTCTTGTACTTGAGTCGGCATTGTGCTTTTTTATTTAATGCCCATGCAATTTCTGTGTTTAAACGTCATTAAGAAGGTCCAAGGGATACAGTAAACCTGGAGTGAGGCATCGGAATATATAACTAGTGTCACAGGTATGGTTCAAAACATAGACAGAAAGATGAGTCAGTCTTCTTGTACTTAAGTTGGCATTGTGCCTTTTGTATTTAATTCCGATGCAATTTCTGTGTTTCATCGTCAACAAGAAGGTCCAAGGGATACATTAAACCTGAAGTGAAGCATCAGAATCCATCACTAGTGTCACAGGAATAGTTCAAAACATAGTCAGTAAGAAGAGTCAGTCTTCTTTTACTTAATTCGGCATTGTGCCTTTTGTTTTTAATTCCGATGCAATTTCTGTGTTTCATCGCCAATACGAAGGTCCAAGGGATACAGTAACCCTGAAGTGAAGCATCGAAATCTATAACTAGTAACACAGGTGTGGTTCAAAGCATAGACAGGAGAAGAGTCAGTCTTCTTGTACTTGAGTCCGCATTGTGCCTTTTGTATTTAATTCCGATGCAATTTCTGTGTTTCATCGCCAACACGAAGGTTCAAGGGATACAGTAAACCTGAAGTGAAGCATCGGAATCTATAACTAGTGTCACAGGAATGGTTCAAAACATAGTCATTAAGGAGAGTCAGTCTTCTTGTACTTGAGTCGGCATTGTGCTTTTGTATTTAATGCCCATGCAATTTCTGTGTTTAAACGTCAATAAGAAGGTCCAAGGGATACAGTAAACCTGGAGTGAAGCATCGGAATATATAACTAGCGTCACAGGAATGGTTCAAACATAGACAGAAAGATGAGTCAGTCTTCTTGTACTTAAGTTGGCATTGTGCTTTTTGTATTTAATTCCGATGCAATTTCTGTGTTTCATCGTCAAGAAGAAGGTCCAAGGGATACATTAAACCTGAAGTGAAGCATCAGAATCCATCACTAGTGTCACAGGAATAGTTCAAAACATAGTCAGTAAGAAGAGTCAGTCTTCCTTTACTTAATTCGGCATTGTGCCTTTTGTATTTAATTCCGATGCAATTTCTGTGTTTCATCGCCAATACGAAGGTCCAAGGGATACAGTAACCCTGAAGTGAAGCATCGAAATCTATAACTAGTAACACAGGTGTGGTTCAAAACATAGACAGGAGAAGAGTCAGTCTTCTTGTACTTGAGTCGGCATTGTGCCTTTTGTATTTAATTCCGATGCAATTTCTGTGTTTCATCGTCAACAAGAAGGGCAGAGGGATACAGTAAACCTGAAGTGAACCATCGGAATGTATAACAAGTGTCACAGGAATGGTTCAAATCATAGACAGTAGAAAAAGTTGGTCTACATGTACTTAAGTCAACATTGTGCCTTTTGTATTTAATTCCGATGCAATTTCTGTGTTTCATCGTCAATAAGAAGGACAGAGGAATACAGTAAACCTGAAGTGATGCATCGGAATCTATAAGAAGTGTCACAGGAATGGTTCAAAACATAGACAGTAAGTAGAGTCAGAACTCTTTTACTTATGTCGGCATTGTGCCTTTTGTATTTAATTCCGATGCAATTTCTGTGTTTCATCGTCAATCAGAAGATCAGAGGGATACAGTAAACCTGAAGTGAACCATCGGAATCTATAACTACTGTAACAGGAGTGGTTCAAAACGTAGTCAGTAAGAAGTGTCAGTCTTCTTGTAATTAAGTCATCATTGTGCCTTTTGTATTTAATTCAGATGCAATTTCTGTGTTTCATCGTCAATAAGTAGGTCCAAGGGATACAGTAAACCTGGAGTGAAGCATCGGAATCTATAACTAGTGTCACAGGGACGGTTCAAAACATAGACAGTGAGATGAGTCAGTATTCTTGTACTTAAGTCGGCAATGTGCTTTTTGTATTTAATTCCGATGCAATTTCTGTGTTCCATCGTCAAGAAGAAGGTCCAAGGGATACAGTAAACTTGAAGTGAAGCATCGGAATCTATAACTAGTGTCATAGGAATGGTTCAAAACATAGACAGTAAGAAGAGTCAGTCTTCTTGTACTTAAGTCGGCATTGTGCCTTTTGTATTTGATTCCGATGCAATTTCTGTGTTTCATCGCCAATAGGAAGGTCCAAGGGATACAGTAAACCTGGAGTGCAGCATCGGAATCTATAACTGGTGTCACAGGAATGGTTCAAAACTTAGACAGAAAGATGTGTCAGTCTTCTTGTACTTAAGTCGGCATTGTGCCTTTTGTATTTAATTCCGATGCAATTTCTGTGTTTGATTGTCAATAAGAAGGTCCAAGGGATTCAGTAGACCTGAATTGAAGAACGGAATCTATAACTAGTGGCACAGGAATGGTTCAAAGCATAGTCAGTAAGAAGAGTCAGTGATCTTGTACTTAAGTCGGCATTGTGCCTTTTGAATTTAATCCTTATGCAATTTCTGTGTTTAATCGTCAATAAGAAGGTCAGAGGGATACAGCAAACCCGAAGTGAAGAATCGGAATCTATAACTAGAGTCACAGGAATGGTTCAAAACATAGTCAGTAAGAAGAGTCAGTCTTCTTGAAATTAAGTCGGCATTGTGCCTATTGTATTTCATTCCGATGCAATTTCTGTGTTTCATCGTCCATTAGAAGGTCCAAAGGATACAGTAACCCTGAAGTGAAGCATCGGAATCTATAACTAGTGTCACAGGAGTGGTTCAAAACATAGTCAGTAAGAAGCGTCAGTCATCTTGTACTTTAGTCGGCTTTGTGCCTTTTGGATTTAATTCTGATGCAATTTCTGTGATTCATCGTCAAAAAGAGGGTCAGAGTGATACAGTAATCCTGAAGTTAAGCATCGGAATCTATGACTATTGTCACAGGAATGGTTCAAAACATAGTCCGTAAGGAGAGTCAGTCTTCTTGTACTTAAGCCGGTATTGTGCATTTTGTATTTAATTCCGATGCAATTTCTGTGTTTCATCGTCAAGAAGAAGGTCCAAGGGATACAGTAAACTTGAAGTGAAGCATCGGAATCTATAACTAGTGTCACAGGTATGGTTCAAAACATAGACAGTAAGAAGAGTCAGTCTTCTTGTACTTAAGTCGGCATTGTGCCTTTTGTATTTAATTCCGATGCAATTTCTGTGTTTCATCGCCAATAAGAAGGTCCAAGGGATACAGTAAACCTGGAGTGCAGCATCGGAATCTATAACTAGTGTCACAGGAATGGTTCAAAGCATAGACAGAAAGATGTGTCAGTCTTCTTGTACTTAAGTCGACATTGTGCCTTTTGTATTTAATTCCGATGCAATTTCTGTGTTTCATCGCCAATACGAAGGTTCAAGGGATACAGTAAACCTGAAGTGAAGCATCGGAATCTATAACTAGTGTCACAGGAATGGTTCAAAACATAGTCATTAAGAAGAGTCAGTCCTCTTGTACTTGAGTCGGCATTGTGCTTTTGTATTTAATGCCCATGCAATTTCTGTGTTTAAACGTCAATACGAAGGTCCAAGGGATACAGTAAACCTGGAGTGAAGCATCGGAATATATAACTAGTGACACAGGAATGGTTCAAAACATAGACAGAAAGATGAGTCAGTCTTCTTGTACTTAAGTTGGCATTGTGCCTTTTGTATTTAATTCCGATGCAATTTCTGTGTTTCATCGCCAACAAGAAGGTCCAAGGGATACATTAAACCTGAAGTGAAGCATCAGAATCCATCACTAGCGTCACAGGAATAGTTCAAAACATAGTCAGTAAGAAGAGTCAGTCTTCTTTTACTTAATTCGGCATTCTGCCTTTTGTATTAAATTCCGATGCAATTTCTGTGTTTCATCGCCAATACGAAGGTCCAAGGGAAACAGTAACCCTGAAGTGAAGCATCGAAATCTATAACTGGTAACACAGGTGTGGTTCAAAACATAGACAGGAGAAGAGTCAGTCTTCTTGTACTTGAGTCGGCATTGTGCCTTTTGTATTTAATTCCGATGCAATTTCTGTGTTTCATCGTCAATAAGAAGGGCAGAGGGATACAGTAAACCTCAAGTGAACCATCGGAATCTATAACAAGTGTCACAGGAATGGGTCAAATCATAGACAGTAGAAAAAGTTAGTCTACATGTACTTAAGTCAACATTGTGCATTTTGTATTTAATTCCGATGCAATTTCTGTGTTTCATCGTCAATAAGAAGGACAGAGGGATACAGTAAACCTGAAGTGATGCATCGAAATCTATAAGAAGTGTCACAGGAATGGTTCAAAACATAGACAGTAAGAAGAGTCAGAACTCTTTTACTTAAGTCGGCATTCTGCCTTTTGTATTTAATTCCGATGCAATTTCTGTGTTTCATCGTCAATAAGAAGGTCCAAGGGATGCAGTAAACCTGGAGTGAAGCATCGGAATCTATAACTAGTGTCACAGGGAAGGTTCAAAACATAGACAGTGAGATGAGTCAGTATTCTTGTACTTAAGTCGGCATTGTGCTTTTTGAATTTTATTCCGATGCAATTTCTGTGTTCCATCGTCAAGAAGAAGGTCCAAGGGATACAGTAAACTTGAAGTGAAGCATCGGAATCTATAACTAGTGTCACAGGAATGGTTCAAAACATAGACAGTAAGAAGAGTCAGTCTTCTTGTACTTAAGTCGGCATTGTGCCTTTTGTATTTAATTCCGATGCAATTTCTGTGTTTCATCGCCAATAAGAAGGTCCAAGGGATACAGTAAACCTGAAGTGAAGCATCAGAATCCATCACTAGTGTCACAGGAATAGTTCAAAACATAGTCAGTAAGAAGAGTCAGTCTTCTTTTACTTAATTCGGCATTCTGCCTTTTGTATTTAATTCCGATGCAATTTCTGTGTTTCATCGCCAATACGAAGGTCCAAGGGATACATTAAACCTGAAGTGAAGCATCAGAATCCATCACTAGCGTCACAGGAATAGTTCAAAGCATAGTCAGTAAGAAGAGTCAGTCTTCTTTTACTTAATTCGGCATTCTGCCTTTTGTATTTAATTCCGATGCAATTTCTGTGTTTCATCGCCAATACGAAGGTCCAAGGGATACAGTAACCCTGAAGTGAAGCATCGAAATCTATAACTAGTAACACAGGTGTGGTTCAAAACATAGACAGGAGAAGAGTCAGTCTTCTTGTACTTGAGTCGGCATTGTGCCTTTTGTATTTAATTCCGATGCAATTTCTGTGTTTCATCGTCAATAAGAAGGGCAGAGGGATACAGTAAACCTGAAGTGAACCATCGGAATCTATAACAAGTGTCACAGGAATGGTTCAAATCATAGACAGTAGAAAAAGTTAGTCTACATGTACTTAAGTCAACATTGTGCATTTTGTATTTAATTCCGATGCAATTTCTGTGTTTCATCGTCAATAAGAAGGACAGAGGGATACAGTAAACCAGAAGTGATGCATCGAAAGCTATAAGAAGTGTCACAGGAATGGTTCAAAACATAGACAGTAAGAAGAGTCAGAACTCTTTTACTTAAGTCGGCATTGTGCCTTTTGTATTTAATTCCGATGCAATTTCTGTGTTTCATCGTCAATAAGAAGGTCCAAGGGATACAGTAAACCTGGAGTGAAGCATCGGAATCAATAACTAGCGTCACAGGGAAGGTTCAAAGCATAGACAGTGAGATGAGTCAGTATTCTTGTACTTAAGTCGGCATTGTGCTTTTTGTATTTTATTCCGATGCAATTTCTGTGTTCCATCGTCAAGAAGAAGGTCCAAGGGATACAGTAAACTTGAAGTGAAGCATCGGAATCTATAACTAGTGTCACAGGAATGGTTCAAAACATAGACAGTAAGAAGAGTCAGTCTTCTTGTACTTAAGTCGGCATTGTGCCTTTTGTATTTAATTCCGATGCAATTTCTGTGTTTCATCGCCAATAAGAAGGTCCAAGGGATACAGTAAACCTGAAGTGAAGCATCAGAATCCATCACTAGTGTCACAGGAATAGTTCAAAACATAGTCAGTAAGAAGACTCAGTCTTCTTTTACTTAATTCGGCATTCTGCCTTTTGTATTTAATTCCGATGCAATTTCTGTGTTTCTTCGCCAATACGAAGGTCCAAGGGATACAGTAACCCTGAAGTGAAACATCGAAATCTATAACTAGTAACACAGGTGTGGTTCAAAACATAGACAGGAGAAGAGTCAGTCTTCTTGTACTTGAGTCGGCATTGTGCCTTTTGTATTTAATTCCGATGCAATATCTGTGTTTCATCGTCAATAAGAAGGGCAGAGGGATACAGTAAACCTGAAGTGAACCATCGGAATCTATAACAAGTGTCACAGGAATGGTTCAAATCATAGACAGTAGAAAAAGTTAGTCTACATGTACTTAAGTCAACATTGTGCCTTTTGTATTTAATTCCGATGCAATTTCTGTGTTTCATCGTCAATAAGAAGGACAGAGGGATACAGTAAACCTGAAGTGATGCATCGGAATCTATAAGAAGTGTCACAGGAATGGTTCAAAACATAGACAGTAAGAAGAGTCAGAACTCTTTTACTTAAGTCGGCATTGTGCCTTTTGTATTTAATTCCGATGCAATTTCTGTGTTTCATCGTCAATAAGAAGATCAGAGGGATACAGTAAACCTGAAGTGAACCATCGGAATCTATAACTAGTGTCACAGGAGTGGTTCAAAACATAGTCAGTAAGAAGTGTCAGTCTTCTTGTAATTAAGTCGGCATTGTGCCTTTTGTATTTAATTCCGATGCAAGTTCTGTGTTTCATCGTCAATAAGAAGGTCCAAGGGATACAGTAAACCTGGAGTGAAGCATCGGAATCTATAACTAGTGTCACAGGGACGGTTCAAAACATAGACAGTGAGATGAGTCAGTATTCTTGTACTTAAGTCGGCATTGTGCTTCTTGTATTTAATTCCGCTGCAATTTCTGTGTTTCATCGTCACTACCAAGGTCAGTGGTATACAGTAATCCTGAAGTTAAGCATCGGAATCTATAACGAGTGTCACAGGAATGGTTCAAAGCAAAGTCAGTAAGAAGAGTCAGTCTATTTTGTAGTTAAGTCGGCATTGTGCCTTTTCCATTTACTTCCGATGCAATTTCTGTGTTTCATCGTCAATAAGAAGGTCAGAGGGAAACAGTATCCCCGAAGTGTAGCATCGGAATCTATAACTAGTGACACAGGAATGGTTCAAAACATAGACAGTGAGAAGAGTCAGTATTCTTGTACTTAAGTCGGCATTGTGCTTTTTGTATTTAATTCCGATGCAATTTCTGTGTTCCATCGTCAAGAAGAAGGTCCAAGGGATACAGTAAACTTGAAGTGAAGCATCGGAATCTATAACTAGTGTCACAGGAATGGTTCAAAACATAGACAGTAAGAAGAGTCTGTCTTCTTGTACTTAAGTCGGCATTGTGCCTTTTGTATTTAATTCCGATGCAATTTCTGTGTTTCATCGCCAATAAGATGGTCCAAGGGATACAGTAAACCTGGAGTGCAGCATCGGATCTATAACTAGTGTCACAGTAATGGTTCAAAACATAGACAGAAAGATGTGTCAGTCTTCTAGTACTTAAGTCGGCATTGTGCCTTTTGTATTTAATTCCGATGCAATTTCTGTGTTTGATCGTCAATAAGAAGGTCCAAGGGATTCAGTAGACCTGAATTGAAGAACGGAATCTATAACTAGTGGCACAGGAATGGTTCAAAGCATAGTCAGTAAGAAGAGTCAGTGTTCTTGTACTTAAGTCGGCATTGTGCCTTTTGTATTTAATCCTTATGCAATTTCTGTGTTTCATCGTCAATAAGAAGGTCAGAGGGATACAGCAAACCCGAAGTGAAGAATCGGAATCTATAACTAGAGTCACAGGAATGGTTCAAAACATAGTCAGTAAGAAGAGTCAGTCTTCTTGAACTTAAGTCGGCATTGTGCCTATTGTATTTCATTCCGATGCAATTTCTGTGTTTCATCGTCAATTAGAAGGTCCAAGGGATACAGTAACCCTCAAGTGAAGCATCGGAATCTATAACTAGTGTCACAGGAGTGGTTCAAACATAGTCAGTAAGAAGCGTCAATCATCTTGTACTTAAGTCGGCTTTGTGCCTTTTGTATTTAATTCTTATCCAATTTCTGTGTTTCATCGTCAACAAGAGGGTCAGAGTGATACAGTAATCCTGAAATTAAGCATCGGAATCTATGACTATTGTCACAGGAATGGTTCAAAACACAGTCAGTAAGGAGAGTCAGTCTTCTTGTACTTAAGTCGGTATTGTGCATTTTGTATTTAATTCCGATGCAATTTCTGTGTTTCATCGTCAAGAAGAAGGTCCAAGGGATACAGTAAACTTGAAGTGAAGCATCGGAATCTATAACTAGTGTCACAGGAATGGTTCAAAACATAGAGAGTTGGAAGATTCAGTCTTCTTGTACTTAAGTCGGCATGGTGCCTTTTGTATTCAATTCCGATGCAATTTCTGTGTTTCATCGCCAATACGAAGGTTCAAGGGATACAGTAAACCTGAAGTGAAGCATCGGAATCTATAACTAGTGTCACAGGAATGGTTCAAAACATAGTCATTTAGAAGAGTCAGTCCTCTTGTACTTGAGTCGGCAGTGTGCTTTTTTATTTAATGCCCATGCAATTTCTGTGTTTAAACGTCAATAAGAAGGTCCAAGGGATACAGTAAACCTGGAGTGAAGCATCGGAATATATAACTAGTGTCACAGGTATGGTTCAAAACATAGACAGAAAGATGAGTCAGTCTTCTTGTACTTAAGTTGGCATTGTGCCTTTTGTATTTAATTCCGATGCAATTTCTGTGTTTCATCGTCAACAAGAAGGTCCAAGGGATACATTAAACCTGAAGTGAAGCATCAGAATCCATCACTAGTGTCACAGGAATAGTTCAAAACATAGTCAGTAAGAAGAGTCAGTCTTCTTTTACTTAATTCGGCATTGTGCCTTTTGTATTTAATTCCGATGCAATATCTGTGTTTCATCGCCAATACGAAGGTCCAAGGGATACAGTAACCCTGAAGTGAAGCATCGAAATCTATAACTAGTAACACAGGTGTGGTTCAAAGCATAGACAGGAGAAGAGTCAGTCTTCTTGTACTTGAGTCCGCATTGTGCCTTTTGTATTTAATTCCGATGCAATTTCTGTGTTTCATCGCCAACACGAAGGTTCAAGGGATTCAGTAAACCCGAAGTGAAGCATCGGAATCTATAACTAGTGTCACAGGAATGGTTCAAAACATAGTCATTAAGGAGAGTCAGTCTTCTTGTACTTGAGTCGGCATTGTGCTTTTGTATTTAATGCCCATGCAATTTCTGTGTTTAAACGTCAATAAGAAGGTCCAAGGGATACAGTAAACCTGGAGTGAAGCATCGGAATATATAACTAGTGTCACAGGAATGGTTCAAAACATAGACAGAAAGATGAGTCAGTCTTCTTGTACTTAAGTTGGCATTGTGCCTTTTGTATTTAATTCCGATGCAATTTCTGTGTTTCATCGCCAATACGAAGGTCCAAGGGATGCAGTGACCCTGAAGTGAAGCATCGAAATCTATAACTAGTAACACAGGTGTGGTTCAAAACATAGACAGGAGAAGAGTCAGTCTTCTTGTACTTGAGTCGGCATTGTGCCTTTTGTATTTAATTCCGATGCAATTTATGTGTTTCATCGTCAATAAGAAGGGCAGAGGGATACAGTAAACCTGAAGTGAACCATCGGAATGTATAACAAGTGTCACAGGAATGGTTCAAATCATAGACAGTAGAAAAAGTTAGTCTACATGTACTTAAGTCAACATTGTGATTTTTGTATTTAATTCCGATGCAATTTCTGTGTTTCATCGTCAATAAGAAGGACAGAGGGATACAGTAAACCCGAAGTGATGCATCGGAATCTATAAGAAGTGTCACAGGAATGGTTCAAAACATAGACAGTAAGTAGAGTCAGAACTCTTTTACTTATGTCGGCATTGTGCCTTTTGTATTTACTTCCGATGCAATTTCGGTGTTTCATCGTCAATAAGAAGATCAGAGGGATACAGTAAACCTGAAGTGAACCATCGGAATCTATAACTACTGTAACAGGAGTGGTTCAAAACGTAGTCAGTAAGAAGTGTCAGTCTTCTTGTAATTAAGTCGGCATTGTGCCTTTTGTATTTAATTCAGATGCAATTTCTGTGTTTCATCGTCAATAAGTAGGTCCAAGGGATACAGTAAACCTGGAGTGAAACATCGGAATCTATAACTAGTGTCACAGGGGCGGTTCAAAACATAGACAGTGAGATGAGTCAGTATTCTTGTACTTAAGTCGGCAATGTGCTTTTTGTATTTAATTCTGATGCAATTTCTGTGTTCCATCGTCAAGAAGAAGGTCCAAGGGATACAGTAAACTTGAAGTGAAGCATCGGAATCTATAACTAGTGTCACAGGAATGGTTCAAAACATAGACAGTAAGAAGAGTCAGTCTTCTTGAACTTAAGTCGGCATTGTGCCTTTTGTATTTAATTCCGATGCAATTTCTGTGTTTCATCGCCAATAAGAAGGTCCAAGGGATACTGTAAACCTGGAGTGCAGCATCGGAATCTATAACTGGTGTCACAGGAATGGTTCAAATCATAGACAGAAAGATGTGTCAGTCTTCTTGTACTTAAGTCGGCATTGTGCCTTTTGTATTTAATTCCGATGCAATTTCTGTGTTTGATTGTCAATAAGAAGGTCCAAGGGATTCAGTAGACCTGAATTGAAGAACGGAATCTATAACTAGTGGCACAGGAATGGTTCAAAGCATAGTCAGTAAGAAGAGTCAGTGTTCTTGTACTTAAGTCGGCATTGTGCCTTTTGTATTTAATCCTTATGCAATTTCTGTGTTTCATCGTCAATAAGAAGGTCAGAGGGATACAGCAAACCCGAAGTGAAGAATCGGAATCTATAACTAGAGTCACAGGAATGGTTCAAAACATAGTCAGTAAGAAGAGTCAGTCTTCTTGAACTTAAGTCGGCATTGTGCCTATTGTATTTCATTCCGATGCAATTTCTGTGTTTCATCGTCAATTAGAAGGTCCAAGGGATACAGTAACCCTGAGGTGAAGCATCGGAATCTATAACTAGTGTCACAGGAGTGGTTCAAAACATAGTCAGTAAGAAGCGTCAGTCATCTTGTACTTTAGTCGGCTTTGTGCCTTTTGTATTTAATTCTGATGCTATTTCTGTGATTCATAGTCAAAAAGAGGATCAGAGTGATACAGTAATCCTGAAGTTAAGCATCGGAATCTATGACTATTGTCACAGGAATGGTTCAAAACATAGTCAGTAAGGAGAGTCAGTCTTCTTGTACTTAAGTCGGTATTGTGCATTTTGTATTTAAGTCCGATGCAATTTCTGTGTTTCATCGTCAAGAAGAAGGTCCAAGGGATACAGTAAACTTGAAGTGAAGCATCGGAATCTATAACTAGTGTCACAGGTATGGTTCAAAACATAGACAGTAAGAAGAGTCAGTCTTCTTGTACTTAAGTCGGCATTGTGCCTTTTGTATTTAATTCCGATGCAATTTCTGTGTTTCATCGCCAATAAGAAGGTCCAAGGGATACAGTAAACCTGGAGTGCAGCATCGGAATCTATAACTAGTGTCACAGGAATGGTTCAAAGCATAGACAGAAAGATGTGTCAGTCTTCTTGTACTTAAGTCGACATTGTGCCTTTTGTATTTAATTCCGATGCAATTTCTGTGTTTCATCGTCAATAAGAAGGGCAGTGGGATACAGTAAACCTGAAGTGAAACATCGGAATCTATAACTAGTGTCACAGGAATGGTTCAAAACATAGAGAGTTGGAAGATTCAGTCTTCTTGTACTTAAGTCGGCATGGTGCCTTTTGTATTTAATTCCGATGCAATTTCTGTGTTTCATCGCCAATACGAAGGTTCAAGGGATACAGTAAACCTGAAGTGAAGCATCGGAATCTATAACTAGTGTCACAGGAATGGTTCAAAACATAGTCATTAAGAAGAGTCAGTCTTCTTGTACTTGAGTCGGCATTGTGCTTTTGTATTTAATGCCCATGCAATTTCTGTGTTTAAACGTCAATACGAAGGTCCAAGGGATACAGTAAACCTGGAGTGAAGCATCGGAATATATAACTAGTGACACAGGAATGGTTCTAAACATAGACAGAAAGATGAGTCAGTCTTCTTGTACTTAAGTTGGCATTGTGCCTTTTGTATTTAATTCCGATGCAATTTCTGTGTTTCATCGCCAACAAGAAGGTCCAAGGGATACATTAAACCTGAAGTGAAGCATCAGAATCCATCACTAGTGTCACAGGAATAGTTCAAAACATAGTCAGTAAGAAGAGTCAGTCTTCTTTTACTTAATTCGGCATTCTGCCTTTTGTATTTAATTCCGATGCAATTTCTGTGTTTCATCGCCAATACGAAGGTCCAAGGGATACAGTAACCCTGAAGTGAAGCATCGAAATCTATAACTAGTAACACAGGTGTGGTTCAAAACATAGACAGGAGAAGAGTCAGTCTTCTTGTACTTGAGTCGGCATTGTGCCTTTTGTATTTAATTCCGATGCAATATCTGTGTTTCATCGTCAATAAGAAGGGCAGAGGGATACAGTAAACCTGAAGTGAACCATCGGAATCTATAACAAGTGTCACAGGAATGGTTCAAATCATAGCCAGTAGAAAAAGGTAGTCTACATGTACTTAAGTCAACATTGTGCCTTTTGTATTTAATTCCGATGCAATTTCTGTGTTTCATCGTCAATAAGAAGGACAGAGGGATACAGTAAACCTGAAGTGATGCATCGGAATCTATAAGAAGTGTCACAGGAATGGTTCAAAACATAGACAGTAAGAAGAGTCAGAACTCTTTTACTTAAGTCGGCATTGTGCCTTTTGTATTTAATTCCGATGCAATATCTGTGTTTCATCGTCAATAAGAAGGGCAGAGGGATACAGTAAACCTGAAGTGAACCATCGGAATCTATAACAAGTGTCACAGGAATGGTTCAAATCATAGCCAGTAGAAAAAGTTAGTCTACATGTACTTAAGTCAACATTGTGCCTTTTGTATTTAATTCCGATGCAATTTCTGTGTTTCATCGTCAACAAGAAGGTCCAAGGGATACATTAAACCTGAAGTGAAGCATCAGAATCCATCACTAGTGTCACAGGAATAGTTCAAAACATAGTCAGTAAGAAGAGTCAGTCTTCTTTTACTTAATTCGGCATTGTGCCTTTTGTATTTAATTCCGATGCAATATCTGTGTTTCATCGCCAATACGAAGGTCCAAGGGATACAGTAACCCTGAAGTGAAGCATCGAAATCTATAACTAGTAACACAGGTGTGGTTCAAAGCATAGACAGGAGAAGAGTCAGTCTTCTTGTACTTGAGTCCGCATTGTGCCTTTTGTATTTAATTCCGATGCAATTTCTGTGTTTCATCGCCAACACGAAGGTTCAAGGGATTCAGTAAACCCGAAGTGAAGCATCGGAATCTATAACTAGTGTCACAGGAATGGTTCAAAACATAGTCATTAAGGAGAGTCAGTCTTCTTGTACTTGAGTCGGCATTGTGCTTTTGTATTTAATGCCCATGCAATTTCTGTGTTTAAACGTCAATAAGAAGGTCCAAGGGATACAGTAAACCTGGAGTGAAGCATCGGAATATATAACTAGTGTCACAGGAATGGTTCAAAACATAGACAGAAAGATGAGTCAGTCTTCTTGTACTTAAGTTGGCATTGTGCCTTTTGTATTTAATTCCGATGCAATTTCTGTGTTTCATCGCCAATACGAAGGTCCAAGGGATGCAGTGACCCTGAAGTGAAGCATCGAAATCTATAACTAGTAACACAGGTGTGGTTCAAAACATAGACAGGAGAAGAGTCAGTCTTCTTGTACTTGAGTCGGCATTGTGCCTTTTGTATTTAATTCCGATGCAATTTATGTGTTTCATCGTCAATAAGAAGGGCAGAGGGATACAGTAAACCTGAAGTGAACCATCGGAATGTATAACAAGTGTCACAGGAATGGTTCAAATCATAGACAGTAGAAAAAGTTAGTCTACATGTACTTAAGTCAACATTGTGCCTTTTGTATTTAATTCCGATGCAATTTCTGTGTTTCATCGTCAATAAGAAGGACAGAGGGATACAGTAAACCCGAAGTGATGCATCGGAATCTATAAGAAGTGTCACAGGAATGGTTCAAAACATAGACAGTAAGTAGAGTCAGAACTCTTTTACTTATGTCGGCATTGTGCCTTTTGTATTTACTTCCGATGCAATTTCGGTGTTTCATCGTCAATAAGAAGATCAGAGGGATACAGTAAACCTGAAGTGAACCATCGGAATCTATAACTACTGTAACAGGAGTGGTTCAAAACGTAGTCAGTAAGAAGTGTCAGTCTTCTTGTAATTAAGTCGGCATTGTGCCTTTTGTATTTAATTCAGATGCAATTTCTGTGTTTCATCGTCAATAAGTAGGTCCAAGGGATACAGTAAACCTGGAGTGAAACATCGGAATCTATAACTAGTGTCACAGGGGCGGTTCAAAACATAGACAGTGAGATGAGTCAGTATTCTTGTACTTAAGTCGGCAATGTGCTTTTTGTATTTAATTCTGATGCAATTTCTGTGTTCCATCGTCAAGAAGAAGGTCCAAGGGATACAGTAAACTTGAAGTGAAGCATCGGAATCTATAACTAGTGTCACAGGAATGGTTCAAAACATAGACAGTAAGAAGAGTCAGTCTTCTTGAACTTAAGTCGGCATTGTGCCTTTTGTATTTAATTCCGATGCAATTTCTGTGTTTCATCGCCAATAAGAAGGTCCAAGGGATACTGTAAACCTGGAGTGCAGCATCGGAATCTATAACTGGTGTCACAGGAATGGTTCAAATCATAGACAGAAAGATGTGTCAGTCTTCTTGTACTTAAGTCGGCATTGTGCCTTTTGTATTTAATTCCGATGCAATTTCTGTGTTTGATTGTCAATAAGAAGGTCCAAGGGATTCAGTAGACCTGAATTGAAGAACGGAATCTATAACTAGTGGCACAGGAATGGTTCAAAGCATAGTCAGTAAGAAGAGTCAGTGTTCTTGTACTTAAGTCGGCATTGTGCCTTTTGTATTTAATCCTTATGCAATTTCTGTGTTTCATCGTCAATAAGAAGGTCAGAGGGATACAGCAAACCCGAAGTGAAGAATCGGAATCTATAACTAGAGTCACAGGAATGGTTCAAAACATAGTCAGTAAGAAGAGTCAGTCTTCTTGAACTTAAGTCGGCATTGTGCCTATTGTATTTCATTCCGATGCAATTTCTGTGTTTCATCGTCAATTAGAAGGTCCAAGGGATACAGTAACCCTGAGGTGAAGCATCGGAATCTATAACTAGTGTCACAGGAGTGGTTCAAAACATAGTCAGTAAGAAGCGTCAGTCATCTTGTACTTTAGTCGGCTTTGTGCCTTTTGTATTTAATTCTGATGCTATTTCTGTGATTCATAGTCAAAAAGAGGATCAGAGTGATACAGTAATCCTGAAGTTAAGCATCGGAATCTATGACTATTGTCACAGGAATGGTTCAAAACATAGTCAGTAAGGAGAGTCAGTCTTCTTGTACTTAAGTCGGTATTGTGCATTTTGTATTTAAGTCCGATGCAATTTCTGTGTTTCATCGTCAAGAAGAAGGTCCAAGGGATACAGTAAACTTGAAGTGAAGCATCGGAATCTATAACTAGTGTCACAGGTATGGTTCAAAACATAGACAGTAAGAAGAGTCAGTCTTCTTGTACTTAAGTCGGCATTGTGCCTTTTGTATTTAATTCCGATGCAATTTCTGTGTTTCATCGCCAATAAGAAGGTCCAAGGGATACAGTAAACCTGGAGTGCAGCATCGGAATCTATAACTAGTGTCACAGGAATGGTTCAAAGCATAGACAGAAAGATGTGTCAGTCTTCTTGTACTTAAGTCGACATTGTGCCTTTTGTATTTAATTCCGATGCAATTTCTGTGTTTCATCGTCAATAAGAAGGGCAGTGGGATACAGTAAACCTGAAGTGAAACATCGGAATCTATAACTAGTGTCACAGGAATGGTTCAAAACATAGAGAGTTGGAAGATTCAGTCTTCTTGTACTTAAGTCGGCATGGTGCCTTTTGTATTTAATTCCGATGCAATTTCTGTGTTTCATCGCCAATACGAAGGTTCAAGGGATACAGTAAACCTGAAGTGAAGCATCGGAATCTATAACTAGTGTCACAGGAATGGTTCAAAACATAGTCATTAAGAAGAGTCAGTCTTCTTGTACTTGAGTCGGCATTGTGCTTTTGTATTTAATGCCCATGCAATTTCTGTGTTTAAACGTCAATACGAAGGTCCAAGGGATACAGTAAACCTGGAGTGAAGCATCGGAATATATAACTAGTGACACAGGAATGGTTCTAAACATAGACAGAAAGATGAGTCAGTCTTCTTGTACTTAAGTTGGCATTGTGCCTTTTGTATTTAATTCCGATGCAATTTCTGTGTTTCATCGCCAACAAGAAGGTCCAAGGGATACATTAAACCTGAAGTGAAGCATCAGAATCCATCACTAGTGTCACAGGAATAGTTCAAAACATAGTCAGTAAGAAGAGTCAGTCTTCTTTTACTTAATTCGGCATTCTGCCTTTTGTATTTAATTCCGATGCAATTTCTGTGTTTCATCGCCAATACGAAGGTCCAAGGGATACAGTAACCCTGAAGTGAAGCATCGAAATCTATAACTAGTAACACAGGTGTGGTTCAAAACATAGACAGGAGAAGAGTCAGTCTTCTTGTACTTGAGTCGGCATTGTGCCTTTTGTATTTAATTCCGATGCAATATCTGTGTTTCATCGTCAATAAGAAGGGCAGAGGGATACAGTAAACCTGAAGTGAACCATCGGAATCTATAACAAGTGTCACAGGAATGGTTCAAATCATAGCCAGTAGAAAAAGGTAGTCTACATGTACTTAAGTCAACATTGTGCCTTTTGTATTTAATTCCGATGCAATTTCTGTGTTTCATCGTCAATAAGAAGGACAGAGGGATACAGTAAACCTGAAGTGATGCATCGGAATCTATAAGAAGTGTCACAGGAATGGTTCAAAACATAGACAGTAAGAAGAGTCAGAACTCTTTTACTTAAGTCGGCATTGTGCCTTTTGTATTTAATTCCGATGCAATATCTGTGTTTCATCGTCAATAAGAAGGGCAGAGGGATACAGTAAACCTGAAGTGAACCATCGGAATCTATAACAAGTGTCACAGGAATGGTTCAAATCATAGCCAGTAGAAAAAGTTAGTCTACATGTACTTAAGTCAACATTGTGCCTTTTGTATTTAATTCCGATGCAATTTCTGTGTTTCATCGTCAATAAGAAGGTCCAAGGGATACAGTAAACCTGGAGTGAAGCATCGGAATCTGTAACTAGTGTCACAGGGACGGTTCAAAACATAGACAGTGAGATGAGTCAGTATTCTTGTACTTAAGTCGGCATTGTGCTTCTTGTATTTAATTCCGCTGCAATTTCTGTGTTTCATCGTCACTACCAAGGTCAGTGGTATACAGTAATCCTGAAGTTAAGCATCGGAATCTATAACTAGTGTCACAGGAATGGTTCAAAGCAAAGTCAGTAAGAAGAGTCAGTCTATTTTGTAGTTAAGTCGGCATTATGCCTTTTCCATTTACTTTCGATGCAATTTCTGTGTTTCATCGTCAATAAGAAGGTCAGAGGGATACAGTATCCCCGAAATGTAGCATCAGAATCTATAACTAGTGACACAGGAATGGTTAAAAACATAGACAGAAAGACGAGTCAGTCTTCTTGTACTTAAGTCGGCATTGTGCCTTTTGTATTTAATTCCGATGCAATTTCTGTGTTTCATCGCCAACAAGAAGGTCCAAGGGATACAGTAAACCTGAAGTGAAGCATGAGAATCCATCACTAGTGTCACAGGAATGGTTCAAAACATAGACAGAAAGATGAGTCAGTCTTCTTGTACTTAAGTCGGCATTGTGCCTCTTGTATCTAATTCCTATGCAATTTCTGTGTTTCATCGCCAAAAAGAAGGTCCAAGGGATACAGTAAACCTGAAGTGAAGCATCAGAATCTATAACTAGTGTCACAGGAATGGTTCAAAACATAGTCAGTGAGAAGAGTCAGTCTTCTTGTACTTAAGTCGGCATTGCGCCTTTTGTATTTAATTCCGATGCAATTTATGTGTTTCATCGCGATTACGAAGGTACAAGGGATACAGTAAACCTGAAGTGAAGCATCGAAATCTATAACTAGTAACACAGGAATGGTTCAAAACATAGACAGAAGAAGAGTCAGTCTTCTTGTACTTCAGTCGGCATTGTGCCTTTTCTATTTAATTCCGATGAAATTTCTGTGTCTCATCATCAATAAGAAGGTCCAAGTGATACAGTAAACCTGAAGTGAAGCATCGGAATCTATAACTAGTGTCACAGGAATGGTTCAAAACATAGTCAGTAAGAAGAGTCATTCTTCTTGTACTTAAGTCGGCATTGTGCCTTTTCTATTTAATTCCGATGGAATTCCTATGTTTCATCGTCAATAAGAAGGTCCAAGGGATTCAGTAAACCTGGAGTGAAGCATCGGAATCTATAACTAGTGTCACAGGAATGGTTCAAAACATAGTCAGTAAGAAGAGTCAGTCTTCTTGTTCTCAAGTCGGCATTGTGCCTTTTCTAATTAATTCCGATGCAATTTCTGTCTTTCATCGTCAATAAGAAGGTCCAAGGGATACAGTAAACCTGAAGTGAAGCATCGGAATCTATAACTAGTGTCACAGGAATGGTTCAAAACATAGACAGTAGGAACAGTCAGACTTCTTTTACTTAAGTCGGTATTGTGCCTTTTCTATTTAATTCCGATGCAATTTCTGTGTTTCATCGTCAATAAGAAGGTCAGAGGGATACAGTAAACCTGAAGTGAAGCATCGGAATCTATAACTAGTGTCACAGGAATGGTTCAAAGCATAGAGAGTTGGAAGATTCAGTCTTCTTGTACTTAAGTCGGCATTGTGCCTATTCTGTTTAATTCCGATGCAATTTCTGTGTTTCGTTGTCAATAAGCAGGTCCAAGGGATGCAGTAACTCTGAAGTGAACCATCGGAATCTATAACTAGTGTCAGAGGAATAGTTCAAAACATAGTCAGTAAAAAGAGTCAGTCTTCTTGTACTTAAGTCGGCATTGTGCCTATTCTGTTTAATTCCGATGCAATTTCTGTGTTTCGTTGTCAATAAGCAGGTCCAAGGGATGCAGTAACTCTGAAGTGAACCATCGGAATCGATAACAAGTGTCACAGGAATGGTTCGAAACATAGACATTAGGAAAAGTCAGTCTACATGTACTTAAGTCGGCATTGTGCCTTTTGTATTTAATTCCGATGCAATTTCTGTGTTTCATCGTCAATAAGAAGGGCAGAGGGATATATTAAACCTGGAGTGAAGCATCGGAATCTGTAACTAGTGTCAAAGAAATGGTACAAAGCATAGACAGTAAGAAGAGTCAGTCTCCTTGTACTTAAGTCGGCATTGTGCCTTTTCTATTTAATTCCGATGCAATTGCTGTGTTTCATCGTCTATAAGAAGGTCCAAGGGATACAGTATACCTGAAGTGAAGCATCGGAATCTATAACTAGTGTCACAGGAATGGTTCAAAGCATAGTCAGTAAGAAGAGTCAGTCTTCTTGTACATAAGTCGGCATTGTGCCTTCTGTATTTAATTCCGATGCAATTTCTGTGTTTCATCGCCAATAAGAAGGTCCAAGGGATACAGTAAACCTGAAGTGAAGCATCAGAATCTATAACTAGTGTAACAGGATAGGTTCCAAACATAGTCAGAAAGTAGAGTCAGTCTTCTTGTACTTAAGTCGGCATTGTGCCTTTTTTATTTAATTCCGGTGCAATTTCTGTGTTTTATCGTCAATTTAATTCTAGCTTCCTACGATAATCTATTAATTACTAAGCTTACTTCTCTCTGCTGGCAGCATCGGCCTCTTAAATCACTCCCTTCTCCCTTATTTCCACCCTAAGCTGTTTCAAATACGCTAATTACATTTCTCCTCGTACGACAGAGGATACACAGTGACACACAGCCTTCTCTATTTTGGTCATATTCTCCTTGCACAGAATACCACTAATCCATTTTCTATACTCCCGCAACCTCAGGAATCTTTAGCAGGCGCCTTTCTTTCGGCACTCGCGGTGTCACAAACAGGGCGTGCAAAATCTCGGACACCCCTGTGGTATGTCACTTGGCGGAAGCAGCGGCCAGTGCCCCTCGCGGCAGGTAGTGCCTAACAAAGGGACAAACCAGTCTGCCACCCTACTCCAGCTTCCTCGGCGGAACGCGTCAGAGCTTTTAGCAGCTCACTGCAACGTCCAGTCTTTATCTGCGCATTACGAAGAACTTAGCCTCCTCTTCAACCAACTAAACTACCACGTAATCCTCTTATCCGAAACGTGGTTGAAACCACACATATCCTCTGCATCTTTTCATCTCCCAGGGTACACATTTCTTAGGGCAGACCGATCAAAAAGGCGAGGTGGCGGGGTCGGCGCGTATATACGAACAGATCTCAAAGCGAAAGTCTTATGTACGTCAAATCCAGCTGAAGAAAAAGAGGCTGAATTCATGTTCATTGAAATAAATATACAAAGTCGGAAATTCTTGACTGGCGTCGTGTACAAGCCGCCAAAAATAAGCTCAATGAGTTCCTTCCAGTCGGAATTACATTCACTTCAGTGTCAATACGAACATGTCATCGTAATGGGTGACTTGAACATAGACCTGCTAAGAGACACTCCCTCCGCAATAAACCTAAGAAGACTGTTTAGTTGCAATAGCATGAACATTCTTCCATTACAACCTACACACCATACGGCGCACAGTCATACTCTTATAGACGTAATCGCAACGAAACAGACTGACAAAGTAAGAGATGTTGGTCAAACATCGGCCCCTGGCCTCTCAGCACATGATGTAATATTCCTGGCCTACTCTGTGCAGCCCCCAAGGATCTAATCGCGTTACATAACTTGTAGGAACATGAAACGTATTGACCTTGACGCTCTAACAGCCGATTGCTCAGAAATCCTATGGCATCAAATAATCAGAAAACCCACAATCGACGGCAAAATTAATGAACTTGGTGATAAACTCACTGCCCTCTATGACAAACATGCACCTGTGCGCACAATCCGTGTAAGAAAATCTCCTGCTCCATGGCTGACAGCTGAATTACGTCAAATGATGACTAATAGGGATGCTGCCCACAGGCGTTTCAAGGCAGATCCGAAACCCGAGCGTTTCGAAGAATATAGAAAGCTACGGAACAGAGTGAAACAATGCATTCGCAATGCTAAAATCAGGCACGCTCGCTCCCTTGTATGCAGCGATCTGACGCCCACGACTCTATGGAAGAATCTCCGTAGCTTGGGGGCCGGAAAGGCAAAATCGGAAACTACTTTTCATGTGTCTGCTAACGAATTAAATGAATTCTTCTCTGCACCTCTGAATACCAGCACAGCTGATAATTACCGTCCACAAGAATCCCCAAACAGGATAACTAACAACGATACCTTCCATCTAAAACATGTAACAACAAATACGGCAAGAAAAGCAATAATGAGAATCTCTTCTGATGCAATAGGCAACGACAGTATCGGTATAACCATGATTAAGAATGTTGCCGATATCTTAGTACCTGTCTTAACTGACATATTTAATTTTTCCCTCGTGAACGGAATATATCCTACTGCATGGAAAAGAAGCCTAATTCGACCCATCCCTAAGATCGAAAACCCGCAACTGCCTAGTGATTACCGACCAATTAGCATACTGCCTGCTGTTTCCAAAGCACTTGAATATATTGTTCATGACCAAATCACTGAACACTTGCATGAATTCAGCCTATATGACAAATTTCAATCCGGTTTCCGTAAACATCACAGCACAAACACTGCTCTAATTAAAGTAACTGATGACCTGAAATATGCCATCGACAATCGAAAGGCAACAATATTGACGCTACTGGACTTCAGCAAAGCTTTTGACACTGTTAACTTTGACATATTGCTCAGAAAAATGCAACAGCTTAATTTCTCTGATAGTGCAATGAGATGGTTTGAAAGCTACTTAAAAGACAGACAGCAATGTGTTGTCTGCGCAAATGAAAAATCTTCCTGGAAACATGTTTCCTCGGGAGTGCCACAAGGATCAGTCTTAGGACCACTTTTGTTTTCTTTATATGTCAACGATATTTCGTCGGTTCTGTCCTCCTGTAAATATCATTTCTATGCCGACGACCTCCAGCTCTACCTAAGCGTCAGACCTGAAGATGTAAACACTGCAATCGCTCAGATGAATGATGATCTGTCTTCAGTAGTGAGATGGGCGAAAAACCTGGGGCTTAAACTAAATGCAAAAAAAACGCAAGTAATCTTAATAGCCCATCAGAAATTAATAAGTTCAGATTTCCGCGAACGGCTACCTCCTATTCTGCTCGACGGCACTCTAATACCATATCAGAAAACAGTGAAGAACTTGGGTGTAACTTTGGATGAGCATCTCAACTGGGCGGAGAATACAGTCGCAGTGTGCCGAAAGACGTCTGCTTGTCTCTATGCTCTCAAAAAGTTTCGGAACATATTTCCACAGGACTTGAAACGTCAGCTCGTGCAAGCACTCGTTCTACCGAACCTCCACTATTGTGATGTGATTCAACAAGGCATGAGTAGTGAAAACAAAAGACGGCTAGAGCTAACCATGAATGCCTGTGTGCGTTACACCTGCAACATTCGCCGATATGATCATGTTAGTGCTTCATACTCCGAGCTAGGGTGGCTGCGGCCGGACAAATTGCGTGACTACCACACTCTATGTCTACTCCACCGACTCCTCATCGCGCAAGCACCCCAGTACCTTGCTTCAGATATTAAAAACCTGTCATGTCATCATAATCGAAACACGAGGTCACTCTTATTTGGTATTCTAACTGTGCCCACTCACAAAACAAAAACTTTTGCAAACTCCTTCTCAGTTGCCGCTGTCCGCCTATGGAACAAACTGCCCCTTACCTTGCGCAAAATTCGATCTCCTGCTGCTTTTAAGAAGAAGTTGAAGCATTTCCTACTATCATCCTCACAAAGTTCTCCACAAAATTAATGTACAAGGACAATCCCCTCATCTGTCAAATAGCAAAGCTAGCGTCTCCTATCTTGCTCCTGAGATGCCTTCCTCTTCATCTCTCTCTATTAGCCACGCAATCTTCTTTTCCTTTATATTTCCTTAATTATGTTTCATCATGTCTCTATTCTTCTCCTCCCTTCACCATGAGTCTCCCTCATACTCCGTGCTGCCGGCACTCCTATCTAAAATCTGTCTCTTCAATAATGTCTAATTATAACAGTACTTGTGACCTAAGAATATAAACTCTATATGTATGTATTTTTCCAGGTGTACCTTTCAAATTGTTTATTTCACTTTTTGTACTAGATGTAGTTTAACATGCCTACTAAAACATATGAATGTAAAATAAGTAGAATGCCTGGTTAGATGTAAGAGAGGGCCTGATGGCCCTAATCTTGCCAGGTTAAACAAATCAATAAATAAATAAATAAATAAATAAATAAATAAGAAGGTCAGGTGGATACAGCAAACCTGAAGTGAAGCATTGGAATCTATAACTAGTGTCACAGGAATGGTTCAAAACATAGACAGTAAGATGAGTCAGTCTTCTTGTACTTAAGTCGGCATTGTGCCTTTTATATTTAATTCCGATGCAATTTCTGTGTTTCATCGTCAATAAGAAGGTCCAAGGGATACAGTAAACCTGGAGTGAAGCATCGGAATCTGTAACTAGTGTCACAGGAATGGTTCAAAGCATAGTCAGTAAGAAGAGCCAGTCTTCTTGTACTTACGTCGGCATTGTGCCTTTTCTATTTAATTCCGATGCGATTTCTGTGTCTCATCGTCAATAGGAAAGCCCAATGGATACAGTAAACCTGAAGTGAAGCATCGGAATCTATAACTAGTGTCACAGGAATGGTTCAAAACACAGTCAGTAAAAAGAGTCAGTCTTCTTGTACTTAAGTCGGCATTGTGCCTTTTGTATTTAATTCCGATGCAATTTCTGTGTTTTATCGTCAATAAGAAGGTCAGGTGGATACAGTAAACCTGAAGTGAAGCATTGGAATCTATAACTAGTGTCACAGGAATGGTTCAAAACATAGACAGTAAGATGAGTCAGTCTTCTTGTACTTAAGTCGGCATTGTGCCTTTTGTATTTAATTCCGATGCAATTTCTGTGTTTCATCGCAAATAAGAAGGTCCAAGGGATACAGTAAACCTGGAGTGAAGCATCGGAATCTGTAACTAGTGTCAAAGGAATGGTTCAAAGCATAGACAGTAAGAAGAGTCAGTCTCCTTGTACTTAAGTCGGCATTGTGCCTTTTCTATTTAATTCCGATGCAATTGCTGTGTTTCATCGTCAATAAGAAGGTCCAAGGGATACAGTAAACCTGAAGTGAAGCATCGAAATCTATAACTAGTAACACAGGAATGGTTGTAAACATAGTCAGAAGAAGAGTCAGTCTTCTTGTACTTAAGTCGGCAATGTGCCTTTTGTACTTTATTACGATGCAATTCCTGTGTTTCATCGTCAATAAGAAGGGCAGAGGGACACAGTAAACCTGAAGTGAAGCATCGGAATCTATAACTAGTGTCACAGGAATGGTTCAAATCATAGACATTAGGAAGAGTCAGTCTTCTTGTACTTAAGACGGCATTGTGCCTTTTTTATTTAATTCCGATGCAATTTCAATGTTTCATCGTCAATAAGAAGGTCCAAGGGATACAGTGAACCTGAAGTGAAGCATCGGAATCTGTAATTAGTGTCACAGGAATGGTTCAAAGCATAGTCAGTAAGAAGAGCCAGTCTTCTTGTACTTACGTCGGCATTGTGCCTTTTGTATTTAATTCCGATGCAATTTCAGTGTTTCATCGTCAATAAGAACGTCCAAGGGATACAGTAAACCTGGAGTGAAGCATCGGAATCTGTAACTAGTGTCAAAGAAATGGTACAAAGCCTAGACAGTAAGAAGAGTCAGTCTCCTTGTACTTAAGTCGGTATTGTGCCTTTTCTATTTAATTCCGATGCAATTGCTGTGTTTCCTCGTCAATAAGAAGGTACAATGGATACAGTATACCTGAAGTGAAGCATCGGAATCTATAACTAGTGTCACAGGAATGGTTCAAAGCATAGTCAGTAAGAAGAGTCAGTCTTCTTGTACATAAGTCGGCATTGTGCCTTCTGTATTTAATTCCGATGCAATTTCTGTGTTTCATCGCCAATAAGAAGGTCCAAGGGATACAGTAAACCTGAAGTGAAGCATCAGAATCTATAACTAGTGTAACAGGATAGGTTCCAAACATAGTCTGAAAGTAGAGTCAGTCTACTTGTACTTAAGTCGGCATTGTGCCTTTTTTATTTAATACCGGTGCAATTTCTGTCTTTCATCGTCAATAAGAAGGGCAGAGGGATACAGTAAACCTGAAGTGAACCATCGGAATCGATAACTAGTGTCACAGGAATGGTTCAAAACATAGACATTAGGAAAAAACAGTCTACATGTACTTAAGTCGGCATTGTGCCTTTTGTATTTAATTCCGATGCAATTTCTGTGTTTCATCGTCAATAAGAAGGGCAGAGGGATACAGTAAACCTTAAGTGAAGCATCGGAATCTACAACTAGTGTCACAGGAATGGTTCAAAACATAGTCAGTAAGAAGAGTCAGTCTTCTTGTACTTAAGTCGGCATTGTGCCTTTTGTATTTTGTTCCGATGCAATTTCTGAGTTCCATCGTCAATAAGAAAGTCCAATGGATACAGTAAACCAGAAGAGAAGCATCGGAATCTATAACTAGTGTCACTGAAATGGTTCAATTCATAGACAGTAGGAAGAGTCAGTCTTCTTGTACTTAAGTCGGTATTGTGCCTTTTCTATTTAATTGCCGGCCGAAGTGGCCGTGCGGATAAATGCGCTGCAGCCTGGTACCGCAGGACCGCTACGGTCGCAGGTTCGTATCCTGCCTCGGGCAGAGATGTTTGTGATGTCCTTAGGTTAGTTAGGTTGAACTAGTTCTAAGTTCTAGGGGACTAATGATCTCAGGAGTTGAGTCCCATAGTGCTCAGAGCCATTTGAACCATTTTTTTTTCTATATAATTCCGATGCAATTTCTGTGTTCTCATCGTCAATAAGAAGGTCAGAGGGATACAGTAAACCTGAAGTGAAACATCGGAATCTATAACTAGTGTCACAGGAATGGTTCAAAACATAGAGAGTTGGAAGATTCAGTCTTCTTGTACTTAAGTCGGCATGGTGCCTTTTGTATTTAATTCCGATGCAATTTCTGTGTTTCATCGCCAATACGAAGGTTCAAGGGATACAGTAAACCTGAAGTGAAGCATCGGAATCTATAACTAGTGTCACAGGAATGGTTCAAACATAGTCATTAAGAAGAGTCAGTCTTCTTGTACTTGAGTCGGCATTGTGCTTTTGTATTTAATGCCCATGCAATTTCTGTGTTTAAACGTCAATACGAAGGTCCAAGGGATACAGTAAACCTGGAGTGAAGCATCGGAATATATAACTAGTGACACAGGAATGGTTCAAAACATAGACAGAGAGATGAGTCAGTCTTCTTGTACTTGAGTCGGCATTGTGCCTTTTGTATTTAATTCCGATGCAATTTCTGTGTTTCATCGTCAATAAGAAGGGCAGAGGGATACAGTAAACCTGAAGTGAACCATCGGAATCTATAACAAGTGTCACAGGAATGGTTCAAATCATAGACAGTAGAAAAAGTTAGTCTACATGTACTTAAGCCAACATTGTGCCTTTTGTATTTAATTCCGATGCAATTTCTGTGTTTCATCGTCAATAAGAAGGTCCAAGGGATACAGTAAACCTGGAGTGAAGCATCGGAATCTATAACTAGTGTCACAGGGACGGTTCAAAACATAGACAGTGAGATGAGTCAGTATTCTTGTACTTAAGTCGGGATTGTGCTTTTTGTATTTTATTCCGATGCAATTTCTGTGTTCCAACGTGAAGAAGAAGGTACAAGGGATACAGTAAACTTGAAGTGAAGCATCGGAATCTATAACTAGTGTCACAGGAATGGTTCAAAACATAGACAGTAAGAAGAGTCAGTCTTCTTGTACTTAAGTCGGCATTGTGCCTTTTGTATTTAATTCCGATGCAATTTCTGTGTTTCATCGCCAATAAGAAGGTCCAAGGGATACAGTAAACCTGAAGTGAAGCATCAGAATCCATCACTAGTGTCACAGGAATAGTTCAAAACATAGTCAGTAAGAAGAGTCAGTCTTCTTTTACTTAATTCGGCATTCTGCCTTTTGTATTTAATTCCGATGCAATTTCTGAGTTTCATCGCCAATACGAAGGTCCAAGGGATACAGTAACCCTGAAGTGAAACATCGAAATCTATAACTAGTAACACAGGTGTGGTTCAAAACATAGACAGGAGAAGAGTCAGTCTTCTTGTACTTGAGTCGGCATTGTGCCTTTTGTATTTAATTCCGATGCAATATCTGTGTTTCATCGTCAATAAGAAGGGCAGAGGGATACAGTAAACCTGAAGTGGACCATCGGAATCTATAACAAGTGTCACAGGAATGGTTCAAATCATAGACAGTAGAAAAAGTTAGTCTACATGTACTTAAGTCAACATTGTGCCTTTTGTATTTAATTCCGATGCAATTTCTGTGTTTCATCGTCAATAAGAAGGACAGAGGGATACAGTAAACCTGAAGTGATGCATCGGAATCTATAAGAAGTGTCACAGGAATGGTTCAAAACATAGACAGTAAGAAGAGTCAGAACTCTTTTACATAAGTCGGCGTTGTGCCTTTTGTATTTAATTCCGATGCAATTTCTGTGTTTCATCGGCAATAAGAAGATCAGAGGGATACAGTAAACCTGAAGTGAACCATCGGAATCTATAACTAGTGTCACAGGAGTGGTTCAAAACATAGTCAGTAAGAAGTGTCAGTCTTCTTGTAATTAAGTCGGCATTGTGCCTTTTGTATTTAATTCCGATGCAATTTCTGTGTTTCATCGTCAATAAGAAGGTCCAAGGGATACAGTAAACCTGGAGTGAAGCATCGGAACCTATAACTAGTGTCACAGGGACGGTTCAAAACATAGACAGTGAGATGAGTCAGTATTCTTGTACTTAAGTCGGCATTGTGCTTCTTGTATTTAATTCCGCTGCAATTTCTGTGTTTCATCGTCACTACCAAGGTCAGTGGTATACAGTAAACCTGAAGTGAAGCATTGGAATCTATAACTAGTGTCACAGGAATGGTTCAAAACATAGACAGTAAGATGAGTCAGTCTTCTTGTACTTAAGTCGGCATTGTGCCTTTTGTATTTAATTCCGATGCAATTTCTGTGTTTCATCGCAAATAAGAAGGTCCAAGGGATACAGTAAACCTGGAGTGAAGCATCGGAATCTGTAACTAGTGTCAAAGGAATGGTTCAAAGCATAGACAGTAAGAAGAGTCAGCCTCCTTGTACTTAAGTCGGCATTGTGCCTTTTCTATTTAATTCCGATGCAATTGCTGTGTTTCATCGTCAATAAGAAGGTCCAAGGGATACAGTAAACCTGAAGTGAAGCATCGAAATCTATAACTAGTAACACAGGAATGGTTGTAAACATAGTCAGAAGAAGAGTCAGTCTTCTTGTACTTAAGTCGGCATTGTGCCTTTTGTACTTTATTACGATGCAATTCCTGTGTTTCATCGTCAATAAGAAGGGCAGAGGGACACAGTAAACCTGAAGTGAAGCATCGGAATCTATAACTAGTGTCACAGGAATGGTTCAAATCATAGACATTAGGAAGAGTCAGTCTTCTTGTACTTAAGACGGCATTGTGCCTTTTTTATTTAATTCCGATGCAATTTCAATGTTTCATCGTCAATAAGAAGGTCCAAGGGATACAGTGAACCTGAAGTGAAGCATCGGAATCTGTAATTAGTGTCACAGGAATGGTTCAAAGCATAGTCAGTAAGAAGAGCCAGTCTTCTTGTACTTACGTCGGCATTGTGCCTTTTGTATTTAATTCCGATGCAATTTCAGTGTTTCATCGTCAATAAGAACGTCCAAGGGATACAGTAAACCTGGAGTGAAGCATCGGAATCTGTAACTAGTGTCAAAGAAATGGTACAAAGCCTAGACAGTAAGAAGAGTCAGTCTCCTTGTACTTAAGTCGGTATTGTGCCTTTTCTATTTAATTCCGATGCAATTGCTGTGTTTCATCGTCAATAAGAAGGTACAAGGGATACAGTATACCTGAAGTGAAGCATCGGAATCTATAACTAGTGTCACAGGAATGGTTCAAAGCATAGTCAGTAAGAAGAGTCAGTCTTCTTGTACATAAGTCGGCATTGTGCCTTCTGTATTTAATTCCGATGCAATTTCTGTGTTTCATCGCCAATAAGAAGGTCCAAGGGATACAGTAAACCTGAAGTGAAGCATCAGAATCTATAACTAGTGTAACAGGATAGGTTCCAAACATAGTCTGAAAGTAGAGTCAGTCTTCTTGTACTTAAGTCGGCATTGTGCCTTTTTTATTTAATACCGGTGCAATTTCTGTCTTTCATCGTCAATAAGAAGGGCAGAGGGATACAGTAAACCTGAAGTGAACCATCGGAATCGATAACTAGTGTCACAGGAATGGTTCAAAACATAGACATTAGGAAAAAACAGTCTACATGTACTTAAGTCGGCATTGTGCCTTTTGTATTTAATTCCGATGCAATTTCTGTGTTTCATCGTCAATAAGAAGGGCAGAGGGATACAGTAAACCTTAAGTGAAGCATCGGAATCTACAACTAGTGTCACAGGAATGGTTCAAAACATAGTCAGTAAGAAGAGTCAGTCTTCTTGTACTTAAGTCGGCATTGTGCCTTTTGTATTTTGTTCCGATGCAATTTCTGTGTTCCATCGTCAATAAGAAAGTCCAATGGATACAGTAAACCAGAAGAGAAGCATCGGAATCTATAACTAGTGTCACTGAAATGGTTCAATTCATAGACAGTAGGAAGAGTCAGTCTTCTTGTACTTAAGTCGGTATTGTGCCTTTTCTATTTAATTGCCGGCCGAAGTGGCCGTGCGGTTAAATGCGCTGCAGCCTGGTACCGCAGGACCGCTACGGTCGCAGGTTCGTATCCTGCCTCGGGCAGAGATGTTTGTGATGTCCTTAGGTTAGTTAGGTTGAACTAGTTCTAAGTTCTAGGGGACTAATGATCTCAGCAGTTGAGTCCCATAGTGCTCAGAGCCATTTGAACCATTTTTTTTTCTATATAATTCCGATGCAATTTCTGTGTTCTCATCGTCAATAAGAAGGTCAGAGGGATACAGTAAACCTGAAGTGAAACATCGGAATCTATAACTAGTGTCACAGGAATGGTTCAAAACATAGAGAGTTGGAAGATTCAGTCTTCTTGTACTTAAGTCGGCATGGTGCCTTTTGTATTTAATTCCGATGCAATTTCTGTGTTTCATCGCCAATACGAAGGTTCAAGGGATACAGTAAACCTGAGGTGAAGCATCGGAATCTATAACTAGTGTCACAGGAATGGTTCAAACATAGTCATTAAGAAGAGTCAGTCTTCTTGTACTTGAGTCGGCATTGTGCTTTTGTATTTAATGCCCATGCAATTTCTGTGTTTAAACGTCAATACGAAGGTCCAAGGGATACAGTAAACCTGGAGTGAAGCATCGGAATATATAACTAGTGACACAGGAATGGTTCAAAACATAGACAGAGAGATGAGTCAGTCTTCTTGTACTTGAGTCGGCATTGTGCCTTTTGTATTTAATTCCGATGCAATTTCTGTGTTTCATCGTCAATAAGAAGGGCAGAGGGATACAGTAAACCTGAAGTGAACCATCGGAATCTATAACAAGTGTCACAGGAATGGTTCAAATCATAGACAGTAGAAAAAGTTAGTCTACATGTACTTAAGCCAACATTGTGCCTTTTGTATTTAATTCCGATGCAATTTCTGTGTTTCATCGTCAATAAGAAGGTCCAAGGGATACAGTAAACCTGGAGTGAAGCATCGGAATCTATAACTAGTGTCACAGGGACGGTTCAAAACATAGACAGTGAGATGAGTCAGTATTCTTGTACTTAAGTCGGGATTGTGCTTTTTGTATTTTATTCCGATGCAATTTCTGTGTTCCAACGTGAAGAAGAAGGTACAAGGGATACAGTAAACTTGAAGTGAAGCATCGGAATCTATAACTAGTGTCACAGGAATGGTTCAAAACATAGACAGTAAGAAGAGTCAGTCTTCTTGTACTTAAGTCGGCATTGTGCCTTTTGTATTTAATTCCGATGCAATTTCTGTGTTTCATCGCCAATAAGAAGGTCCAAGGGATACAGTAAACCTGAAGTGAAGCATCAGAATCCATCACTAGTGTCACAGGAATAGTTCAAAACATAGTCAGTAAGAAGAGTCAGTCTTCTTTTACTTAATTCGGCATTCTGCCTTTTGTATTTAATTCCGATGCAATTTCTGTGTTTCATCGCCAATACGAAGGTCCAAGGGATACAGTAACCCTGAAGTGAAACATCGAAATCTATAACTAGTAACACAGGTGTGGTTCAAAACATAGACAGGAGAAGAGTCAGTCTTCTTGTACTTGAGTCGGCATTGTGCCTTTTGTATTTAATTCCGATGCAATATCTGTGTTTCATCGTCAATAAGAAGGGCAGAGGGATACAGTAAACCTGAAGTGAACCATCGGAATCTATAACAAGTGTCACAGGAATGGTTCAAATCATAGACAGTAGAAAAAGTTAGTCTACATGTACTTAAGTCAACATTGTGCCTTTTGTATTTAATTCCGATGCAATTTCTGTGTTTCATCGTCAATAAGAAGGACAGAGGGATACAGTAAACCTGGAGTGAAGCATCGGAACCTATAACTAGTGTCACAGGGACGGTTCAAAACATAGACAGTGAGATGAGTCAGTATTCTTGTACTTAAGTCGGCATTGTGCTTCTTGTATTTAATTCCGCTGCAATTTCTGTGTTTCATCGTCACTACCAAGGTCAGTGGTATACAGTAATCCTGAAGTGAAGCATCGGAATCTATAACTAGTGTCACAGGAATGGTTCAAAACACAGTCAGTAAAAAGAGTCAGTCTTCTTGTACTTAAGTCGGCATTGTGCCTTTTGTATTTAATTCCGATGCAATTTCTGTGTTTTATCGTCAATAAGAAGGTCAGGTGGATACAGTAAACCTGAAGTGAAGCATTGGAATCTATAACTAGTGTCACAGGAATGGTTCAAAACATAGACAGTAAGATGAGTCAGTCTTCTTGTACTTAAGTCGGCATTGTGCCTTTTGTATTTAATTCCGATGCAATTTCTGTGTTTCATCGCAAATAAGAAGGTCCAAGGGATACAGTAAACCTGGAGTGAAGCATCGGAATCTGTAACTAGTGTCAAAGGAATGGTTCAAAGCATAGACAGTAAGAAGAGTCAGTCTCCTTGTACTTAAGTCGGCATTGTGCCTTTTCTATTTAATTCCGATGCAATTGCTGTGTTTCATCGTCAATAAGAAGGTCCAAGGGATACAGTAAACCTGAAGTGAAGCATCGAAATCTATAACTAGTAACACAGGAATGGTTGTAAACATAGTCAGAAGAAGAGTCAGTCTTCTTGTACTTAAGTCGGCATTGTGCCTTTTGTACTTTATTACGATGCAATTCCTGTGTTTCATCGTCAATAAGAAGGGCAGAGGGACACAGTAAACCTGAAGTGAAGCATCGGAATCTATAACTAGTGTCACAGGAATGGTTCAAATCATAGACATTAGGAAGAGTCAGTCTTCTTGTACTTAAGACGGCATTGTGCCTTTTTTATTTAATTCCGATGCAATTTCAATGTTTCATCGTCAATAAGAAGGTCCAAGGGATACAGTGAACCTGAAGTGAAGCATCGGAATCTGTAATTAGTGTCACAGGAATGGTTCAAAGCATAGTCAGTAAGAAGAGCCAGTCTTCTTGTACTTACGTCGGCATTGTGCCTTTTGTATTTAATTCCGATGCAATTTCAGTGTTTCATCGTCAATAAGAACGTCCAAGGGATACAGTAAACCTGGAGTGAAGCATCGGAATCTGTAACTAGTGTCAAAGAAATGGTACAAAGCCTAGACAGTAAGAAGAGTCAGTCTCCTTGTACTTAAGTCGGTATTGTGCCTTTTCTATTTAATTCCGATGCAATTGCTGTGTTTCATCGTCAATAAGAAGGTACAAGGGATACAGTATACCTGAAGTGAAGCATCGGAATCTATAACTAGTGTCACAGGAATGGTTCAAAGCATAGTCAGTAAGAAGAGTCAGTCTTCTTGTACATAAGTCGGCATTGTGCCTTCTGTATTTAATTCCGATGCAATTTCTGTGTTTCATCGCCAATAAGAAGGTCCAAGGGATACAGTAAACCTGAAGTGAAGCATCAGAATCTATAACTAGTGTAACAGGATAGGTTCCAAACATAGTCTGAAAGTAGAGTCAGTCTTCTTGTACTTAAGTCGGCATTGTGCCTTTTTTATTTAATACCGGTGCAATTTCTGTCTTTCATCGTCAATAAGAAGGGCAGAGGGATACAGTAAACCTGAAGTGAACCATCGGAATCGATAACTAGTGTCACAGGAATGGTTCAAAACATAGACATTAGGAAAAAACAGTCTACATGTACTTAAGTCGGCATTGTGCCTTTTGTATTTAATTCCGATGCAATTTCTGTGTTTCATCGTCAATAAGAAGGGCAGAGGGATACAGTAAACCTTAAGTGAAGCATCGGAATCTACAACTAGTGTCACAGGAATGGTTCAAAACATAGTCAGTAAGAAGAGTCAGTCTTCTTGTACTTAAGTCGGCATTGTGCCTTTTGTATTTTGTTCCGATGCAATTTCTGTGTTCCATCGTCAATAAGAAAGTCCAATGGATACAGTAAACCAGAAGAGAAGCATCGGAATCTATAACTAGTGTCACTGAAATGGTTCAATTCATAGACAGTAGGAAGAGTCAGTCTTCTTGTACTTAAGTCGGTATTGTGCCTTTTCTATTTAATTGCCGGCCGAAGTGGCCGTGCGGTTAAATGCGCTGCAGCCTGGTACCGCAGGACCGCTACGGTCGCAGGTTCGTATCCTGCCTCGGGCAGAGATGTTTGTGATGTCCTTAGGTTAGTTAGGTTGAACTAGTTCTAAGTTCTAGGGGACTAATGATCTCAGCAGTTGAGTCCCATAGTGCTCAGAGCCATTTGAACCATTTTTTTTTCTATATAATTCCGATGCAATTTCTGTGTTCTCATCGTCAATAAGAAGGTCAGAGGGATACAGTAAACCTGAAGTGAAACATCGGAATCTATAACTAGTGTCACAGGAATGGTTCAAAACATAGAGAGTTGGAAGATTCAGTCTTCTTGTACTTAAGTCGGCATGGTGCCTTTTGTATTTAATTCCGATGCAATTTCTGTGTTTCATCGCCAATACGAAGGTTCAAGGGATACAGTAAACCTGAGGTGAAGCATCGGAATCTATAACTAGTGTCACAGGAATGGTTCAAACATAGTCATTAAGAAGAGTCAGTCTTCTTGTACTTGAGTCGGCATTGTGCTTTTGTATTTAATGCCCATGCAATTTCTGTGTTTAAACGTCAATACGAAGGTCCAAGGGATACAGTAAACCTGGAGTGAAGCATCGGAATATATAACTAGTGACACAGGAATGGTTCAAAACATAGACAGAGAGATGAGTCAGTCTTCTTGTACTTGAGTCGGCATTGTGCCTTTTGTATTTAATTCCGATGCAATTTCTGTGTTTCATCGTCAATAAGAAGGGCAGAGGGATACAGTAAACCTGAAGTGAACCATCGGAATCTATAACAAGTGTCACAGGAATGGTTCAAATCATAGACAGTAGAAAAAGTTAGTCTACATGTACTTAAGCCAACATTGTGCCTTTTGTATTTAATTCCGATGCAATTTCTGTGTTTCATCGTCAATAAGAAGGTCCAAGGGATACAGTAAACCTGGAGTGAAGCATCGGAATCTATAACTAGTGTCACAGGGACGGTTCAAAACATAGACAGTGAGATGAGTCAGTATTCTTGTACTTAAGTCGGGATTGTGCTTTTTGTATTTTATTCCGATGCAATTTCTGTGTTCCAACGTGAAGAAGAAGGTACAAGGGATACAGTAAACTTGAAGTGAAGCATCGGAATCTATAACTAGTGTCACAGGAATGGTTCAAAACATAGACAGTAAGAAGAGTCAGTCTTCTTGTACTTAAGTCGGCATTGTGCCTTTTGTATTTAATTCCGATGCAATTTCTGTGTTTCATCGCCAATAAGAAGGTCCAAGGGATACAGTAAACCTGAAGTGAAGCATCAGAATCCATCACTAGTGTCACAGGAATAGTTCAAAACATAGTCAGTAAGAAGAGTCAGTCTTCTTTTACTTAATTCGGCATTCTGCCTTTTGTATTTAATTCCGATGCAATTTCTGTGTTTCATCGCCAATACGAAGGTCCAAGGGATACAGTAACCCTGAAGTGAAACATCGAAATCTATAACTAGTAACACAGGTGTGGTTCAAAACATAGACAGGAGAAGAGTCAGTCTTCTTGTACTTGAGTCGGCATTGTGCCTTTTGTATTTAATTCCGATGCAATATCTGTGTTTCATCGTCAATAAGAAGGGCAGAGGGATACAGTAAACCTGAAGTGAACCATCGGAATCTATAACAAGTGTCACAGGAATGGTTCAAATCATAGACAGTAGAAAAAGTTAGTCTACATGTACTTAAGTCAACATTGTGCCTTTTGTATTTAATTCCGATGCAATTTCTGTGTTTCATCGTCAATAAGAAGGACAGAGGGATACAGTAAACCTGAAGTGATGCATCGGAATCTATAAGAAGTGTCACAGGAATGGTTCAAAACATAGACAGTAAGAAGAGTCAGAACTCTTTTACATAAGTCGGCGTTGTGCCTTTTGTATTTAATTCCGATGCAATTTCTGTGTTTCATCGGCAATAAGAAGATCAGAGGGATACAGTAAACCTGAAGTGAACCATCGGAATCTATAACTAGTGTCACAGGAGTGGTTCAAAACATAGTCAGTAAGAAGTGTCAGTCTTCTTGTAATTAAGTCGGCATTGTGCCTTTTGTATTTAATTCCGATGCAATTTCTGTGTTTCATCGTCAATAAGAAGGTCCAAGGGATACAGTAAACCTGGAGTGAAGCATCGGAATCTATAACTAGTGTCACAGGGACGGTTCAAAACATAGACAGTGAGATGAGTCAGTATTCTTGTACTTAAGTCGGCATTGTGCTTCTTGTATTTAATTCCGCTGCAATTTCTGTGTTTCATCGTCACTACCAAGGTCAGTGGTATACAGTAATCCTGAAGTTAAGCATCGGAATCTATAACTAGTGTCACAGGAATGGTTCAAAGCAAAGTCAGTAAGAAGAGTCAGTCTATTTTGTAGTTAAGTCGGCATTGTGCCTTTTCCATTTACTTCCGATGCCATTTCTGTGTTTCATCGTCAATAAGAAGGTCAGAGGGGTACAGTATCCCCGACGTGTAGCATCGGAATCTATAACTAGTGACACAGGAATGGTTAAAAACATAGACAGAAACACGAGTCAGTCTTCTTGTACTTAAGTTGGCATTGTGCCTTTTGTATTTAATTCCGATGCAATTTCTGTGTTTCATCGCCAACAAGAAGGTCCAAGGCATACAGTAAACCTGAAGTGAAGCATGAGAATCCATCACTAGTGTCACAGGAATGGTTCAAAACATAGACAGAAAGATGAGTCAGTCTTCTTGTACTTAAGTCGGCATTGTTCCTTTTGTATCTAATTCCTATGCAATTTCTGTGTTTCATCGCCAAAAAGAAGGTCCAAGGGATACAGTAAACCTGAAGTGAAGCATCAGAATCTATAACTAGTGTCACAGGAATGGTTCAAAACATAGTCAGTGAGAAGAGTCAGTCTTCTTGTACTTAAGTCGGCATTGCGCCTTTTGTATTTAATTCCGATGCAATTTATGTGTTTCATCGCGATTACGAAGGTACAAGGGATACAGTAAACCTGAAGTGAAGCATCGAAATCTATAACTAGCAACACAGGAATGGTTCAAAGCACAGACAGAAGAAGAGTCAGGCTTCTTGTACTTCAGTCGGCATTGTGCCTTTTCTATTTAATTCCGATACGATTTCTGTGTCTCATCATCAATAAGAAGGTCCAAGTGATACAGTAAACCTGAAGTGAAGCATCGGAATCTATAACTAGTGTCAGAGGAATAGTTCAAAACATAGTAAGTAAAAAGAGTCAGTTTTCTTGTACTTAAGTCGGCATTGTGCCTTTTCTGTTTAATTCCGATGCAATTTCTGTGTTTCGTTGTCAATAAGCAGGTCCAAGGGATGCAGTAACCCTGAAGTGAAGCATCGGAATCTATAACTAGTGTCACAGGAATGGTTCAAAACATAGTCAGTAAGAAGAGTCATTCTTCTTGTACTTAAGTCGGCATTGTGCCTTTTCTATTTAATTCCGATGGAATTCCTATGTTTCATCGTCAATAAGAAGGTCCAAGGGAAACAAAAAACCTGGAGTGAAGCATCGGAATCTATAACTAGTGTCACAGGAATGGTTCAAAACATAGTCAGTAAGAAGAGTCAGTCTTCTTGTTCTCAAGTCGGCATTGTGCCTTTTCTATTTAATTCCGATGCAATTTCTGTGTTTCATCGTCAATAAGAAGGTCCAAGGGATGCAGTAACCCTGAAGTGAAGCATCGGAATCTATAACTAGTGTCACAGGAATGGTTCAAAACATAGACAGTAGGAACAGTCAGACTTCTTTTACTTAAGTCGGTATTGTGCCTTTTCTATTTAATTCCGATGCAATTGCTGTGTTTCATCGTCAATAAGAAGGTCCAAGGGATACAGTAAACCTGAAGTGAAGCATCGAAATCTATAACTAGTAACACAGGAATGGTTGTAAACATAGTCAGAAGAAGAGTCAGTCTTCTTGTACTTAAGTCGGCATTGTGCCTTTTGTACTTTATTACGATGCAATTCCTGTGTTTCATCGTCAATAAGGAGGGCAGAGGGACACAGTAAACCTGAAGTGAAGCATCGGAATCTGTAACTAGTGTCACAGGAATGGTTCAAAGCATAGTCAGTAAGAAGAGTCAGTCTTCTTGTACATAAGTCGGCATTGTGCCTTCTGTATTTAAATCCGATGTAATTTCTGTGTTTCATCGCCAATAAGAAGGTCCAAGGGATACAGTAAACCTGAAGTGAAGCATCAGAATCTATAACTAGTGTAACAGGATAGGTTCCAAACATAGTCAGAAAGTAGAGTCAGTCTTCTTGTACTTAAGTCGGCATTGTGCCTTTTTTATTTAATACCGGTGCAATTTCTGTCTTTCATCGTCAATAAGAAGGGCAGAGGGATACAGTAAACCTGAAGTGAACCATCGGAATCGATAACTAGTGTCACAGGAATGGTTCAAAACATAGACATTAGGAAAAAACAGTCTACATGTACTTAAGTCGGCATTGTGCCCTTTGTATTTAATTCCGATGCAATTTCTGTGTTTCATCGTCAATAAGAAGGGCAGAGGGATACAGTAAACCTGAAGTGAAGCATCGGAATCTACAACTAGTGTCACAGGAATGGTTCAAAACATAGTCAGTAAGAAGAGTTAGTCTTCTTGTACTTAAGTCGGCATTGTGCCTTTTGTATTTTGTTCCGATGCAATCTCTGTGTTCCATCGTCAATAAGAAAGTCCAATGGATACAGTAAACCAGAAGAGAAGCATCGGAATCTATAACTAGTGTCACTGAAATGGTTCAAATCATAGACAGTAGGAAGAGTCAGTCTTCTTGTACTTAAGTCGGTATTGTGCCTTTTCTATTTAAATGCCGGCCGAAGTGGCCGTGCGGTTAAATGCGCTGCAGCCTGGTACCGCAGGACCGCTACGGTCGCAGGTTCGTATCCTGCCTCGGGCAGAGATGTTTGTGATGTCCTTAGGTTAGTTAGGTTGAACTAGTTCTAAGTTCTAGGGGACTAATGATCTCAGCAGTTGAGTCCCATAGTGCTCAGAGCCATTTGAACCATTTTTTTTCTATATAATTCCGATGCAATTTCTGTGTTCTCATCGTCAATAAGAAGGTCAGAGGGATACAGTAAACCTGAAGTGAAGCATCGGAATCTATAACTAGTGTCACAGGTATGGTTCAAAACATAGAGAGTTGGAAGATTCAGTCTTCTGGTACTTAAGTCGGCATGGTGCCTTTTGTATTTAATTCCGATGCAATTTCTGTGTTTTTAATCGCCAATACGAAGGTTCAAGGGATACAGTAAACCTGAAGTGAAGCATCGGAATCTATAACTAGTGTCACAGGAATGGTTCAAACATAGTCATTAAGAAGAGTCAGTCTTCTTGTACTTGAGTCGGCATTGTGCTTTTGTATTTAATGCCCATGCAATTTCTGTGTTTAAACGTCAATACGAAGGTCCAAGGGATACAGTAAACCTGGAGTGAAGCATCGGAATATATAACTAGTGACACAGGAATGGTTCAAAACATAGACAGAGAGATGAGTCAGTCTTCTTGTACTTGAGTCGGCATTGTGCCTTTTGTATTTAATTCCGATGCAATTTCTGTGTTTCATCGTCAATAAGAAGGGCAGAGGGATACAGTAAACCTGAAGTGAACCATCGGAATCTATAACAAGTGTCACAGGAATGGTTCAAATCATAGACAGTAGAAAAAGTTAGTCTACATGTACTTAAGCCAACATTGTGCCTTTTGTATTTAATTCCGATGCAATTTCTGTGTTTCATCGTCAATAAGAAGGACAGAGGGATACAGTAAACCTGAAGTGATGCATCGGAATCTATAAGAAGTGTCACAGGAATGGTTCAAAACATAGACAGTAAGAAGAGTCAGAACTCTTTTACATAAGTCGGCGTTGTGCCTTTTGTATTTAATTCCGATGCAATTTCTGTGTTTCATCGGCAATAAGAAGATCAGAGGGATACAGTAAACCTGAAGTGAACCATCGGAATCTATAACTAGTGTCACAGGAGTGGTTCAAAACATAGTCAGTAAGAAGTGTCAGTCTTCTTGTAATTAAGTCGGCATTGTGCCTTTTGTATTTAATTCCGATGCAATTTCTGTGTTTCATCGTCAATAAGAAGGTCCAAGGGATACAGTAAACCTGGAGTGAAGCATCGGAATCTATAACTAGTGTCACAGGGACGGTTCAAAACATAGACAGTGAGATGAGTCAGTATTCTTGTACTTAAGTCGGCATTGTGCTTCTTGTATTTAATTCCGCTGCAATTTCTGTGTTTCATCGTCACTACCAAGGTCAGTGGTATACAGTAATCCTGAAGTTAAGCATCGGAATCTATAACTAGTGTCACAGGAATGGTTCAAAGCAAAGTCAGTAAGAAGAGTCAGTCTATTTTGTAGTTAAGTCGGCATTGTGCCTTTTCCATTTACTTCCGATGCCATTTCTGTGTTTCATCGTCAATAAGAAGGTCAGAGGGGTACAGTATCCCCGACGTGTAGCATCGGAATCTATAACTAGTGACACAGGAATGGTTAAAAACATAGACAGAAACACGAGTCAGTCTTCTTGTACTTAAGTTGGCATTGTGCCTTTTGTATTTAATTCCGATGCAATTTCTGTGTTTCATCGCCAACAAGAAGGTCCAAGGCATACAGTAAACCTGAAGTGAAGCATGAGAATCCATCACTAGTGTCACAGGAATGGTTCAAAACATAGACAGAAAGATGAGTCAGTCTTCTTGTACTTAAGTCGGCATTGTTCCTTTTGTATCTAATTCCTATGCAATTTCTGTGTTTCATCGCCAAAAAGAAGGTCCAAGGGATACAGTAAACCTGAAATGAAGCATCAGAATCTATAACTAGTGTCACAGGAATGGTTCAAAACATAGTCAGTGAGAAGAGTCAGTCTTCTTGTACTTAAGTCGGCATTGCGCCTTTTGTATTTAATTCCGATGCAATTTATGTGTTTCATCGCGATTACGAAGGTACAAGGGATACAGTAAACCTGAAGTGAAGCATCGAAATCTATAACTAGCAACACAGGAATGGTTCAAAGCACAGACAGAAGAAGAGTCAGGCTTCTTGTACTTCAGTCGGCATTGTGACTTTTCTATTTAATTCCGATACGATTTCTGTGTCTCATCATCAATAAGAAGGTCCAAGTGATACAGTAAACCTGAAGTGAAGCATCGGAATCTATAACTAGTGTCAGAGGAATAGTTCAAAACATAGTCAGTAAAAAGAGTCAGTTTTCTTGTACTTAAGTCGGCATTGTGCCTTTTCTGTTTAATTCCGATGCAATTTCTGTGTTTCGTTGTCAATAAGCAGGTCCAAGGGATGCAGTAACCCTGAAGTGAAGCATCGGAATCTATAACTAGTGTCACAGGAATGGTTCAAAACATAGTCAGTAAGAAGAGTCATTCTTCTTGTACTTAAGTCGGCATTGTGCCTTTTCTATTTAATTCCGATGGAATTCCTATGTTTCATCGTCAATAAGAAGGTCCAAGGGAAACAAAAAACCTGGAGTGAAGCATCGGAATCTATAACTAGTGTCACAGGAATGGTTCAAAACATAGTCAGTAAGAAGAGTCAGTCTTCTTGTTCTCAAGTCGGCATTGTGCCTTTTCTATTTAATTCCGATGCAATTTCTGTGTTTCATCGTCAATAAGAAGGTCCAAGGGATGCAGTAACCCTGAAGTGAAGCATCGGAATCTATAACTAGTGTCACAGGAATGGTTCAAAACATAGACAGTAGGAACAGTCAGACTTCTTTTACTTAAGTCGGTATTGTGCCTTTTCTATTTAATTCCGATGCAATTGCTGTGTTTCATCGTCAATAAGAAGGTCCAAGGGATACAGTAAACCTGAAGTGAAGCATCGAAATCTATAACTAGTAACACAGGAATGGTTGTAAACATAGTCAGAAGAAGAGTCAGTCTTCTTGTACTTAAGTCGGCATTGTGCCTTTTGTACTTTATTACGATGCAATTCCTGTGTTTCATCGTCAATAAGAAGGGCAGAGGGACACAGTAAACCTGAAGTGAAGCATCGGAATCTGTAACTAGTGTCACAGGAATGGTTCAAAGCATAGTCAGTAAGAAGAGTCAGTCTTCTTGTACATAAGTCGGCATTGTGCCTTCTGTATTTAAATCCGATGTAATTTCTGTGTTTCATCGCCAATAAGAAGGTCCAAGGGATACAGTAAACCTGAAGTGAAGCATCAGAATCTATAACTAGTGTAACAGGATAGGTTCCAAACATAGTCAGAAAGTAGAGTCAGTCTTCTTGTACTTAAGTCGGCATTGTGCCTTTTTTATTTAATACCGGTGCAATTTCTGTCTTTCATCGTCAATAAGAAGGGCAGAGGGATACAGTAAACCTGAAGTGAACCATCGGAATCGATAACTAGTGTCACAGGAATGGTTCAAAACATAGACATTAGGAAAAAACAGTCTACATGTACTTAAGTCGGCATTGTGCCCTTTGTATTTAATTCCGATGCAATTTCTGTGTTTCATCGTCAATAAGAAGGGCAGAGGGATACAGTAAACCTGAAGTGAAGCATCGGAATCTACAACTAGTGTCACAGGAATGGTTCAAAACATAGTCAGTAAGAAGAGTTAGTCTTCTTGTACTTAAGTCGGCATTGTGCCTTTTGTATTTTGTTCCGATGCAATCTCTGTGTTCCATCGTCAATAAGAAAGTCCAATGGATACAGTAAACCAGAAGAGAAGCATCGGAATCTATAACTAGTGTCACTGAAATGGTTCAAATCATAGACAGTAGGAAGAGTCAGTCTTCTTGTACTTAAGTCGGTATTGTGCCTTTTCTATTTAAATGCCGGCCGAAGTGGCCGTGCGGTTAAATGCGCTGCAGCCTGGTACCGCAGGACCGCTACGGTCGCAGGTTCGTATCCTGCCTCGGGCAGAGATGTTTGTGATGTCCTTAGGTTAGTTAGGTTGAACTAGTTCTAAGTTCTAGGGGACTAATGATCTCAGCAGTTGAGTCCCATAGTGCTCAGAGCCATTTGAACCATTTTTTTTTCTATATAATTCCGATGCAATTTCTGTGTTCTCATCGTCAATAAGAAGGTCAGAGGGATACAGTAAACCTGAAGTGAAGCATCGGAATCTATAACTAGTGTCACAGGTATGGTTCAAAACATAGAGAGTTGGAAGATTCAGTCTTCTGGTACTTAAGTAGGCATTGTGCCTTTTGTATTTCATTCCGGTGCAATTTCTATGTTTCATCGACAATAAGAAGGGCAGAGGGATACAGTAAACCTGAAGTGATGCATCGGAATCTATAACTAGTGTCACAGGAATGGTTCAAAACATAGACAGAAGAAGAGTCAATCTTCTTGTACTTAAGCCGGCATTGTGCTTTTTGTATTTAATTCCGATGCAATTTCTGTGTTTCATCGTCAATAAGAAGGGCAGAGAGATACAGTAAACCTGAAGTGAAGCATCGGAATCTATAACTAGTGTCACAGGAAAGGTTCAAAACCTAGACAGTAGGAGGAGTCAGTCTTCTTGTACTGAAGTCGGCATTGTGCCTTTTCTATTTAATTCCGGTGCAATTTCTATGTTTCATCGACAATAAGATGGTTCAAGGGATACAGTGAACCTGAAGTGAAGCATCGGAATCTATAACTAGTGTCACAGGAATGGTTCAAATCATAGTCAGTAAGAAGAGTCAGTCTTCTTGTACTTTAGTCGGCATTGTGCCTTTGTATTTAATTCCGATGTAGTTTCTGTGTTTCAACGTCAATAAGAAGGTCCAAGGGATACAGTAAACCTGGAGTGAAGCATCGGAATCTATAACTAGTGCCACAGGAATGGTTCAAAACATAGACGGAAAGATGAGTCAGTCTTCTTGTACCTAAGTCGGCATTGTGCCTTTTGTATTTAATTCCGGTGCAATTTCTGTCTTTCATCGTCAATAAGAAGGGCAGAGTGATACAGTAAACCTGAAGTGAACCATCGGAATCGATAACTAGTGTCATTGGAATGGTTCAAAACATAGACATTAGGAAAAAACAGTCTACATGTACTTAAGTCGGCATTGTGCCTTTTGTATTTAATTCCGATGCAATTTCTGTATTTCATAGTCAATAAGATGGGCAGAGGGATACAGTAAACCTGAAGTGAAGCATCGGAATCTAGAACTAGTGTCACAGGAATGGTTCAAAACATAGTCAGTAAGAAGAGTCAGTCTTCTTGTACTTAAGTCGGCATTGTGCCTTTTGTATTTAGTTCCGATGCAATTTCTGTGTTTCATCGTCAATAAGAAGGTCCAAGGGATACAGTAAACCAGAAGAGAAGCATCGGAATCTATAACTAGTGTCACTGGAATGGTTCAAATCATAGACAGTAGGAAGAGTCGCTCTTCTTGTACTTAAGTCGGTAATGTGCCTTTTCTATTTAATGGCCGGCCGAAGTTGCCGTGCGGTTAAATGTGCTGCAGCCTGGTACCGCAGGACCCGCTACGGTCGCAGGTTCGTATCCTGTGTCGGGCAGAGATGTTTGTGATGTCCTTAGGTTAGTTAGGTTTAACTAGTTCTAAGTTCTAGGGGACTAATGACCTCCGCAGTTGAGTCCCATAGTGCTCAGAGCCATTTGAACCATTTTTTTTTCTATATAATTCCGATGCAATTTCTGTGTTTCATCGTCCATAAGAAGGTCTGAGTGATACAGTAATCCTCAAGTGAAGCATCGGAATAAAAAACTAGTGTCACAGGAATGGTTCAAAACATAGAGAGTAGAAAGAGTCAGTCTTCTTGTACTTAAGTCGGCATTGTGCCTTTTCTATTTAATTCCGATGCGATTTCTGTGTCTCATCGTCAATAGGAAGGCCCACTGGATACAGTAAACCAGAATTGAAGCATCGGAATCTATAACTAGTGTCACAGGAATGGTTCAAAACATAGTCAGTAAAAAGAGTGAGTCTTCTTGTACTTAAGTCGGCATTGTGCCTTTAGTGTTTAATTCCGATGCAATTTCTGAGTTTCATCGGCAATAAGAAGGTCCAAGGGATACAGTAAATCTGGAGTGAAGCATCGGAATCTATAACTAGTGTCACAGGAATGGTTCAAGACATAGACAGTGAGAAGAGTCAATCTTCTTGTACATAAGTCGGCATTGTGCCTTTTGTATTTAATTCCGATGCAATTTCTGTGTTTTATCGTCATTAAGAAGGTCAGATGGATTCAGTAAACCTGAAGTGAAGCATCGGAATCTATAACTAGTGTCACAGGAATGGTTCAAAACATAGTCAGTAAGAAGAGTCAGTCTTCTTGTACTTAAGTCGACATTGAGCTTTTGTATTTAATTCCGATGCAATTTCTGTGTTCCTATGTCAATAAGAAGTTCCAAGGGATACAGTAAACCTGGAGTGAAGCATCGTAACCTGTAACTAGTGTTAAAGGAATGGTTCAAAGCATAGACAGTAAGAAGGGTCAGTCTCCTTGTACTTAAGTTGGCATTGTGCCTTTTCTATTTAATTCCGATGCAATTGCTGTGTTTCATCGTCAATAAGAAGGTCCAAGGGATACAGTAAACCTGAAGTGAAGCATCGTAATCTATAACTAGTGTCACAGGAATGGTTCAAAGCATAGTCAGTAAGAAGAGTCAGTCTTCTTGTACATAAATCGGCATTGTGCCTTCTGTATTTAATTCCGATGCAATTTCTGTGTTTCATCACCAATAAGAAGGTCCAAGGGATACAGTAAACCTGAAGTGAAGCATCAGAATCTATAACTAGTGTAACAGGATAAGTTCAAAACATAGTCAGAAAGTAGAGTCAGTCTTCTTGTAGTTAACTCGGCATTGTGATTTTTGTATTTAATTCCGCTGCAATTTCTGTGTTTCGTCGTCAATAAGAAGGTCCAAGGGATACAGTAAACCTGGAGTGAAGCATCGGAATCTGTAACTAGTGTCAAAGGAATGGTTCAAAGCATAGTCAGTAAGAAGAGCCGGTCTTCATGTACTTAAGTCGGCATTGTGCCTTTTGTGTTTAATTCCGATGCAATTTCTGTGTTTCATCGTCAATAAGAAGGTCCAAGGGATACAGTAAACCTGGAGTGAAGCATCGGAATCTGTAACTAGTGTCAAAGGAATGGTTCAAAGCATAGACAGAAAGAAGAGTCAGTCTCCTTGTACTTAAGTCGGCAATGTGCCTTTTCTATTTAATTCCGATGAAATTGCTGTGTTTCATCGTCAATAAGAAGGTCCAAGGGATACAGTAAACCTGAAGTGAAGCATCGGAATCTATAACTAGTGTCACAGGAATTGTTCAAAGCATAGTCAGTAAGAAGAGTCAGTCTTCTAGTACATAAGTCGGCATTGTGCCTTTTGTATTTAATTCCGATGCAATTTCTGTTTTTCATCGCCAATAAGAAGGTCCAAGGGATACAGTAAATCTGAAGTGAAGCATCAGAATCTATAAATAGTGTAACAGGATAAGTTCAAAACATAGACAGAAGAAGAGTCAATCTTCATGTACTTAAGCCGGCATTGTGCTTTTTGTATTTAATTCCGATGCAACTTCTGTGTTTCATCGTCAATAAGAAGGGCAGAGGGATCCAGTAAACCTGAAGTGAAGCATCGGAATCTATAACTAGTGTCACAGGAATGGTTCAAAACATAGACAGTAGGAAGAGTCAGTCTTCTTGTACAGAAGTCGGCATTGTGCGTTTTCTATTTAATTACGATGCAATATCTATGTTTCATCGTCAATAAGAAGGTCCAAGGGATACAGTGAACCTGAAGTGAAGCATCGGAATCTATAACTAGTGTCACAGGAATGGTTCAAAGCGTAGTCAATAAGAAGAGGCAGTCTTCTTGTACTTAAGTTGGCATTGTGCCTTTTGTATTTAATTCCGATGCAATTTCTGTGTTTCATCGTCAATAATAAGGTCCAAGGGAAACAGTAAACCTGGAGTGTAGCATCGGAATCTGTAACTAGTGTCACAGGATTGGTTCAAAACATAGAGCGTAAGAAGAGTCAGTCTTCTTGTACTTAAGTCGGCATTGTGCCTTTTTTATTTAATTCCGATGCAATTTCTGTGTATCATCGTCAATAAGAAGGTCCAAGGGATACAGTAAACCTAGAGTGAAGCATCGGACTCTATAACTAGTGTCACAGGAATAGTTCAATACATAGACAGTAGGAAGAGTCAGTCTTCTTGTACTTCATTCGGCATGGTGCCTTTTATATTTAATTCCGACGCAATTTCTGTGTTTCATCGTCAATAAGAACGTCAGAGGGATACAGTACATCTGAAGTAAAGCATCGGAATCTATAACTAGTGTCACAGGAATGGTTCAAAACATAGACAGAGAGATGAGTCAGTCTTCTTGTACTTTAGTCGGCATTGTGCCTTTTGTATTTAATTCCGATGCAATTTCTGTGTTTCATCGCCAATAAGGAGGTCCATTGGATACAGTAAACCTGAAGTGAAGCATCAGAATCTATAACTAGTGTGACAGGAATGGTTGAAAACATAGTCCGTAGGAAGAGTCAGTCATCTTGTACCTAAGTCGGCATTGTGCCTTTTGTATTTAATTCCGTTGCAATTTCTGTGTTTCATCGTCAATAAGAAGGTCCAAGAGATACAGTAAACCGAAGTGAAGCATCTAAATCTATAACTAGTGTCACAGGAATGGTTCAAAATATAGACAGAAGAAGAGTCAGTCTTCTTGTACTTAAGTCGGCATTGTGCCTTTTGTATTTAATTCCGATGCAATTTCTGTGTTTCCTCGTCAATAAGAAGGACCAAGGGATACAGTAAACCTGAAGTGAAGCATCGGAATCTATAACTAGTGTCACAGGAATGGTTCAAACCATAGACTGTAGGAAGAGTCAGTCTTCTTGTACTTAAGTCGGTATTGTGCCCTTTCTATTTAATTCCGATGCAATTTCTGTGTTTCATCGTCAATAAGAAGGGCAGAGGGATACAGTAAACCTGAAGTGAAGCATGGGAATCTATAACCAGTGTCACAGGAATGGTTCAAAACATAGACGGTAGGAAGAGTCAGTCTTCTTGTTCTTAAGTCGGCATTGTGCCTTTTCTATTTAATACCGATGCAATTGCTGTGTTTCATCGTCAATAATAAGGTCCAAGGGATACAGTAAACCTGAAGTGAAGCATCGGAATCTATAACTAGTGTCACAGGAATGGATCAAACATAGTCAGTAAGAAGAGTCAGTCTTCTTGTACTTAAGTCGGCATTGTGCATTTTCTATTTAATTCCGATGCAATTTCTATGTTTCATCGCCAATAAGAATGTCCAAGGGATTCAGCAAACCTGAAGTGAAGCATCAGAAGCTATAACTAGTGTAACAGGATTAGTTCAAAACATAGTCAGTAAGAAGAGTCAGTCTCCTTGTACATAAGTCGGCATTGTGTCTTTTGTACTTAATTCCGATGCAATTTCCGTGTTTCATCGTCAACAAGAAGGTCCAAGGGAAACAGTAAACCTGAAGTGAAGCATCAAAATCTATAACTAGTATCACAGGAATGGTTCAAAACATTGACAGAAGAAGAGTCAATCTTCTTGTACTTAAGTCGGCTTTGTGCCTTTTGTATTTAATTCCGATGCAATTTCTGTGTTTCATCGTCAATAAGAAGGGCAGAGGAATTCAGTAAACCTGAAGTGAAGCATCGGAATCTATAACTAGTGTCACAGGAATGGTTCAAAACATAGACAGTGAGAAGAGTCAACCTTCTTGTACTTATGTCGGCATTGTGCCTTTTGTATTTAATTCCGATGCAATTTCTGTGTTTTATCGTCAATAAGAAGGTCAGATGGATACAGTAAACCAGAAGTGAAGCATCGGAATCTATAACTAGTGTCACAGGAATGGTTCAAAACATAGTCAGTAAGAAGAGTCAGTCTTCTTGTTCTTAAATCCACAGTGAGCTTTTGTATTTAATTCCGATGAAATTTCTGTGTTTCAACGTCAATAAGAAGTTCCAAGGGATACAGTAAACCTGGAGTGAAGCATCGGAATCTATAACTAGTGTCACAGGAATGGTTCCAAACATAGACAGTAAGATGAGTCAGTCTTCTTGTACTTAAGTCGGCATTGTGCCTTTTGTACTTTATTACTATGCAATTCCAGTGTTTCATCGTCAATAAGAAGGGCAGAGGGACACAGTATACCTGAAGTGAAGCATCAGAATCTATAACTAGTGTCACAGGAATGGTTCAAATCATAGACACTAGGAAGAGTCAGTCTTCTTGTACTTAAGACGGCATTGTGCCTTTTCTATTTAATTCCGATGCAATTTCAATGTTTCATCGTCAATTAGAAGGTCCAAGAGATACAGTGAACCTGAAGTGAAGCATCGGAATCTGTAACTAGTGTCACAGGAATGGTTGAAAACATAGTCAGTAAGAAGAGCCAGTCTTCTTGTACTTAAGTCGGCATTGTGCCTTTTGTATTTAATTCCAATGCAATTTCTGTGATTCATCGTCAATAAGAAGGTCCAAGGGATACAGTAAACCTGGAGTGAAGCATCGGAATCTGTAACTAGTGTTAAAGGAATGGTTCAATGCATAGACAGTAAGAAGAGTCAGTCTCCTTGTACTTAAGTCGGCATTGTGCATTTTCTATTTAATTCCGATGCAATTGCTGTGTTTCATAGTCAATAAGAAGGTCCAAGGGATACAGTAAACCTGAAGTGAAGCATCGGCATCTATAACTAGTGTCACAGGAATGGTTTAAAGCATAGTCAGTAAGAAGAAACAGTCTTCTTGTACATAAGTCGGCATTGTGCCTTCTGTATTTAATTCCGATGCAATTTCTGTGTTTCATCGTAATAAGAAGGTCCAAGGGATACAGTAAACCTGAAGTGAAGCATCAGAATCTATAACTAGTGTAACAGGATAAGTTCAAAACATAGTCAGAAAGTAGAGTCAGTCTTCTTGTACTTAAGTCGGCATTGTGCCTTTTGTATTTAATTCCGCTGCAATTTCTGTGTTTCGTCGTCAATAAGAAGGTCCAAGGGATACAGTAAACCTGAAGTGAAGCATCAATATCTATAACTAGTATCACAGGAATGGTTCAAAACATAGACAGAAGAAGAGTCAATCTTCTTGTACTTAAGCCGGCATTGTGCTGTTTGTATTTAATTCCGATGCAATTTCTGTGTTTCATCGTCAATAAGAAGGGCAGAGGGATACAGTAAACCTGGAGTGAAGCATCGGACTCTATAACTAGTGTCACAGGAATGGTTCAAAACATAGTCAGTAAGAAGAGTCAATCTTCTTGTACTTAAATCGACATTGAGCTTTTGTATTTAATTCTGATGCAATTTCTGTGTTTCAACGTCAATAAGAAGTTCCAAGGGATACAGTAAACCTGGAGTGAAGCATCGGAATTTATAACTAATGTCACAGGAATGGTTCAAAACATAGACAGTAAGATGAGTCAGTCTTCTTGTACTTAAGTCGGCATTGTGCCTTTTGTATTTATTTCCGATGCAATTTCTTTGTTTCATCCCCAATAGGAAGGTCAAAGGGATACAGTAAACCTGAAGTGAAGCATCAGAATCTATAACTAGTGTAACAGGAATAGTTCAAATCATAGTCAGTAAGAACAGTCAGTCTTCTTGTACTTAAGTCGGCATTGTGTCTTTTGTGTTTAATTCCGATGCAATTTCTGTGTTTCATCGCCAATAAGAAGGTATAAGGGATACAGTAACCCTGAAGTGAAGCATCGAAATCTATAACTAGTAACACAGGAATGTTTGTAAACATAGTCAGAAGAAGAGTCAGTCTTCTTGTACTTAAGTCGGCATTGTGCCTTTTGTACTTTACTACGATGCAATTCCTGTGTTTCATCGTCAATAAGAAGGGTAGAGGGACACAGTAAACCTGAAGTGAAGCATCGGACTCTATAACTAGTGTCACAGGAATGGTTCAAAACATAGACAGTAGGAAGAGTCAATCTTCTTGTACTGAAGTCGGCATTGTGCCTTTTCTATTTAATTACGATGCAATTTCTATGTTTCATCGTCAATAAGAAGGTCCAAGGGATACAGTGAACCTGAAGTGAAGCATCGGAATCTATAACTAGTGTCACAGGAATGGTTCAAAGCGTAGTCAGTAAGAAGAGGCAATCTTCATGTACTTAAGTCGGCATTGTGCCTTTTGTATTTAATTCCGATGCAATTCCTGTGATTCATCGTCAATAAGAAGGTCCAAGGGAAACAGTAAACCTGGAGTGTAGCATCGGAATCTGTAACTAGTGTCACAGGATTGGTTCAAAACATAGAGCGTAAGAAGAGTTAGTCTTCTTGTACTTAAGTCGGCATTGTGCCTTTTGTATTTAATTCCGATGCAATTTCTGTGTTTCATCGTCAATAAGAAGGTCCAAGGGATACAGTAAACCTAGAGTGAAGCATCGGACTCTATAACTAGTGTCACAGGAATGGTTCAATACATAGACAGTAGGAAGAGTCAGTCTTCTTGTACTTAATTCGGCATTGTGCCTTTTATATTTAATTCCGACGAAATTTCTGTGTTTCATCGTCATTAAGAACGTCAGAGGGATACAGTAAATCTGAAGTGAAGCATCGGAATCTATAACTAGTGGCACAGGAATGGTTCAAAACATAGACAGAGAGATGAGTCAGTCTTCTTGTACTTAAGTCGGCATTGTGCCTTTTGTATTTAATTCCGATGCAATTTCTGTGTTTCATCGCCAATAAGGAGGTCCATGGGATACAGTAAACCTGAAGTGAAGCATCAGAATCTATAACTAGTGTCACAGGAATGGTTGAAAACATAGTCCGTAAGAAGAGTCAGTCTTCTTGTACCTAAGTCGGCATTGTGCCTTTTGTATTTAATTCCGTTGCAATTTCTGTGTTTCATCGTCAATAAGAAGGTCCAAGAGATACAGTAAACCTGAAGTGAAGCATCGAAATCTATAACTAGTGTCACAGGAGTGGTTCAAAACATAGACAGAAGAAGAGTCAGTCTTCTTGTACTTAAGTCGGCATTCTGCCTTTTGTATTTAATTCCGATGGAATTTCTGGGTTTCATCGTCAATATGAAGGCCAGAAGGATAAAGTAAACTGAAGTGAAGCATCGGAATCTATAACTAGTGTCACAGGAATGGTTCAAAACATAGTCAGTAAGAAGAGTCAGTCTTCTTGTACTTAAGTCGGCATTGTGCTTTTGTATTTAATTCCGATGCAATTTCTGTGTTTCAACGTCAATAAGAAGGTCCAAGGGATACAGCAAACCTGGAGTGAAGCATCGGAATTCATAACTAGTGTCACAGGAAAGGTTCAAAACATAGACAGAGAGATGAGTCAGTCTTCTTGTACTTAAGTCATCATTGTGCTTTTTGTATTTAATTCCGATGCAATTTCTGTGTTTCATCGCCAACAAGAAGGTCCAAGGGATACAGCAAACCTGGAGTGAAGCATCGGAATTCATAACTAGTGTCACAGGAAAGGTTCAAAACATAGACAGAGAGATGAGTCAGTCTTCTTGTACTTAAGTCATCATTGTGCCTTTTGTATTTAATTCCGATGCAATTTCTGTTTTTCATCGCCAATACGAAGGTCCAAGGGATACAGTAAACCAGAAGTGAAGCATCGAAATCTATAACTAGTAACACAGGATTGGTTCAGAACATAGACAGAAGAAGAGTCAGTCTTCTTGTACTTAAGTCGGCATTGTGCCTTTTGTATTTAATTCCGATGCAATTTCTGTGTTTCATCGTCAATAAGAAGGTCCAAGGGATACAGTAAACCTGAAGTGAAGCATCGGAATCTATAACTAGTGTCTCAGGAATGGTTCAAACCATAGACTGTAGGAAGAGTCAGTCTTCTTGTACTTACGTCGGTATTGTGCCTTTTCTATTTAATTCCGATGCAATTTCTGTGTTTCATCGTCAATAAGAAGGGCAGAGGGATACAGTAAACCTGAAGTGAAGCATGGGAATCTATAACTAGTGTCACAGGAATGGTTCAAAACATAGACGGTAGGAAGAGTCAGTCTGCTTGTACTTAAGTCGGCATTGTGCCTTTTCTATTTAATACCGATGCAATTGCTGTGTTTCATCGTCAATAATAAGGTCCAAGGGATACAGTAAACCTGAAGTGAAGCATCGGAATCTATAACTAGTGTCACAGGAATGGATAAAACATAGTCAGTAAGAAGAGTCAGTCTTCTTGTACTTAAGTCGGCATTGTGCCTTTTCTATTTAATTCTGATGCAATTTCTGTGTTTCACCGCCAATAAGAAGGTCCAAGGAATTCAGTAAACCTGAAGTGAAGCATCAGAATCTATAACTAGTGTAACAGGATTAGTTCAAAGCATAGTCAGTAAGAAGAGTCAGTCTCCTTGTACATAAGTCGGCATTGAGTCTTTTGGATTTAATTCCGATGCAATTTCTGTGTTTCATCGTCAATAAGAAGGTCCAAGGGATACAGTAACCTGAAGTGAAGCATCTAAATCTATAACTAGTATCACAAGAATGGTTCAAAACATTGACAGAAGAAGAGTCAATCTTCTTGTACTTAAGTCGGCTTTGTGCCTTTTGTATTTAATTCCGATGCAATTTCTGTGTTTCATCGTCAATAATAAGGGCAGAGGGATTCAGTAAACCTGAAGTGAAGCAGCGGAATCTATAACTAGTGTCACAGGAATGGTTCAAAGCATAGACAGTAGGAAGAGCCAGTCTTCTTGTACTTAAATCGGCATTGTGCCTTTTCTATTTAATTCCGATGCAATTTCTGTGCTTCATCGTCAATAAGAAGGTCCAAGGGATACAGTGAACCTGAAGGGAAGCATCGGACTCTATAACTAGTGTCACAGGAATGGTTCAAAACATAGACAGTAAGAAGAGCGAGTCTTCTTGTACTTAATTCGGCATTGTGACTTTTATATTTAATTCCGACGCAATGTCAGTGTTTCATCGTCAATAAGAAGGTCACAGGGATACAGTATAACTGAAGTGAAGCATCGGAATCTATAACTAGTGTCACAGGAACGGTTCAAAGCATAGACAGTAAGAAGAGTCAGTCTTCTTGTACTTAAGTCGGCATTGTGCCTTTTGTATTTAATTCCGACGCAATTTCTGTGTTTCATCGTCAATGTGAAGGTCCAAGGGATACAGTAAACCTGGAGTGAAGCATCGGAATCTATAACTAGTGTCACAGGAATGGTTCAAATCATAGACAGTAAGATGAGTAGGGTCTTCTTGTACTTAAGTCGGCATTGTGCGTTTTGTATTTAATACCAATGCAATTTCTGTGTTTCATCGCCAATAAGGAGGTCCATGGGATACAGTAAACCTGAAGTGAAGCATCAGAATCTATAACTAGTGTCACAGGAATGGTTCAAAACATAGTCCGTAAGAAGAGTCAGTCTTCTTGTACTTAAGTCGGCTTTGTGCCTTTTGTATTTAATTCCGATGCAATATCTGTGTTTCATCGTCAATAAGAAGGGCAGAGGGATACAGTAAACCTGAAGTGAAGGATCGGAATCTATAACTAGTGTCACAGGAATGGTTCAAAGCATAGACAGTAGGAAGAGTCAGTCTTCTTGTACTTATGTCGGCATTGTGCCTTTTCTATTTAATTCCGATGCAAATTCTGTGTTTCATCGTCAATAAGAAGGTCCAAGGGATACAGTGAACCTGAAGGGAAGCATCGGAATCTATAACTAGTGTCACAGGAATGGTTCAAAGCGTAGTCAGTAAGAAGAGGCAGTCTTCTTGTACTTAAGTCGGCATTGTGCCTTTTGTATTTAATTCCGATGCAATTTCTGTGTTTCATCGTCAATAAGAAGGTCCAAGGGATACAGTAAAAATGGAATGAAGCATCGCAATCTGTAACTAGTGTCACAGGATTGGTTCAAAACATAGGCAGTAAGAACAGTCAGTATTCTTGTACTTAAGTCGGCATTGTGCCTTTTTTATTTAATTCCGATGCAATTTGTGTGTTTCATCGTCAATAAAAAGGTCCAAGGGATACAGTAAACCTAGAGTGAAGCATCGGACTCTATAACTAGTGTCACAGGAATGGTTCAAAACATAGATAGTAAGAAGAGTCAGTCTTCTTGTACTGAATTCGGCATTGTGCCTTTTATATTTAATTCCGAGGGAATGTCTGTGTTTCATCGTCAATAAGAACGTCAGAGGGATACAGTAAATCTGAAGTGAAGCATCGGGATCTATAACTAGTGTCACAGGAATGGTTCAAAACATAGACAGTAAGAAGAGTCAGTCTTCTTGTACTTAAGTCGGCATTGTGCCTTTTGTATTTAATTCCGATGCAATTTCTGTGTTTTATCTTCAATAAGAAGGTCAGAGGGAAACAGTAAACCTGAGGTGAAGCGTCGGAATCTATAACTAGGGTCACAGGAATGGTTCAAAACATAGAGATTTGGAAGATTCAGTCTTCTTGGACTTAAGTCGGCATTGTGCCTTTTGTATTTCATTCGATGCAATTACTGTGTTCCATCGTCCATAAGAAGGTCCGAGTGATACAGTAAACCACAAGTGAAGCATCGGAATAAAAAACTAGTGTCACAGGAATGGTTAAAAGCATAGACAGTAGGAAGAGTCAGTCCACTTGTACTTAAGTCGGCATTGTGCCTTTTCTATTTAAATCCGATGCGATTTCTGTGTCTCATCGCCAATAGGAAGGTCCAAGGGATACAGTAAACCTGGAGTGAAGCATCGGAATCTGTAACTAGTGTCACAGGAATGGTTCAAAACATAGACAGTAAGAAGAGTCAGTCTTCTTGTACTTAAGTCGGCATTGTGGTTTTTGTATTTAATTCCGATGCAATTTCTGTGTTTCATCGTCAATAAGAAGGTCCAAGGGATACAGTAAACCAGAAGTGAAGCTTCGAAATCTTTAACTAGTAACACAGGAATGGTTCAAAACATAGACAGAAGAAGAGTCAGTCTTCTTGTACTTAAGTCGGCATAGTGCCTTTTGTATTTAATTCCGATGCTATTTCTGTGTTTCATCGTCAATAAGAAGGGCAGAGGGATACTGTAAACCTGAAGTGAACCATCGGAATCTATAACTAGTGTCACAGGAATGGTTCAAAACATAGACAGTAGGAAAAGTCAGTCTACATGTACTTAAGACGGCATTGTGCCTTTTGATTTAATTCTGATGCAATTTCTGTGTTTCATCGTCAATAAGAAGGACAGAGGGATACAGTAAACCTGAAGTGAAGCATCGGAATCTATAACTAGTGTCACAGGAATGGTTCAAACATAGTCAGTAAGAAGAGTCAGTCTTCTTGTACTTAAGTCGGCATTGTGCTTTTTGTATTTAATTCCGATGCAATTTCTGTGTTTCATCGTCAATAAGAAGGTTCAAGGGATACAGTAAACCTGAAGTGAAGCATCGGAATCTATAACTTGTGTCACAGGAATGGTTCAAATCATAGACAGTAGGAAGAGTCAGTCTTCTTGTACTTAAGTCGGTATTGTGCCTTTTCTATTTAATTCCGATGCAATTTCTGTGTTTCATCGTCAATAAGAAGGGCAGAGGGATACAGTAAACCTGGAGTGAAGCATGAAAATCTATAACTAGTGTCACAGGAATCGTTCAAAACGTTGACAGAAGAAGAGTCAATCTTCTTGTACTTAAGTCGGCTCTGCGCCTTTTGTATTTAATTCCGATGCAATATCTGTGTTTCATCGTCAATAAGAAGGGCAGAGGGATACAGTAAACCTGAAGTGTAGCATCGGAATCTATAACTAGTGTCACAGGAATGGTTCAAAACATAGACAGTAAGAAGAGTCAGTCTTCTTGTACTTAAGTCGGATTGTGCCTTTTCTATTTAATTCCGATGCAATTTCTGTGTTTCATCGTCAATAAGAAGGTCCGAGTGATACAGTGAACCTGAAGGGAAGCATCGGAATCTATAACTAGTGTCACAGGAATGGTTCAATGCATAGTCAGTAAGAAGAGCCAGTCTTCTTGTTCTTAAGTCGGCATTGTGCCTTTTGTATTTAAATCCGATGCAATTTCAGTGTTTCCTCGTCAATAAGAATGTCCAAGGGATACAGTATACCTGGAGTGAAGCATCGGAATCTGTAATTAGTGTCTCAGGAATGGTTCAAATCATAGACAGTAAGAAGCGTCAGTCTTCTTATACTTAAGTCGGCATTGTGCCTTTTTTATTTAATTCCGATGCAATATCTGTGTTTCATCGTCAATAAGAAGATCCAAGGGATACAGTAAACCTAGAGTGAAGCATGGGACTCTATTACTAGTGTCACAGGAATGGTTCAAAACATAGACAGGAAGAAGGGTCAGTCTTCTTGTACTTAATTCGGCATTGTGCCTTTTGTATTTAATTCCGATGCAATTTCTGTGTTTCATCGTCAATAACAACGTCAGAGCAATACAGTAAATCAGAAGTGAAGCATCGGAATCTATAACTAGTGTCACAGGAATGGTTCAAAACATAGTCAGTACGAAGAGTCAGTCTTCTTGTACTAAAGTCGGCATTGTGCCTTTTGTATTTAATTCCGATGCAATTTCTGTGTTTCATCGTCAATAAGAAAGTCCAATTGATACAGTAAACCTGGAGTGAAGCATCGGAATCTATAATTAGTGTCACAGTGATGGTTCAAAACATAGACAGTAAGGAGAGTCAGTATTCTTGTACTTAAGTCGGCATTGTGCCTTTTGTATTTAATTCCGATACAATTTCTGTGTTTCATCTTCAATAAGAATGTCCAAGGGATACATTAAACCTGAAGTGAAACATCAAAATCTATAACTAGTGTCACAGGAATGGTTCAAAACATTGACAGAAGAAGAGCCAATCTTCTAGTACTTAAGTCGGCTTCGCGCCTTTTGTATTTAATTCCGATGCAATATCTGTGTTTCATCGTCAATAAGAAGGGCAGAGGGATACTGTAAACCTGAAGTGTAGCATCGGAATCTATAACTAGTGTCACAGGAATGGTTCAAAACATAGACAGTAAGAAGAGTCAGTCTTCTTGTACTTAAGTCGGCATTGTGCCTTTTCTATTTAATTCCGATGCAATTTCTGTGTTTCATCGTCAATAAGAAGGTCCGAGGGATACAGTGAACCTGAAGGGAAGCACCGGAATCTATAACTAGTGTCACAGGAAAGGTTCAATGCATAGTCAGTAAGAAGAGCCAGTCTTCTTGTACTTAAGTCGGCATTGTGCCTTTTGTATTTAAATGCGATGCAATTTCAGTGTTTCATCGTCAATAAGAATGTCCAAGGGATACAGTAAACCTGGAGTGAAGCATCGGAATCTGTAACTAGTGTCTCAGGAATGGTTCAAATCATAGACAGTAAGAAGCGTCAGTCTTCTTGTACTTAAGTCGGCATTGTGCCTTTTTTATTTTATTCCGATGCAATTTCTGTGTTTCATCGTCAATAAGAAGATCCAAGGGATACAGTAAACCTAGAGTGAAGCATGGGACTCTATTACTAGTGTCACAGGAATGGTTCAAAACATAGGCAGTAAGAGGAGTCAGTCTTCTTGTACTTAATTCAGCATTGTACCTTTTGTATTTAATTCCGACGCAATTTCTGTGTTTCATCGTCAATAAGAACGTCAGAGGGATACAGTAAATCTGAAGTGAAGCATCGGAATCTATAACTAGTGTCACAGGAATGGTTCAAAACATAGACAGTAAGAAGAGTCATTCTTCTTGTACTTAAGTCGGCATTGTGCCTTTTGTATTTCATTCCGATGCAATTTCTGTGTTTTATCGCCAATAAGAAGGTCCATGGTATACAGTAAACTTGAAGTGAAGCAACAGAATCTATAACAAGTGTCAGAGGAATGGTTCAAAACATAGTCAGTAAGAAGAGTCAGTCTTCTTGTACTTAAGTCGGCATTCATCGTCAATAAGAAGGTCCAACGGATACAGTAAACCTGAAGTGAAGCATCGAAATCTATAACTAGTGTCACAGGAATGGTTCAAAACATAGTCAGTAAGAAGAGTCAGTCTTCTTGTACTTAAGTCGGCATTCATCGTCAATAAGAAGGTCCAACGGATACAGTAAACCTGAAGTGAAGCATCGAAATCTATAACTAGTGTCACAGGAATGTTTCAAAACATAGACAAAAGAAGAGTCAGTATTCTTGTACTTCAGTCGGCATTGTGCCTTTTGTATTTAATTCCGATGCAATTTCTGTGTTTCATCGTCAATAAGAAGGGCAGAGGGATACAGTAAACCTGAAGTGAAGCATCGGAATCTATAACTAGTGTCACAGGAATGGTTCAAAACATAGTCAGTAAGAAGAGTCAGTCTTCTTGTACTAAAGTCGGAATTGTGCCTTTTGTATTTAATTCCGATGCAATTTCTGTGTTTCATCGTCAATAAGAAGGTCCAATTGATACAGTAAACCTGGAGTGAAGCATCGGAATCTATAATTAGTGTCACAGTGATGGTTCAAAACATAGACAGTAAGGAGAGGCAGTATTCTTGTACTTAAGTCGGCATTGTGCCTTTTGTATTTAATTCCGATACAGTTTCTGTGTTTCATCTTCAATAAGAATGTCCAAGGGATACAGTAAACCTGAAATGAAGCATCAGAGTCTATAACTAGTGTCACAGGAATGGATCAAAACATAGTCAGTAAGAAGAGTCAGTCATTTTGTACTTAAGTCGGCATTGTGCCTTTTGTATTTAATTCCGATGCAATTTCTGTGCTTCATTGTCAATAAAAAAGTCCAAGGGATACAGTAAACCTGAAGGGAAACATCGGAATCTATTACTAGTGTCACAGGTGTGGATCAAAACATAGACAGTAAGATGAGTGGGGTCTTCTTGTACTTAAGTCGGCATTGTGCCTTTTTTATTTCATTCCGATGCAATTTCTGTGTTTCATCGCCAATAAGAAGGTCCATGGGATACAGTAAACTTGAAGTGAAGCATCAGAATCTATAACTAGTGTCACAGGAATGGTTCAAAACATTGATAGAAGAAGAGTCAATCTTCTTGTACTTAAGTCGGCTTTGCGCCTTTTGTATTTAATTCCGATGCAATATCTGTGTTTCATCGTCAATAAGAAGGGCAGAGGGATACAGTAAACATGAAGTGAAGCATCGGAATCTATAACTAGTGTCACAGGAATGGTTCAAAACATAGACTGTAAGAAGGGACAGTCTTCTTGTACTTAAGTCGGCATTGTGCTTTTTCTATTTAATTCCGATGCGATTTCTGTGTTTCATCGTCAATAAGAAGGTCCAAGGGATACATTGAACCTGTAGGGAAGCATCGGAATCTATAACTAGTGTCACAGGAATGGTTCAAAGCATAGTCAGTAAGAAGAGCCAGTCTTCTTGTACTTAAGTCGGCATTGTGCCTTTTGTATTTAAATCCGATGCAATTTCTGTGTTTCATCGTCAATAAGAATGTCCAAGGGATACAGTGAACCTGAAGGGAAACATCGGAATCTATTACTAGTGTCACAGGTGTGGATCAAAACATAGACAGTAAGATGAGTGGGGTCTTCTTGTACTTAAGTCGGCATTGTGCCTTTTTTATTTCATTCCGATGCAATTTCTGTGTTTCATCGCCAATAAGAAGGTCCATGGGATACAGTAAACTTGAAGTGAAGCATCAGAATCTATAACTAGTGTCACTGGAATGGTTCAAAACATAGTCAGTAAGAAGGGTAAGTCTTCTTGTACATAAGTCGGCATTCATCGTCAATAAGAAGGTCCAACGGATACAGTAAACCTGAAGTGAAGCATCGAAATCTATAACTAGTGTCACAGGAATGGTTTAAAACATAGACAGAAGGAGAGTCAGTATTCTTGTACTTAAGTCGGCATTGTGCCTTTTGTATTTAATTCCAATGCAATTTCTGTGTTTCATCGTCAATAAGAAGGGCAGAGGGATACAGTAAACCAGAAGTGAAGCATCGGAATCTATAACTAGTGTCACAGGAATGGTTCAAAGCATAGTCAGTAAGCAGAGTCAGTCCTCTTGTACTTAAGTCGGCATTGTGCCTTTTTTATTTAATTCCGTTGCAATTTCTGTGTTTCATCGTCAATAAGAAGGTCCAAGGGATATAGTAAACCTAGAGTGAAGCATCGGAATCTATAACTAGTGTCACAGGAATGGTTCAAAACATAGACAGTAAGAAGAGTCAGTCTTCTTGTACTTAATTCGGCATTGTGCCTTTTGTATGCAATTCCGACACAATTTCAGTGTTTCATGGTCAATAAGAACGTCAGAGCGATCCAGTAAATCAGAAGTGAAGCATTGGAATCTATAACTAGTGTCACAGGAATGGTTCAAAACATAGTCAGTAAGAAGAGTCAGTCTTCTTGTACTAAAGTCGGCATTGTGCCTTTTGTATTTAATTCCGATGCAATTTCTGTGTTTCATCGTCAATAAGAAAGTCCAATTGATACAGTAAACCTGGAGTGAAGCATCGGAATCTATAATTAGTGTCACAGTGATGGTTCAAAACATAGACAGTAAGGAGAGTCAGTATTCTTGTACTTAAGTCGGCATTGTGCCTTTTGTATTTAATTCCGATACAATTTCTGTCTTTCATCTTCAATAAGAATGTCCAAGGGATACAGTAAACCTGAAGTGAAACATCAAAATCTATAACTAGTGTCACAGGAATGGTTCAAAACATTGACAGAAGAAGAGCCAATCTTCTAGTACTTAAGTCGGCTTTGCGCCTTTTGTATTTAATTCCGATGCAATATCTGTGTTTCATCGTCAATAAGAAGGGCAGAGGGATACAGTAAACCTGAAGTGTAGCATCGGAATCTATATCTAGTGTCACAGGAATGGTTCAAAACACAGAAAAAGAAGAGTCAGTATTCTTGTACTTCAGTCGGCAATGTGCCTTTTGTATTTAATTCCGATGCAATTTCTGTGTTTCATCGTCAATAAGAGGGGCAGAGGGATACAGTAAACCTGAAGTGAAGCATCGGAATCTATAACTGGTGTCACAGGAATGGTTCAAAACATAGACAGTAAGAAGGGTCAGTCTTCTTGTACTTAATTCGGCATTGTGCCTTTTGTATTTAATTCCGACGCAATTTCTGTGTTTCATCGTCAATAAGAACGTCAGAGCGATACAGTAAATCAGAAGTGAAGCATCGGAATCTATAACTAGTGTCACAGGAATGGTTCAAAACATAGTCAGTAAGAAGAGTCAGTCTTCTTGTACTAAAGTCGGAATTGTGCCTTTTGTATTTAATTCCGATGCAATTTCTGTGTTTCATCGTCAATAAGAAGGTCCAATTGATACAGTAAACCTGGAGTGAAGCATCGGAATCTATAATTAGTGTCACAGTGATGGTTCAAAACATAGACAGTAAGGAGAGTCAGTGTTCTTGTACTTAAGTCGGCATTGTGCCTTTTGTATTTAATTCCAACACAATTTCTGTGTTTCATCTTCAATAAGAATGTCCAAGTTATCCAGTAAACCTGAAATGAAGCATCAGGGTCTATAACTAGTGTCAAGGAATGGATCAAAACATAGTCAGTAAGAAGACTCAGTCTGCTTGTACTTATGTCGGCATTGTGCCTTTTGTATTTAATTCCGATGCAATTTCTGTGCTTCATCGTCAATAAGAAGGTCCATGGGATACAGTAAACCTGAAGTGAAGCATCAAAATCTATAACAAGTGTCACAGGAATGGTTCAAAACATTGACAGAAGAAGAGTCAATCTTCTTGTACTTAAGTCGGCTTTGCGCCTTTTGTATTTAATTCCGATGAAATATCTGTGTTCCATCGTCAATAAGAAGGGCAGAGGGATACAGTAAACCTGAAGTGAAGCATCGGAATCTATAACTAGTGTCACAGGAATGGTTCAAAACATAGACAGTAAGAAGACTCAGTCTTCTTGTACTTAAGTCGGCATTGTGCCTTTTCTATTTAATTCCGATGCAATTTCTGTGTTTCATCGACAATAAGAAGGTCCAAGGGATACAGTGATCCTGAAGGGAAGCATCGGAATCTATAACTTGTGTCACAGGAATGGTTCAAAGCATAGTCAGTAAGAAGAGCCAGTCTTCTTGTACTTAAGTCGGCATTGTGCCTTTTGTATTTAAATCCGATGCAATTTCTGTGTTTCATCGTCAATATGAATGTCGAAGGGATACAGTAAACCTGGAGTGAAGCATCGGAATCTGTAACTAGTGTCACAGGAATGGTTCAAATTATAGACAGTAAGAAGAGTCAGTCTTCTTGTACTTAAGTCGGCATTGTGCCTTTTGTATTTAATTCCGATGCAATTTCTGTGTTTCATCGTCAATAAGTAGGGCAGAGGGATACAGTAAACCTGAAGTGAAACATCGGAATCTATAACTGGTGTCACAGGAATGGTTCAAAACATAGACAGTAAGAAGGGTCAGTCTTCTTGTACTTAATTCGGCATTGTGCATTTGTATTTAATTCCGGCGCAATTTCTGTGTTTCATCGTCAATAAGAAGGTCCAATTGATACAGTAAACCTGGAGTGAAGCATCGGAATCTATAATTAGTGTCACAGTGATGGTTCAAAACATAGACAGTAAGGAGAGTCAGTATTCTTGTACTTAAGTCGACATTGTGCCTTTTGTATTTAATTCCGATACAATTTCTGTGTTTCATCTTCAATAACAATGTCCAAGGGATACAGTAAACCTAAAATGAAGCATCGGAGTCTATAACTAGTGTCACAGGAATGGATCAAAACATAGTCAGTAAGAAGAGTCAGTCATCTTGTACTTAAGTCGGCATTGTGCCTTTTCTATTTAATTCCGATGCGATTTCTGTGTTTCATCGTCAATAAGAAGGTCCAAGGGATACAGTGAACCTGTAGGGAGGCATCGGAATCTATAACTAGTGTCACAGGAATGGTTCAAAGCATAGTCAGTAAGAAGAGCCAGTCTTCTTGTACTTAAGTCGGCATTGTGCCTTTTGTATTTAAATCCGATGCAATTTCTGTGTTTCATCTTCAATAAGAATGTCCAAGGGATACAGTGAACCTGAAGGGAAACATCGGAATCTATAACTAGTGTTACAGGAATGGTTCAAAACATAGTCAGTACGAAGAGTCAGTCATCTTGTACTTTAGTCGGCATTGTGCCATTTGTATTTAATTCCGATGCAATTTCTGTGTTACATCGTCAATATGAAGGTCCAAGGGATACAGTAAACCTGGAGTGAAGCATCGGAATCTATAACTAGTGTCACAGGTGTGGTTCAAAACATAGACAGTAAGATGAGTGGGGTCTTCTTGTACTTAAGTCGCCATTGTGCCTTTTGTATTTCATTCCGATGCAATTTCTGTGTTTCATCGCCAATAAGAAGGTCCATGGGACACAGTAAACTTGAAGTGAAGCATCAGAATCTATAACTAGTGTCACAGGAATGGTTCAAAACATAGTCAGTAAGAAGGGTCAGTCTTCTTGTACATAAGTCGGCATTCATCGTCAATAAGACGGCCAACGGATACAGTAAACCTGAAGTGAAGCATCGAAATCTATAACTAGTGTCACAGGAATGGTTCAAAACATAGACAGAAGAAGAGTCAGTATTCTTGTACTTAAGTCGGTATTGTGCCTTTTGTATTTAATTCCAATGCAATTTCTGTGTTTCATCGTCAACAAGAAGGGCAGAGGGATACAGTAAACCAGAAGTGAAGCATCGGAATCTATAACTAGTGGCACAAGAACGGTTCAAAGCATAGTCAGTAAGCAGAGTCAGTCTTCTTGTACTTAAGTCGGCATTGTGCCTTTTTTATTTAATTCCGTTGCAATTTCTGTGTTTCATCGTCAATAAGAAGGTCCAAGGGATATAGTAAACCTAGAGTGAAGCATCGGAATCTATAACTAGTGTCACAGGAATGGTTCAAAACATAGACAGTACGAAGAGTCAGTCTTCTTGTACTTAATTCGGCATTGTGCCTTTTGTATGCAATTCCGACGCAATATCTGTGTTTCATGGTCAATAAGAACGTCAGAGCGATACAGTAAATCAGAAGTGAAGCATTGGAATCTATAACTAGTGTCACAGGAATGGTTCAAAACATAGTCAGTAAGAAGAGTCAGTCTTCTTGTACTAAAGTCGGCATTGTGCCTTTTGTATTTAATTCCTATGCAATTTCTGTGTTTCATCGTCAATAAGAAGGGCAGAGGGATACAGTAAACTAGAAGTGAAGCATCGGAATCTATAACTAGTGTCACAGGAATGGTTCAAAGCATAGTCAGTAAGCAGAGTCAGTCTTCTAGTACTTAAGTCGGCATTGTGCCTTTTTTATTTAATTCCGATGCAATTTCTGTGTTTCATCGTCAATAAGAAGGTCCAAGGGATTCAGTAAACCTAGAGTGAAGCATCGGAATCTATAACTAGTGTCACAGGAATGGTTCAAAACATAGACAGAAAGAAGTGTCAGTCTTCTTGTACTTAATTCGGCATTGTGCCTTTTGTATTTAATTCCGACGCAATTTCTGTGTTTCATGGTCAATAAGAACGTCAGAGCGATACAGTAAATAAGAAGTGAAGCATCGGAATCTATAACTAGTGTCACAGGAATGGTTCAGAACTTAGTCAGTAAGAAGAGTCAGTCTTCTTGTACTAAAGTCGGCATTGTGCCTTTTCTATTTAAATCCGATGCGATTTCTGTGTCTCATCGCCAATAGGAAGGTCCAAGGGATACAGTAAACCTGGAGTGAAGCATCGGAATCTGTAACTAGTGTCACAGGAATGGTTCAAAACATAGACAGTAAGAAGAGTCAGTCTTCTTGTACTTAAGTCGGCATTGTGGTTTTTGTATTTAATTCCGATGCAATTTCTGTGTTTCATCGTCAATAAGAAGGTCCAAGGGATACAGTAAACCAGAAGTGAAGCATCGAAATCTTTAACTAGTAACACAGGAATGGTTCAAAACATAGACAGAAGAGGAGTCAGTCTTCTTGTACTTAAGTCGGCATTGTGCCTTTTGTATTTAATTCCGATGCTATTTCTGTGTTTCATCGTCAATAAGAAGGGCAGAGGGATACTGTAAACCTGAAGTGAACCATCGGAATCTATAACTAGTGTCACAGGAATGGTTCAAAACATAGACAGTAGGAAAAGTCAGTCTACATGTACTTAAGACGGCATTGTGCCTTTTGATTTAATTCCGATGCAATTTCTGTGTTTCATCGTCAATAAGAAGGACAGAGGGATACAGTAAACCTGAAGTGAAGCATCGGAATCTATAACTAGTGTCACAGGAATGGTTCAAACATAGTCAGTAAGAAGAGTCAGTCTTCTTGTACTTAAGTCGGCATTGTGCTTTTTGTATTTAATTCCGATGCAATTTCTGTGTTTCATCGTCAATAAGAAGGTTCAAGGGATACAGTAAACCTGAAGTGAAGCATCGGAACCTATAACTTGTGTCACAGGAATGGTTCAAATCATAGACAGTAGGAAGAGTCAGTCTTCTTGTACTTAAGTCGGTATTGTGCCTTTTCTATTTAATTCCGATGCAATTTCTGTGTTTCATCGTCAATAAGAAGGGCAGAGGGATACAGTAAACCTGGAGTGAAGCATGAAAATCTATAACTAGTGTCACAGGAATCGTTAAAAACGTTGGCAGAAGAAGAGTCAATCTTCTTGTACTTAAGTCGGCTTTGCGCCTTTTGTATTAATTCCGATGCAATATCTGTGTTTCATCGTCAATAAGAAGGGCAGAGGGATACAGTAAACCTGAAGTGTAGCATCGGAATCTATAACTAGTGTCACAGGAATGGTTCAAAACATAGACAGTAAGAATAGTCAGCCTTCTTGTACTTAAGTCGGCATTGTGCCTTTTCTATTTAATTCCGATGCAATTTCTGTGTTTCATCGTCAATAAGAAGGTCCGAGGGATACAGTGAACCTGAAGGGAAGCATCGGAATCTATAACTAGTGTCACAGGAATGGTTCAATGCATAGTCAGTAAGAAGAGCCAGTCTTCTTGTACTTAAGTCGGCATTGTGCCTTTTGTATTTAAATCCGATGCAATTTCAGTGTTTCCTCGTCAATAAGAATGTCCAAGGGATACAGTAAACCTGGAGTGAAGCATCGGAATCTGTAACTAGTGTCTCAGGAATGGTTCAAATCATAGACAGTAAGAAGCGTCAGTCTTCTTGTACTTAAGTCGGCATTGTGCCTTTTTTATTTTATTCCGATGCAATTTCTGTGTTTCATCGTCAATAAGAAGATCCAAGGGATACAGTAAACCTAGAGTGAAGCATGGGACTCTATTACTAGTGTCACAGGAACGGTTCAAAACATAGACAGTTAGAAGGGTCAGTCTTCTTGTACTTAATTCGGCATTGTGCCTTTTGTATTTAATTCCGATGCAATTTCTGTGTTTCATCGTCAATAACAACGTCAGAGCGATACAGTAAATCAGAAGTGAAGCATCGGAATCTATAACTAGTGTCACAGGAATGGTTCAAAGCATAGTCAGTAAGAAGAGTCAGTCTTCTTGTACTAAAGTCGGCATTGTGCCTTTTGTATTTAATTCCGATGCAATATCTGTGTTTCATCGTCAATAAGAAAGTCCAATTGATACAGTAAACCTGGAGTGAAGCATCGGAATCTATAATTAGTGTCACAGTGATGGTTCAAAACATAGACAGTAAGGAGAGTCAGTATTCTTGTACTTAAGTCGGCATTGTGCCTTTTGTATTTAATTCCGATACAATTTCTGTGTTTCATCTTCAATAAGAATGTCCAAGGGATACAGTAAACCTGAAGTGAAACATCAAAATCTATAACTAGTGTCACAGGAATGGTTCAAAACATTGACAGAAGAAGAGCCAATCTTCTAGTACTTAAGTCGGCTTTGCGCCTTTTGTATTTAATTCCGATGCAATATCTGTGTTTCATCGTCAATAAGAAGGGCAGAGGGATACAGTAAACCTGAAGTGTAGCATCGGAATCTATAACTAGTGTCACAGGAATGGTTCAAAACATAGACAGTAAGAAGAGTCAGTCTTCTTGTACATAGGTCGGCATTGTGCCTTTTCTATTTAATTCCGATGCAATTTCTGTGTTTCATCGTCAATAAGAAGGTCCAAGGGATACAGTGAACCTGAAGGGAAGCACCGGAATCTATAACTAGTGTCACAGGAATGGTTCAATGCATAGTCAGTAAGAAGAGCCAGTCTTCTTGTACTTAAGTCGGCATTGGGCCTTTTGTATTTAAATCCGATGCAATTTCAGTGTTTCACCGTCAATAAGAATGTCCAAGGGATACAGTAAACCTGGAGTGAAGCATCGGAATCTGTAACTAGTGTCTCAGGAATGGTTCAAATCATAGACAGTAAGAAGCGTCAGTCTTCTTGTACTTAAGTCGGCATTGTGCCTTTTTTATTTAATTCCGATGCAATTTCTGTGTTTCATCGTCAATAAGAAGATCCAAGGGATACAGTAAACCTAGAGTGAAGCATGGGACTCTATTACTAGTGTCACAGGAATGGTTCAAAACATAGGCAGTAAGAGGAGTCAGTCTTCTTGTACTTAATTCAGCATTGTACCTTTTGTATTTAATTCCAACGCAATTTCTGTGTTTCATCGTCAATAAGAACGTCAGAGGGATACAGTAAATCTGAAGTGAAGCATCGGAATCTATAACTTGTGTCACAGGAATGGTTCAAAACATAGACAGTAAGAAGAGTCATTCTTCTTGTACTTAAGTCGGCATTGTGCCTTTTGTATTTCATTCCGATGCAATTTCTGTGTTTCATCGCCAATAAGAAGGTCCATGGTATACAGTAAACTTGAAGTGAAGCAACAGAATCTATAACAAGTGTCAGAGGAATGGTTCAAAACATAGTCAGTAAGAAGAGTCAGTCTTCTTGTACTTAAGTCGGCATTCATCGTCAATAAGAAGGTCCAACGGATACAGTAAACCTGAAGTGAAGCATCGAAATCTATAACTAGTGTCACAGGAATGTTTCAAAACATAGACAAAAGAAGAGTCAGTATTCTTGTACTTCAGTCGGCATTGTGCCTTTTGTATTTAATTCCGATGCAATTTCTGTGTTTCATCGTCAATAAGAAGGGCAGAGGGATACAGTAAACCTGAAGTGAAGCATCGGAATCGATAACTGGTGTCACAGGAATGGTTCAAAACATAGACAGTAAGAAGGGTCAGTCTTCTTGTACTTAATTCGGCATTGTGCCTTTTGTATTTAATTCCGACGCAATTTCTGTGTTTCATCGTCAATAAGAACGTCAGAGCGATACAGTAAATCAGAAGTGAAGCATCGGAATCTATAACTAGTGTCACAGGAATGGTTCAAAACATAGTCAGTAAGAAGAGTCAGTCTTCTTGTACTAAAGTCGGAATTGTGCCTTTTGTATTTAATTCCGATGCAATTTCTGTGTTTCATCGTCAATAAGAAGGTCCAATTGATACAGTAAACCTGGAGTGAAGCATCGGAATCTATAATTAGTGTCACAGTGATGGTTCAAAACATAGACAGTAAGGAGAGTCAGTATTCTTGTACTTAAGTCGGCATTGTGCCTTTTGTATTTAATTCCGACACAATTTCTGTGTTTCATCTTCAATAAGAATGTCCAAGGGATCCAGTAAACCTGAAATGAAGCATCAGGGTCTACAACTAGTGTCACAGGAATGGATCAGAACATAGTCAGTAAGAAGAGTCAGTCTTCTTGTACTTAAGTCGGCATTGTGCCTTTTCTATTTAATTCCGATGCAATTTCTGTGTTTCATCGTCAATAAGAAGGTCCAAGGGATACAGTGATCCTGAAGGGAAGCATCGGAATCTATAACTTGTGTCACAGGAATGGTTCAAAGCATAGTCAGTAAGAAGAGCCAGTCTTCTTGTACTTAATTCGGCATTGTGCCTTTTGTATTTAAATCCGATGCAATTTCTGTGTTTCATCGTCAATAAGAATGTCGAAGGGATACAGTAAACCTGGAGTGAAGCATCGGAATCTGTAACTAGTGTCACAGGAATGGTTCAAATCATAGACAGTAAGAAGAGTCAGTCTTCTTGTACTTAAGTCGGCATTGTGCCTTTTGTGTTTAATTCCGATGCAATTTCTGTGTTTCATCGTCAATAAGTTGGGCAGAGGGATACAGTAAACCTGAAGTGAAGCATCGGAATCTATAACTGGTGTCACAGGAATGATTCAAAACATAGACAGTAAGAAGGGTCAGTCTTCTTGTACTTAATTCGGCATTGTGCATTTGTATTTAATTCCGATGCAATTTCTGTGTTTCATCGTCAATAAGAAGGTCCAATTGATGCAGTAAACCTGGAGTGAAGCATCGGAATCTATAATTAGTGTCACAGTGATGGTTCAAAACATAGACAGTAAGGAGGGTCAGTATTCTTGTACTTAAGTCGGCATTGTGCCTTTTGCATTTAATTCCGATACAATTTCTGTGTTTCATCTTCAATAAGAATGTCCAAGGGATACAGTAAACCTGAAATGAAGCATCAGAGTCTATAACTAGTGTCACAGGAATGGATCAAAAACATAGTCAGTAAGAAGAGTCAGTCATTTTGTACTTAAGTCGGCATTGTGCCTTTTGTATTTAATTCCGATGCAATTTCTGTGCTTCATTATCAATAAGAAAGTCCATGGGATACAGTAAACCTGAAGTGAAGCATCAAAATCTATAACTAGTGTCACAGGAATGGTTCAAAACATTGATAGAAGAAGAGTCAATCTTCTTGTACTTAAGTCGGCTTTGCGCCTTTTGTATTTAATTCCGATGCAATATCTGTGTTTCATCGTCAATAAGAAGGGCAGAGGGATACAGTAAACATGAAGTGAAGCATCGGTATCTATAACTAGTGTCACAGGAATGGTTCAAAACATAGACAGTAAGAAGGGACAGTCTTCTTGTACTTAAGTCGGCATTGTGCTTTTTCTATTTAATTCCGATGCGATTTCTGTGTTATATCGTCAATAAGAAGGTCCAAGGGATACAGTGAACCTGTAGGGAAGCATCGGAATCTATAACTAGTGTCACAGGAATGGTTCAAAGCATAGTCAGTAAGAAGAGCCAGTCTTCTTGTACTTAAGTCGGCATTGTGCCTTTTGTATTTAAATCCGATGTAATTTCTGTGTTTCATCGTCAATAAGAATGTCCAAGGGATACAGTGAACCTGAAGGGAAACATCGGAATCTATAACTAGTGTCACAGGAATGGTTCAAAACATAGTCAGTACGAAGAGTCAGTCATCTTGTACTTTAGTCGGCATTGTGACATTTGTATTTAATTCCGTTGCAATTTCTGTGTTTCATCGTCAATATGAAGGTCCAAGGGATACAGTAAACCTGGAGTGAAGCATCGGAATCTATAACTAGTGTCACAGGTGTGGATCAAAACATAGACAGTAAGATGAGTGGGGTCTTCTTGTACTTAAGTCGGCATTGTGCCTTTTCTATTTAATTCCGATGCAATTTCTGTGTTTCATCGTCAATAAGAAGGTCCAAGGGATACAGTGAACCTGAAGGGAAGCACCGGAATCTATAACTAGTGTCACAGGAATGGTTCAATGCATAGTCAGTAAGAAGAGCCAGTCTTCTTGTACTTAAGTCGGCATTGGGCCTTTTGTATTTAAATCCGATGCAATTTCAGTGTTTCATCGTCAATAAGAATGTCCAAGGGATACAGTAAACCTGGAGTGAAGCATCGGAATCTGTAACTAGTGTCTCAGGAATGGTTCAAATCATAGACAGTAAGAAGCGTCAGTCTTCTTGTACTTAAGTCGGCATTGTGCCTTTTTTATTTAATTCCGATGCAATTTCTGTGTTTCATCGTCAATAAGAAGATCCAAGGGATACAGTAAACCTAGAGTGAAGCATGGGACTCTATTACTAGTGTCACAGGAATGGTTCAAAACATAGGCAGTAAGAGGAGTCAGTCTTCTTGTACTTAATTCAGCATTGTACCTTTTGTATTTAATTCCGACGCAATTTCTGTGTTTCATCGTCAATAAGAACGTCAGAGGGATACAGTAAATCTGAATTGAAGCATCGGAATCTATAACTTGTGTCACAGGAATGGTTCAAAACATAGACAGTAAGAAGAGTCATTCTTCTTGTACTTAAGTCGGCATTGTGCCTTTTGTATTTCATTCCGATGCAATTTCTGTGTTTCATCGCCAATAAGAAGGTCCATGGTATACAGTAAACTTGAAGTGAAGCAACAGAATCTATAACAAGTGTCAGAGGAATGGTTCAAAACATAGTCAGTAAGAAGAGTCAGTCTTCTTGTACTTAAGTCAGCATTCATCGTCAATAAGAAGGTCCAACGGATACAGTAAACCTGAAGTGAAGCATCGAAATCTATAACTAGTGTCACAGGAATGGTTCAAAACATAGTCAGTAAGAAGAGTCAGTCTTCTTGTACTTAAGTCGGCATTCATCGTCAATAAGAAGGTCCAACGGATACAGTAAACCTGAAGTGAAGCATCGAAATCTATAACTAGTGTCACAGGAATGTTTCAAAACATAGACAAAAGGAGAGTCAGTATTCTTGTACTTCAGTCGGCATTGTGCCTTTTGTATTTAATTCCGATGCAATTTCTGTGTTTCATCGTCAATAAGAAGGGCAGAGGGATACAGTAAACCTGAAGTGAAGCATCGGAATCGATAACTGGTGTCACAGGAATGGTTCAAAACATAGACAGTAAGAAGGGTCAGTCTTCTTGTACTTAATTCGGCATTGTGCCTTTTGTATTTAATTCCGACGCAATTTCTGTGTTTCATGGTCAATAAGAACGTCAGAGCGATACAGTAAATAAGAAGTGAAGCATCGGAATCTATAACTAGTGTCACAGGAATGGTTCAGAACTTAGTCAGTAAGAAGAGTCAGTCTTCTTGTACTAAAGTCGGCATTGTGCCTTTTCTATTTAAATCCGATGCGATTTCTGTGTCTCATCGCCAATAGGAAGGTCCAAGGGATACAGTAAACCTGGAGTGAAGCATCGGAATCTGTAACTAGTGTCACAGGAATGGTTCAAAACATAGACAGTAAGAAGAGTCAGTCTTCTTGTACTTAAGTCGGCATTGTGGTTTTTGTATTTAATTCCGATGCAATTTCTGTGTTTCATCGTCAATAAGAAGGTCCAAGGGATACAGTAAACCAGAAGTGAAGCATCGAAATCTTTAACTAGTAACACAGGAATGGTTCAAAACATAGACAGAAGAGGAGTCAGTCTTCTTGTACTTCAGTCGGCATTGTGCCTTTTGTATTTAATTCCGATGCAATTTCTGTGTTTCATCGTCAATAAGAAGGGCAGAGGGATACAGTAAACCTGAAGTGAAGCATCGGAATCGATAACTAGTGTCACAGGAATGGTTCAAACATAGTCAGTAAGAAGAGTCAGTCTTCTTGTACTAAAGTCGGCATTGTGCCTTTTGTATTTAATTCCGATGCAATTTCTGTGTTTCATCGTCAATAAGAAAGTCCAATTGATACAGTAAACCTGGAGTGAAGCATCGGAATCTATAATTAGTGTCACAGTGATGGTTCAAAACATAGACAGTAAGGAGAGTCAGTATTCTTGTACTTAAGTCGGCATTGTGCCTTTTGTATTTAATTCCGATACAATTTCTGTGTTTCATCTTCAATAAGAATGTCCAAGGGATACAGTAAACCTGAAGTGAAACATCAAAATCTATAACTAGTGTCACAGGAATGGTTCAAAACATTGACAGAAGAAGAGCCAATCTTCTAGTACTTAAGTCGGCTTTGCGCCTTTTGTATTTAATTCCGATGCAATATCTGTGTTTCATCGTCAATAAGAAGGGCAGAGGGATACAGTAAACCTGAAGTGTAGCATCGGAATCTATAACTAGTGTCACAGGAATGGTTCAAAACATAGACAGTAAGAAGAGTCAGTCTTCTTGTACATAAGTCCGCATTGTGCCTTTTCTATTTAATTCCGATGCAATTTCTGTGTTTCATCGTCAATAAGAAGGTCCAAGGGATACAGTGAACCTGAAGGGAAGCACCGGAATCTATAACTAGTGTCACAGGAATGGTTCAATGCATAGTCAGTAAGAAGAGCCAGTCTTCTTGTACTTAAGTCGGCATTGGGCCTTTTGTATTTAAATCCGATGCAATTTCAGTGTTTCACCGTCAATAAGAATGTCCAAGGGATACAGTAAACCTGGAGTGAAGCATCGGAATCTGTAACTAGTGTCTCAGGAATGGTTCAAATCATAGACAGTAAGAAGCGTCAGTCTTCTTGTACTTAAGTCGGCATTGTGCCTTTTTTATTTAATTCCGATGCAATTTCTGTGTTTCATCGTCAATAAGAAGATCCAAGGGATACAGTAAACCTAGAGTGAAGCATGGGACTCTATTACTAGTGTCACAGGAATGGTTCAAAACATAGGCAGTAAGAGGAGTCAGTCTTCTTGTACTTAATTCAGCATTGTACCTTTTGTATTTAATTCCGACGCAATTTCTGTGTTTCATCGTCAATAAGAACGTCAGAGGGATACAGTAAATCTGAAGTGAAGCATCGGAATCTATAACTTGTGTCACAGGAATGGTTCAAAACATAGACAGTAAGAAGAGTCATTCTTCTTGTACTTAAGTCGGCATTGTGCCTTTTGTATTTCATTCCGATGCAATTTCTGTGTTTCATCGCCAATAAGAAGGTCCATGGTATACAGTAAACTTGAAGTGAAGCAACAGAATCTATAACAAGTGTCAGAGGAATGGTTCAAAACATAGTCAGTAAGAAGAGTCAGTCTTCTTGTACTTAAGTCGGCATTCATCGTCAATAAGAAGGTCCAACGGATACAGTAAACCTGAAGTGAAGCATCGAAATCTATAACTAGTGTCACAGGAATGTTTCAAAACATAGACAAAAGAAGAGTCAGTATTCTTGTACTTCAGTCGGCATTGTGCCTTTTGTATTTAATTCCGATGCAATTTCTGTGTTTCATCGTCAATAAGAAGGGCAGAGGGATACAGTAAACCTGAAGTGAAGCATCGGAATCGATAACTGGTGTCACAGGAATGGTTCAAAGCATAGACAGTAAGAAGGGTCAGTCTTCTTGTACTTAATTCGGCATTGTGCCTTTTGTATTTAATTCCGACGCAATTTCTGTGTTTCATCGTCAATAAGAACGTCAGAGCGATACAGTAAATCAGAAGTGAAGCATCGGAATCTATAACTAGTGTCACAGGAATGGTTCAAAACATAGTCAGTAAGAAGAGTCAGTCTTCTTGTACTAAAGTCGGAATTGTGCCTTTTGTATTTAATTCCGATGCAATTTCTGTGTTTCATCGTCAATAAGAAGGTCCAGTTGATACAGTAAACCTGGAGTGAAGCATCGGAATCTATAATTAGTGTCACAGTGATGGTTCAAAACATAGACAGTAAGGAGAGTCAGTATTCTTGTACTTAAGTCGGCATTGTGCCTTTTGTATTTAATTCCGACACAATTTCTGTGTTTCATCTTCAATAAGAATGTCCAAGGGATCCAGTAAACCTGAAATGAAGCATCAGGGTCTACAACTAGTGTCACAGGAATGGATCAGAACATAGTCAGTAAGAAGAGTCAGTCTTCTTGTACTTAAGTCGGCATTGTGCCTTTTCTATTTAATTCCGATGCAATTTCTGTGTTTCATCGTCAATAAGAAGGTCCAAGGGATACAGTGATCCTGAAGGGAAGCATCGGAATCTATAACTTGTGTCACAGGAATGGTTCAAAGCATAGTCAGTAAGAAGAGCCAGTCTTCTTGTACTTAATTCGGCATTGTGCCTTTTGTATTTAAATCCGATGCAATTTCTGTGTTTCATCGTCAATAAGAATGTCGAAGGGATACAGTAAACCTGGAGTGAAGCATCGGAATCTGTAACTAGTGTCACAGGAATGGTTCAAATCATAGACAGTAAGAAGAGTCAGTCTTCTTGTACTTAAGTCGGCATTGTGCCTTTTGTATTTAATTCCGATGCAATTTCTGTGTTTCATCGTCAATAAGTTGGGCAGAGGGATACAGTAAACCTGAAGTGAAGCATCGGAATCTATAACTGGTGTCACAGGAATGGTTCAAAACATAGACAGTAAGAAGGGTCAGTCTTCTTGTACTTAATTCGGCATTGTGCATTTGTATTTAATTCCGATGCAATTTCTGTGTTTCATCGTCAATAAGAAGGTCCAATTGATGCAGTAAACCTGGAGTGAAGCATCGGAATCTATAATTAGTGTCACAGTGATGGTTCAAAACATAGACAGTAAGGAGAGTCAGTATTCTTGTACTTAAGTCGGCATTGTGCCTTTTGCATTTAATTCCGATACAATTTCTGTGTTTCATCTTCAATAAGAATGTCCAAGGGATACAGTAAACCTGAAATGAAGCATCAGAGTCTATAACTAGTGTCACAGGAATGGATCAAAACATAGTCAGTAAGAAGAGTCAGTCATTTTGTACTTAAGTCGGCATTGTGCCTTTTGTATTTAATTCCGATGCAATTTCTGTGCTTCATTATCAATAAGAAAGTCCAAGGGATACAGTAAACCTGAAGTGAAGCATCAAAATCTATAACTAGTGTCACAGGAATGGTTCAAAACATTGATAGAAGAAGAGTCAATCTTCTTGTACTTAAGTCGGCTTTGCGCCTTTTGTATTTAATTCCGATGCAATATCTGTGTTTCATCGTCAATAAGAAGGGCAGAGGGATACAGTAAACATGAAGTGAAGCATCGGAATCTATAACTAGTGTCACAGGAATGGTTCAAAACATAGACAGTAAGAAGGGACAGTCTTCTTGTACTTAAGTCGGCATTGTGCTTTTTCTATTTAATTCCGATGCGATTTCTGTGTTATATCGTCAATAAGAAGGTCCAAGGGATACAGTGAACCTGTAGGGAAGCATCGGAATCTATAACTAGTGTCACAGGAATGGTTCAAAGCATAGTCAGTAAGAAGAGCCAGTCTTCTTGTACTTAAGTCGGCATTGTGCCTTTTGTATTTAAATCCGATGTAATTTCTGTGTTTCATCGTCAATAAGAATGTCCAAGGGATACAGTGAACCTGAAGGGAAACATCGGAATCTATAACTAGTGTCACAGGAATGGTTCAAAACATAGTCAGTACGAAGAGTCAGTCATCTTGTACTTTAGTCGGCATTGTGCCATTTGTATTTAATTCCGTTGCAATTTCTGTGTTTCATCGTCAATATGAAGGTCCAAGGGATACAGTAAACCTGGAGTGAAGCATCGGAATCTATAACTAGTGTCACAGGTGTGGATCAAAACATAGACAGTAAGATGAGTGGGGTCTTCTTGTACTTAAGTCGGCATTGTGCCTTTTCTATTTAATTCCGATGCAATTTTTGTGTTTCATCGTCAATAAGAAGGGTCAAGGGATACAGTGAACCTGAAGGGAAGCACCGGAATCTATAACTAGTGTCACAGGAATGGTTCAATGCATAGTCAGTAAGAAGAGCCAGTCTTCTTGTACTTAAGTCGGCATTGGGCCTTTTGTATTTAAATCCGATGCAATTTCAGTGTTTCATCGTCAATAAGAATGTCCAAGGGATACAGTAAACCTGGAGTGAAGCATCGGAATCTGTAACTAGTGTCTCAGGAATGGTTCAAATCATAGACAGTAAGAAGCGTCAGTCTTCTTGTACTTAAGTCGGCATTGTGCCTTTTTTATTTAATTCCGATGCAATTTCTGTGTTTCATCGTCAATAAGAAGATCCAAGGGATACAGTAAACCTAGAGTGAAGCATGGGACTCTATTACTAGTGTCACAGGAATGGTTCAAAACATAGGCAGTAAGAGGAGTCAGTCTTCTTGTACTTAATTCAGCATTGTACCTTTTGTATTTAATTCCGACGCAATTTCTGTGTTTCATCGTCAATAAGAACGTCAGAGGGATACAGTAAATCTGAAGTGAAGCATCGGAATCTATAACTTGTGTCACAGGAATGGTTCAAAACATAGACAGTAAGAAGAGTCATTCTTCTTGTACTTAAGTCGGCATTGTGCCTTTTGTATTTCATTCCGATGCAATTTCTGTGTTTCATCGCCAATAAGAAGGTCCATGGTATACAGTAAACTTGAAGTGAAGCAACAGAATCTATAACAAGTGTCAGAGGAATGGTTCAAAACATAGTCAGTAAGAAGAGTCAGTCTTCTTGTACTTAAGTCAGCATTCATCGTCAATAAGAAGGTCCAACGGATACAGTAAACCTGAAGTGAAGCATCGAAATCTATAACTAGTGTCACAGGAATGGTTCAAAACATAGTCAGTAAGAAGAGTCAGTCTTCTTGTACTTAAGTCGGCATTCATCGTCAATAAGAAGGTCCAACGGATACAGTAAACCTGAAGTGAAGCATCGAAATCTATAACTAGTGTCACAGGAATGTTTCAAAACATAGACAAAAGGAGAGTCAGTATTCTTGTACTTCAGTCGGCATTGTGCCTTTTGTATTTAATTCCGATGCAATTTCTGTGTTTCATCGTCAATAAGAAGGGCAGAGGGATACAGTAAACCTGAAGTGAAGCATCGGAATCGATAACTGGTGTCACAGGAATGGTTCAAAACATAGACAGTAAGAAGGGACAGTCTTCTTGTACTTAATTCGGCATTGTGCCTTTTGTATTTAATTCCGACGCAATTTCTGTGTTTCATCGTCAATAAGAACGTCAGAGCGATACAGTAAATCAGAAGTGAAGCATCGGAATCTATAACTAGTGTCACAGGAATGGTTCAAAACATAGTCAGTAAGAAGAGTCAGTCTTCTTGTACTAAAGTCGGAATTGTGCCTTTTGTATTTAATTCCGATGCAATTTCTGTGTTTCATCGTCAATAAGAAGGTCCAATTGATACAGTAAACCTGGAGTGAAGCATCGGAACCTATAATTAGTGTCACAGTGATGGTTCAAAACATAGACAGTAAGGAGAGTCAGTATTCTTGTACTTATGTCGGCATTGTGCCTTTTGTATTTAATTCCGACACAATTTCTGTGTTTCATCTTCAATAAGAATGTCCAAGGGATCCAGTAAACCTGAAATGAAGCATCAGGGTCTACAACTAGTGTCACAGGAATGGATCAAAACATAGTCAGTAAGAAGAGTCAGTCTTCTTGTACTTAAGTCGGCATTGTGCCTTTTCTATTTAATTCCGATGCAATTTCTGTGTTTCATCGTCAATAAGAAGGTCCAAGGGATACAGTGATCCTGAAGGGAAGCATCGGAATCTATAACTTGTGTCACAGGAATGGTTCAAAGCATAGTCAGTAAGAAGAGCCAGTCTTCTTGTACTTAATTCGGCATTGTGCCTTTTGTATTTAAATCCGATGCAATTTCTGTGTTTCATCGTCAATAAGAATGTCGAAGGGATACAGTAAACCTGGAGTGAAGCATCGGAATCTGTAACTAGTGTCACAGGAATGGTTCAAATCATAGACAGTAAGAAGGGTCAGTCTTCTTGTACTTAAGTCGGCATTGTGCCTTTTGTATTTAATTCCGATGCAATTTCTGTGTTTCATCGTCAATAAGTTGGGCAGAGGGATACAGTAAACCTGAAGTGAAGCATCGGAATCTATAACTGGTGTCACAGGAATGGTTCAAAACATAGACAGTAAGAAGGGTCAGTCTTCTTGTACTTAATTCGGCATTGTGCATTTGTATTTAATTCCGATGCAATTTCTGTGTTTCATCGTCAATAAGAAGGTCCAATTGATGCAGTAAACCTGGAGTGAAGCATCGGAATCTATAATTAGTGTCACAGTGATGGTTCAAAACATAGACAGTAAGGAGAGTCAGTATTCTTGTACTTAAGTCGGCATTGTGCCTTTTGCATTTAATTCCGATACAATTTCTGTGTTTCATCTTCAATAAGAATGTCCAAGGGATACAGTAAACCTGAAATGAAGCATCAGAGTCTATAACTAGTGTCACAGGAATGGATCAAAACATAGTCAGTAAGAAGAGTCAGTCATTTTGTACTTAAGTCGGCATTGTGCCTTTTGTATTTAATTCCGATGCAATTTCTGTGCTTCATTATCAATAAGAAAGTCCAAGGGATACAGTAAACCTGAAGTGAAGCATCAAAATCTATAACTAGTGTCACAGGAATGGTTCAAAACATTGATAGAAGAAGAGTCAATCTTCTTGTACTTAAGTCGGCTTTGCGCCTTTTGTATTTAATTCCGATGCAATATCTGTGTTTCATCGTCAATAAGAAGGGCAGAGGGATACAGTAAACATGAAGTGAAGCATCGGAATCTATAACTAGTGTCACAGGAATGGTTCAAAACATAGACAGTAAGAAGGGACAGTCTTCTTGTACTTAAGTCGGCATTGTGCTTTTTCTATTTAATTCCGATGCGATTTCTGTGTTTCATCGTCAATAAGAAGGTCCAAGGGATACAGTGAACCTGTAGGGAAGCATCGGAATCTATAACTAGTGTCACAGGAATGGTTCAAAGCATAGTCAGTAAGAGGAGCCAGTCTTCTTGTACTTAAGTCGGCGTTGTGCCTTTTGTATTTAAATCCGATGTAATTTCTGTGTTTCATCGTCAATAAGAATGTCCAAGGGATACAGTGAACCTGAAGGGAAACATCGGAATCTATAACTAGTGTCACAGGAATGGTTCAAAACATAGTCAGTACGAAGAGTCAGTCATCTTGTACTTTAGTCGGCATTGTGCCATTTGTATTTAATTCCGTTGCAATTTCTGTGTTTCATCGTCAATATGAAGGTCCAAGGGATACAGTAAACCTGGAGTGAAGCATCGGAATCTATAACTAGTGTCACAGGTGTGGATCAAAACATAGACAGTAAGATGAATGGGGTCTTCTTGTACTTAAGTCGGCATTGTGCCTTTTCTATTTAATTCCGATGCAATTTCTGTGTTTCATCGTCAATAAGAAGGTCCAAGGGATACAGTGAACCTGAAGGGAAGCACCGGAATCTATAACTAGTGTCACAGGAATGGTTCAATGCATAGTCAGTAAGAAGAGCCAGTCTTCTTGTACTTAAGTCGGCATTGGGCCTTTTGTATTTAAATCCGATGCAATTTCAGTGTTTCATCGTCAATAAGAATGTCCAAGGGATACAGTAAACCTGGAGTGAAGCATCGGAATCTGTAACTAGTGTCTCAGGAATGGTTCAAATCATAGACAGTAAGAAGCGTCAGTCTTCTTGTACTTAAGTCGGCATTGTGCCTTTTTTATTTAATTCCGATGCAATTTCTGTGTTTCATCGTCAATAAGAAGATCCAAGGGATACAGTAAACCTAGAGTGAAGCATGGGACTCTATTACTAGTGTCACAGGAATGGTTCAAAACATAGGCAGTAAGAGGAGTCAGTCTTCTTGTACTTAATTCAGCATTGTACCTTTTGTATTTAATTCCGACGCAATTTCTGTGTTTCATCGTCAATAAGAACGTCAGAGGGATACAGTAAATCTGAAGTGAAGCATCGGAATCTATAACTTGTGTCACAGGAATGGTTCAAAACATAGACAGTAAGAAGAGTCATTCTTCTTGTACTTAAGTCGGCATTGTGCCTTTTGTATTTCATTCCGATGCAATTTATGTGTTTCATCGCCAATAAGAAGGTCCATGGTATACAGTAAACTTGAAGTGAAGCAACAGAATCTATAACAAGTGTCAGAGGAATGGTTCAAAACATAGTCAGTAAGAAGAGTCAGTCTTCTTGTACTTAAGTCGGCATTCATCGTCAATAAGAAGGTCCAACGGATACAGTAAACCTGAAGTGAAGCATCGAAATCTATAACTAGTGTCACAGGAATGGTGCAAAACATAGTCAGTAAGAAGAGTCAGTCTTCTTGTACTTAAGTCGGCATTCATCGTCAATAAGAAGGTCCAACGGATACAGTAAACCTGAAGTGAAGCATCGAAATCTATAACTAGTGTCACAGGAATGTTTCAAAACATAGACAAAAGGAGAGTCAGTATTCTTGTACTTCAGTCGGCATTGTGCCTTTTGTATTTAATTCCGATGCAATTTCTGTGTTTCATCGTCAATAAGAAGGGCAGAGGGATACAGTAAACCTGAAGTGAAGCATCGGAATCGATAACTGGTGTCACAGGAATGGTTCAAAACATAGACAGTTGGAAGGGTCAGTCTTCTTGTACTTAATTCGGCATTGTGCCTTTTGTATTTAATTCCGACGCAATTTCTGTGTTTCATCGTCAATAAGAACGTCAGAGCGATACAGTAAATCAGAAGTGAAGCATCGGAATCTATAACTAGTGTCACAGGAATGGTTCAAAACATAGTCAGTAAGAAGAGTCAGTCTTCTTGTACTAAAGTCGGAATTGTGCCTTTTGTATTTAATTCCGATGCAATTTCTGTGTTTCATCGTCAATAAGAAGGTCCAATTGATACAGTAAACCTGGAGTGAAGCATCGGAATCTATAATTAGTGTCACAGTGATGGTTCAAAACATAGACAGTAAGGAGAGTCAGTATTCTTGTACTTAAGTCGGCATTGTGCCTTTTGTATTTAATTCCGACACAATTTCTGTGTTTCATCTTCAATAAGAATGTCCAAGGGATCCAGTAAACCTGAAATGAAGCATCAGGGTCTACAACTAGTGTCACAGGAATGGATCAAAACATAGTCAGTAAGAAGAGTCAGTCTTCTTGTACTTAAGTCGGCATTGTGCCTTTTCTATTTAATTCCGATGCAATTTCTGTGTTTCATCGTCAATAAGAAGGTCCAAGGGATACAGTGATCCTGAAGGGAAGCATCGGAATCTATAACTTGTGTCACAGGAATGGTTCAAAGCATAGTCAGTAAGAAGAGCCAGTCTTCTTGTACTTAATTCGGCATTGTGCCTTTTGTATTTAAATCCGATGCAATTTCTGTGTTTCATCGTCAATAAGAATGTCGAAGGGATACAGTAAACCTGGAGTGAAGCATCGGAATCTGTAACTAGTGTCACAGGAATGGTTCAAATCATAGACAGTAAGAAGGGTCAGTCTTCTTGTACTTAAGTCGGCATTGTGCCTTTTGAATTTAATTCCGATGCAATTTCTGTGTTTCATCGTCAATAAGTTGGGCAGAGGGATACAGTAACCTGAAGTGAAGCATCGGAATCTATAACTGGTGTCACAGGAATGGTTCAAAACATAGACAGTAAGAAGGGTCAGTCTTCTTGTACTTAATTCGGCATTGTGCATTTGTATTTAATTCCGATGCAATTTCTGTGTTTCATCGTCAATAAGAAGGTCCAATTGATGCAGTAAACCTGGAGTGAAGCATCGGAATCTATAATTAGTGTCACAGTGATGGTTCAAAACATAGACAGTAAGGAGAGTCAGTATTCTTGTACTTAAGTCGGCATTGTGCCTTTTGCATTTAATTCCGATACAATTTCTGTGTTTCATCTTCAATAAGAATGTCCAAGGGATACAGTAAACCTGAAATGAAGCATCAGAGTCTATAACTAGTGTCACAGGAATGGATCAAAGCATAGTCAGTAAGAAGAGTCAGTCATTTTGTACTTAAGTCGGCATTGTGCCTTTTGTATTTAATTCCGATGCAATTTCTGTGCTTCATTATCAACAAGAAAGTACAAGGGATACAGTAAACCTGAAGTGAAGCATCAAAATCTATAACTAGTGTCACAGGAATGGTTCAAAACATTGATAGAAGAAGAGTCAATCTTCTTGTACTTAAGTCGGCTTTGCGCCTTTTGTATTTAATTCCGATGCAATATCTGTGTTTCATCGTCAATAAGAAGGGCAGAGGGATACAGTAAACATGAAGTGAAGCATCGGAATCTATAACTAGTGTCACAGGAATGGTTCAAAGCATAGTCAGTAAGAAGAGCCAGCCTTCTTGTACTTAAGTCGGCATTGTGCCTTTTGTATTTAAATCCGATGCAATTTCTGTGTTTCATCGTCAACAAGAATGTCCAAGGGATACAGTGAACCTGAAGGGAAACATCGGAATCTATAACTAGTGTCACAGGAATGGTTCAAAACATAGTCAGTACGAAGAGTCAGTCATCTTGTACTTTAGTCGGCATTGTGCCATTTGTATTTAATTCCGTTGCAATTTCTGTGTTTCATCGTCAATATGAAGGTCCAAGGGATACAGTAAACCTGGAGTGAAGCATCGGAATCTATAACTAGTGTCACAGGTGTGGATCAAAACATAGACAGTAAGATGAGTGGGGTCTTCTTGTACTTAAGTCGGCATTGTGCCTTTTTTATTTCATTCCGATGCAATTTCTGTGTTTCATCGCCAATAAGAAGGTCCATGGGATACAGTAAACTTGAAGTGAAGCATCAGAATCTATAACTAGTGTCACTGGAATGGTTCAAAACATACTCAGTAAGAAGGGTAAGTCTTCTTGTACATAAGTCGGCATTCATCGTCAATAAGAAGGTCCAACGGATACAGTAAACCTGCAGTGAAGCATCGAAATCTATAACTAGTGTCACAGGAATGGTTTAAAACATAGACAGAAGAAGAGTCGGTATTCTTGTACTTAAGTCGGCATTGTGCCTTTTGTATTTAATTCCAATGCAATTTCTGTGTTTCATCGTCAATAAGAAGGGCAGAGGGATACAGTAAACCAGAAGTGAAGCATCGGAATCTATAACTAGTGTCACAGGAATGGTTCAAAGCATAGTCAGTAAGCAGAGTCAGTCTTCTTGTACTTAAGTCGGCATTGTGCCTTTTTTATTTAATTCCGTTGCATATTTCTGTGTTTCATCGTCAATAAGAAGGGCCAAGGGATATAGTAAACCTAGAGTGAAGCATCGGAATCTATAACTAGTGTCACAGGAATGGTTCAAAACACAGACAGTAAGAAGAGTCAGTCTTCTTGTACTTAATTCGGCATTGTGCCTTTTGTATGCAATTCCGACACAATTTCTGTGTTTCATGGTCAATAAGAACGTCAGAGCGATCCAGTAAATCAGAAGTGAAGCATTGGAATCTATAACTAGTGTCACAGGAATGGTTCAAAACATAGTCAGTAAGAAGAGTCAGTCTTCTTGTACTAAAGTCGGCATTGTGCCTTTTGTATTTAATTCCGATGCAATTTCTGTGGTTCATCGTCAATAAGAAAGTCCAATTGATACAGTAAACCTGGAGTGAAGCATCGGAATCTATAATTAGTGTCACAGTGATGGTTCAAAACATAGACAGTAAGGAGAGTCAGTATTCTTGTACTTAAGTCGGCATTGTGCCTTTTGTATTTAATTCCGATACAATTTCTGTCTTTCATCTTCAATAAGAATGTCCAAGGGATACAGTAAACCTGAAGTGAATCATCAAAATCTATAACTAGTGTCACAGGAATGGTTCAAAACATTGACAGAAGAAGAGCCAATCTTCTAGTACTTAAGTCGGCTTTGCGCCTTTTGTATTTAATTCCGATGCAATATCTGTGTTTCATCGTCAATAAGAAGGGCAGAGGGATACAGTAAACCTGAAGTGTAGCATCGGAATCTATAACTAGTGTCACAGGAATGGTTCAAAACATAGACAGTAAGAAGAGTCAGTCTTCTTGTACTTAAGTCGGAATTGTGCCTTTTCTATTTAATTCCGATGCAATTTCTGTGTTTCATCGTCATTAAGAAGGTCCGAGGGATACAGTGAACCTGAAGGGAATCATCGGAATCTATAACTAGTGTCACAGGAATGGTTCAATGCATAGTCAGTAAGAAGAGCCAGTCTTCTTGTACTTAAGTCGGCATTGTGCCTTTTGTATTTAAATCCGATGCAATTTCTGTGTTTCATCGTCAAAAAGAATGTCCAAGGGATACAGTAAACCTGGAGTGAAGCATCGGAATCTGTAACTAGTGTCACAGGAATGGTTCAAATCATAGACAGTAAGAAGCGTCAGTCTTCTTGTACTTAAGTCGGCATTGTGCCTTTTTTATTTAATTCCGATGCAATTTCTGTGTTTCATCGTCAACAAGAAGATCCAAGGGATACAGTAAACCTAGAGTGAAGCATGGGACTCTATTACTAGTGTCACAGGAATGGTTCAAAACATAGGCAGTAAGAGGAGTCAGTCTTCTTGTACTTAATTCAGCATTGTACCTTTTGTATTTAATTCCGACGCAATTTCTGTGTTTCATCGTCAATAAGAACGTCAGAGGGAGACAGTAAATCTGAAGTGAAGCATCGGAATCTATAACTAGTTTCACAGGAATGGTTTAAAACATAGACAGTAAGAAGAGTCATTCTTCTTGTACTTAAGTCGGCATTGTGCCTTTTGTATTTCATTCCGATGCAATTTCTGTGTTTCATCGCCAATAAGAATTTCCATGGGATACAGTAAACTTGAAGTGAAGCAACAGAATCCATAACAAGTGTCAGAGGAATGGTTCAAAACATAGTCAGTAAGAAGAGTCAGTCTTCTTGTACCTAAGTCGGCATTCATCGTCAATAAGAAGGTCCAACGGATACAGTAAACCTGAAGTGAAGCATCGAAATCTATAACTAGTGTCACAGGAATGGTTCAAAACATAGTCAGTAAGAAGAGTCAGTCTTCTTGTACTTAAGTCGGCATTCATCGTCAATAAGAAGGTCCAACGGATACAGTAAACCTGAAGTGAAGCATCGAAATCTATAACTAGTGTCACAGGAATGTTTCAAAACACAGAAAAAGAAGAGTCAGTATTCTTGTACTTCAGTCGGCAATGTGCCTTTTGTATTTAATTCCGATGCAATTTCTGTGTTTCATCGTCAATAAGAAGGGCAGAGGGATACAGTAAACCTGAAGTGAAGCATCGGAATCTATAATTAGTGTCACAGTGATGGTTCAAAACATAGACAGTAAGGAGAGTCAGTATTCTTGTACTTAAGTCGGCATTGTGCCTTTTGTATTTAATTCCGATGCAATTTCTGTGTTTCATCGTCAATAAGAAAGTCCAATTGATACAGTAAACCTGGAGTGAAGCATCGGAATCCATAATTAGTGTCACAGTGATGGTTCAAAACATAGACAGTAAGGAGAGTCAGTATTCTTGTACTTAAGTCGGCATTGTGCCTTTTGTATTTAATTCCGATACAATTTCTGTGTTTCATCTTCAATAAGAATGTCCAAGGGATACAGTAAACCTGAAGTGAAACATCAAAATCTATATCTAGTGTCACAGGAATGGTTCAAAACATTGACAGAAGAAGAGCCAATCTTCTAGTACTTAAGTCGGCTTTGCGCCTTTTGTATTTAATTCCGATGCAATATCTGTGTTTCATCGTCAATAAGAAGGGCAGAGGGATACAGTAAACCTGAAGTGTAGCATCGGAATCTATAACTAGTGTCACAGGAATGGTTCAAAACATAGACAGTAAGAAGAGTCAGTCTTCTTGTACTTAAGTCGGCATTGTGCCTTTTCTATTTAATTCCGATGCAATTTCTGTGTTTCATCGTCAATAAGAAGGTCCAAGGGATACAGTGAACCTGAAGGGAAGCACCGGAATCTATAACTAGTGTCACAGGAATGGTTCAATGCATAGTCAGTAAGAAGAGCCAGTCTTCTTGTACTTAAGTCGGCATTGGGCCTTTTGTATTTAAATCCGATGCAATTTCAGTGTTTCATCGTCAATAAGAATGTCCAAGGGATACAGTAAACCTGGAGTGAAGCATCGGAATCTGTAACTAGTGTCTCAGGAATGGTTCAAATCATAGACAGTAAGAAGCGTCAGTCTTCTTGTACTTAAGTCGGCATTGTGCCTTTTTTATTTAATTCCGATGCAATTTCTGTGTTTCATCGTCAATAAGAAGATCCAAGGGATACAGTAAACCTAGAGTGAAGCATGGGACTCTATTACTAGTGTCACAGGAATGGTTCAAAACATAGGCAGTAAGAGGAGTCAGTCTTCTTGTACTTAATTCAGCATTGTACATTTTGTATTTAATTCCGACGCAATTTCTGTGTTTCATCGTCAATAAGAACGTCAGAGGGATACAGTAAATCTGAAGTGAAGCATCGGAATCTATAACTTGTGTCACAGGAATGGTTCAAGACATAGACAGTAAGAAGAGTCATTCTTCTTGTACTTAAGTCGGCATTGTGCCTTTTGTATTTAATTCCGATGCAATTTCTGTGTTTCATCGCCAATAAGAAGGTCCACGGTATACAGTAAACTTGAAGTGAAGCAACAGAATCTATAACAAGTGTCAGAGGAATGGTTCAAAACATAGTCAGTAAGAAGAGTCAGTCTTCTTGTACTTAAGTCGGCATTCATCGTCAATAAGAAGGTCCAACGGATACAGTAAACCTGAAGTGAAGCATCGAAATCTATAACTAGTGTCACAGGAATGGTTCAAAACATAGTCAGTAAGAAGAGTCAGTCTTCTTGTACTTAAGTCGGCATTCATCGTCAATAAGAAGGTCCAACGGATACAGTAAACCTGAAGTGAAGCATCGAAATCTATAACTAGTGTCACAGGAATGTTTCAAAACATAGACAAAAGAAGAGTCAGTATTCTTGTACTTCAGTCGGCATTGTGCCTTTTGTATTTAATTCCGACGCAATTTCTGTGTTTCATCGTCAATAAGAACGTCAGAGCGATACAGTAAATCAGAAGTGAAGCATCGGAATCTATAACTAGTGTCACAGGAATGGTTCAAAACATAGTCAGTAAGAAGAGTCAGTCTTCTTGTACTAAAGTCGGAATTGTGCCTTTTGTATTTAATTCCGATGCAATTTCTGTGTTTCATCGTCAATAAGAAGGTCCAATTGATACAGTAAACCTGGAGTGAAACATCGGAATCTATAATTAGTGTCACAGTGATGGTTCAAAACATAGTCAGTAAGGAGAGTCAGTATTCTTGTACTTAAGTCGGCATTGTGCCTTTTGTAATTAATTCCGACAAAATTTCTGTGTTTCATCTTCAATAAGAATGTCCAAGGGATCCAGTAAACCTGAAATGAAGCATCAGGGTCTACAACTAGTGTCACAGGAATGGATCAAAACATAGTCAGTAAGAAGAGTCAGTCTTCTTGTACTTAAGTCGGCATTGTGCCTTTTCTATTTAATTCCGATGCAATTTCTGTTTTTCATCGGCAATAAGAAGGTCCAAGGGATACAGTGATCCTGAAGGGAAGCATCGGAATCTATAACTTGTGTCACAGGAATGGTTCAAAGCATAGTCAGTAAGAAGAGCCAGTCTTCTTGTACTTAATTCGGCATTGTGCCTTTTGTATTTAAATCCGATGCAATTTCTGTGTTTCATCGTCAATAAGAATGTCGAAGGGATACAGTAAACCTGGAGTGAAGCATCGGAATCTGTAACTAGTGTCACAGGAATGGTTCAAATCATAGACAGTAAGAAGAGTCAGTCTTCTTGTACTTAAGTCGGCATTGTGCCTTTTGTATTTAATTCCGATGCAATTTCTGTGTTTCATCGTCAATAAGTTGGGCAGAGGGATACAGTAAACCTGAAGTGAAGCATCGGAATCTATAACTGGTGTCACAGGAATGGTTCAAAACATAGACAGTAAGAAGGGTCAGTCTTCTTGTACTTAATTCGGCATTGTGCATTTGTATTTAATTCCGATGCAATTTCTGTGTTTCATCGTCAATAAGAAGGTCCAATTGATGCAGTAAACCTGGAGTGAAGCATCGGAATCTATAATTAGTGTCACAGTGATGGTTCAAAACATAGACAGTAAGGAGAGTCAGTATTCTTGTACTTAAGTCGGCATTGTGCCTTTTGCATTTAATTCCGATACAATTTCTGTGTTTCATCTTCAATAAGAATGTCCAAGGGATACAGTAAACCTGGATTGAAGCATCAGAGTCTATAACTAGTGTCACAGGAATGGATCAAAACATAGTCAGTAAGAAGAGTCAGTCATTTTGTACTTAAGTCGGCATTGTGCCTTTTGTATTTAATTCCGATGCAATTTCTGTGCTTCATTATCAATAAGAAAGTCCAAGGGATACAGTAAACCTGAAGTGAAGCATCAAAATCTATAACTAGTGTCACAGGAATGGTTCAAAACATTGATAGAAGAAGAGTCAATCTTCTTGTACTTAAGTCGGCTTTGCGCCTTTTGTATTTAATTCCGATGCAATATCTGTGTTTCATCGTCAATAAGAAGGGCAGAGGGATACAGTAAACATGAAGTGAAGCATCGGAATCTATAACTAGTGTCACAGGAATGGTTCAAAACATAGACAGTAAGAAGGGACAGTCTTCTTGTACTTAAGTCGGCATTGTGCTTTTTCTATTTAATTCCGATGCGATTTCTGTGTTTCATCGTCAATAAGAAGGTCCAAGGGATACAGTGAACCTGTAGGGAAGCATCGGAATCTATAACTAGTGTCACAGGAATGGTTCAAAGCATAGTCAGTAAGAAGAGCCAGTCTTCTTGTACTAAAGTCGGAATTGTGCCTTTTGTATTTAATTCCAATGCAATTTCTGTGTTTCATCGTCAATAAGAAGGTCCAATTGATACAGTAAACCAGGAGTGAAGCATCGGAATCTATAATTAGTGTCACAGTGATGGTTCAAAACATAGACAGTAAGGAGAGTCAGTATTCTTGTACTTAAGTCGGCATTGTGCCTTTTGTAATTAATTCCGACACAATTTCTGTGTTTCATCTTCAATAAGAATGTCCAAGGGATCCAGTAAACCTGAAATGAAGCATCAGGGTCTACAACTAGTGTCACAGGAATGGATCAAAACATAGTCAGTAAGAAGAGTCAGTCTTCTTGTACTTAAGTCGGCATTGTGCCTTTTCTATTTAATTCCGATGCAATTTCTGTTTTTCATCGTCAATAAGAAGGTCCAAGGGATACAGTGATCCTGAAGGGAAGCATCGGAATCTATAACTTGTGTCACAGGAATGGTTCAAAGCATAGTCAGTAAGAAGAGCCAGTCTTCTTGTACTTAATTCGGCATTGTGCCTTTTGTATTTAAATCCGATGCAATTTCTGTGTTTCATCGTCAATAAGAATGTCGAAGGGATACAGTAAACCTGGACTGAAGCATCGGAATCTGTAACTAGTGTCACAGGAATGGTTCAAATCATAGACAGTAAGAAAAGTCAGTCTTCTTGTACTTAAGTCGGCATTGTGCCTTTTGTATTTAATTCCGATGCAATTTCTGTGTTTCATCGTCAATAAGTTGGGCAGAGGGATACAGTAAACCTGAAGTGAAGCATCGGAATCTATAACTGGTGTCACAGGAATGGTTCAAAACATAGACAGTAAGAAGGGTCAGTCTTCTTGTACTTAATTCGGCATTGTGCATTTGTATTTAATTCCGATGCAATTTCTGTGTTTCATCGTCAATAAGAAGGTCCAATTGATGCAGTAAACCTGGAGTGAAGCATCGGAATCTATAATTAGTGTCACAGTGATGGTTCAAAACATAGACAGTAAGGAGAGTCAGTATTCTTGTACTTAAGTCGACATTGTGCCTTTTGCATTTAATTCCGATACAATTTCTGTGTTTCATCTTCAATAAGAATGTCCAAGGGATACAGTAAACCTGGATTGAAGCATCAGAGTCTATAACTAGTGTCACAGGAATGGATCAAAACATAGTCAGTAAGAAGAGTCAGTCATTTTGTACTTAAGTCGGCATTGTGCCTTTTGTATTTAATTCCGATGCAATTTCTGTGCTTCATTATCAATAAGAAAGTCCAAGGGATACAGTAAACCTGAAGTGAAGCATCAAAATCTATAACTAGTGTCACAGGAATGGTTCAAAACATTGATAGAAGAAGAGTCAATCTTCTTGTACTTAAGTCGGCTTTGCGCCTTTTGTATTTAATTCCGATGCAATATCTGTGTTTCATCGTCAATAAGAAGGGCAGAGGGATACAGTAAACATGAAGTGAAGCATCGGAATCTATAACTAGTGTCACAGGAATGGTTCAAAACATAGACAGTAAGAAGGGACAGTCTTCTTGTACTTAAGTCGGCATTGTGCTTTTTCTATTTAATTCCGATGCGATTTCTGTGTTTCATCGTCAATAAGAAGGTCCAAGGGATACAGTGAACCTGTAGGGAAGCATCGGAATCTATAACTAGTGTCACAGGAATGGTTCAAAGCATAGTCAGTAAGAAGAGCCAGTCTTCTTGTACTTAAGTCGGCATTGTGCCTTTTGTATTTAAATCCGATGCAATTTCTGTGTTTCATCGTCAATAAGAATGTCCAAGGGATACAGTGAACCTGAAGGGAAACATCGGAATCTATAACTAGTGTCACAGGAATGGTTCAAAACATAGTCAGTACGAAGAGTCAGTCATCTTGTACTTTAGTCGGCATTGTGCCATTTGTATTTAATTCCGTTGCAATTTCTGTGTTTCATCGTTAATATGAAGGTCCAAGGGATACAGTAAACCTGGAGTGAAGCATCGGAATCTATAACTAGTGTCACAGGTGTGGATCAAAACATAGACAGTAAGATGAGTGGGGTCTTCTTGTACTTAAGTCGGCATTGTGCCTTTTTTATTTCATTCCGATGCAATTTCTGTGTTTCATCGCCAATAAGAAGGTCCATGGGATACAGTAAACTTGAAGTGAAGCATCAGAATCTATAACTAGTGTCACTGGAATGGTTCAAAACATACTCAGTAAGAAGGGTAAGTCTTCTTGTACATAAGTCGGCATTCATCGTCAATAAGAAGGTCCAACGGATACAGTAAACCTGAAGTGAAGCATCGAAATCTATAACTAGTGTCACAGGAATGGTTTAAAACATAGACAGAAGAAGAGTCGGTATTCTTGTACTTAAGTCGGCATTGTGCCTTTTGTATTTAATTCCAATGCAATTTCTGTGTTTCATTGTCAATTAGAAGGGCAGAGGGATACAGTAAACCAGAAGTGAAGCATCGGAATCTATAACTAGTGTCACAGGAATGGTTCAAAGCATAGTCAGTAAGCAGAGTCAGTCTTCTTGTACTTAAGTCGGCATTGTGCCTTTTTTATTTAATTCCGTTGCGTATTTCTGTGTTTCATCGTCAATAAGAAGGTCCAAGGGATATAGTAAACCTAGAGTGAAGCATCGGAATCTATAACTAGTGTCACAGGAATGGTTCAAAACATAGACAGTAAGAAGAGTCAGTCTTCTTGTACTTAATTCGGCATTGTGCCTTTTGTATGCAATTCCGACACAATTTCTGTGTTTCATGGTCAATAAGAACGTCAGAGCGATCCAGTAAATCAGAAGTGAAGCATTGGAATCTATAACTAGTTTCACAGGAATGGTTCAAAACATAGTCAGTAAGAAGAGTCAGTCTTCTTGTACTAAAGTCGGCATTGTGCCTTTTGTATTTAATTCCGATGCAATTTCTGTGGTTCATCGTCAATAAGAAAGTCCAATTGATACAGTAAACCTGGAGTGAAGCATCGGAATCTATAATTAGTGTCACAGTGATGGTTCAAAACATAGACAGTAAGGAGAGTCAGTATTCTTGTACTTAAGTCGGCATTGTGCCTTTTGTATTTAATTCCGATACAATTTCTGTCTTTCATCTTCAATAAGAATGTCCAAGGGATACAGTAAACCTGAAGTGAATCATCAAAATCTATAACTAGTGTCACAGGAATGGTTCAAAACATTGACAGAAGAAGAGCCAATCTTCTAGTACTTAAGTCGGCTTTGCGCCTTTTGTATTTAATTCCGATGCAATATCTGTGTTTCATCGTCAATAAGAAGGGCAGAGGGATACAGTAAACCTGAAGAGTAGCATCGGAATCTATAACTAGTGTCACAGGAATGGTTCAAAACATAGACAGTAAGAAGAGTCAGTCTTCTTGTACTTAAGTCGGAATTGTGCCTTTTCTATTTAATTCCGATGCAATTTCTGTGTTTCATCGTCATTTAAGAAGGTCCGAGGGATACAGTGAACCTGAAGGGAATCATCGGAATCTATAACTAGTGTCACAGGAATGGTTCAATGCATAGTCAGTAAGAAGAGCCAGTCTTCTTGTACTTAAGTCGGCATTGTGCCTTTTGTATTTAAATCCGATGCAATTTCTGTGTTTCATCGTCAAAAAGAATGTCCAAGGGATACAGTAAACCTGGAGTGAAGCATCGGAATCTGTAACTAGTGTCACAGGAATGGTTCAAATCATAGACAGTAAGAAGCGTCAGTCTTCTTGTACTTAAGTCGGCATTGTGCCTTTTTTATTTAATTCCGATGCAATTTCTGTGTTTCATCGTCAACAAGAAGATCCAAGGGATACAGTAAACCTAGAGTGAAGCATGGGACTCTATTACTAGTGTCACAGGAATGGTTCAAAACATAGGCAGTAAGAGGAGTCAGTCTTCTTGTACTTAATTCAGCATTGTACCTTTTGTATTTAATTCCGACGCAATTTCTGTGTTTCATCGTCAATAAGAACGTCAGAGGGAGACAGTAAATCTGAAGTGAAGCATCGGAATCTATAACTAGTGTCACAGGAATGGTTTAAAACATGGACAGTAAGAAGAGTCATTCTTCTTGTACTTAAGTCGGCATTGTGCCTTTTGTATTTCATTCCGATGCAATTTCTGTGTTTCATCGCCAATAAGAAGTTCCATGGGATACAGTAAACTTGAAGTGAAGCAACAGAATCCATAACAAGTGTCAGAGGAATGGTTCAAAACATAGTCAGTAAGAAGAGTCAGTCTTCTTGTACTTAAGTCGGCATTCATCGTCAATAAGAAGGTCCAACGGATACAGTAAACCTGAAGTGAAGCATCGAAATCTATAACTAGTGTCACAGGAATGGTTCAAAACATAGTCAGTAAGAAGAGTCAGTCTTCTTGTACTTAAGTCGGCATTCATCGTCAATAAGAAGGTCCATCGGATACAGTAAACCTGAAGTGAAGCATCGAAATCTATAACTAGTGTCACAGGAATGTTTCAAAACACAGAAAAAGAAGAGTCAGTATTCTTGTACTTCAGTCGGCAATGTGCCTTTTGTATTTAATTCCGATACAATTTCTGTGTTTCATCTTCAATAAGAATGTCCAAGGGATACAGTAAACCTGAAATGAAGCATCAGAGTCTATAACTAGTGTCACAGGAATGGATCAAAACATAGTCAGTAAGAAGACTCAGTCATTTTGTACTTAAGTCGGCATTGTGCCTTTTGTATTTAATTCCGATGCAATTTCTGTGCTTCATTATCAATAAGAAAGTCCAAGGGATACAGTAAACCTGAAGTGAAGCATCAAAATCTATAACTAGTGTCACAGGAATGGTTCAAAACATTGATAGAAGAAGAGTCAATCTTCTTGTACTTAAGTCGGCTTTGCGCCTTTTGTATTTAATTCCGATGCAATATCTGTGTTTCATCGTCAATAAGAAGGGCAGAGGGATACAGTAAACATGAAGTGAAGCATCGGAATCTATAACTAGTGTCACAGGAATGGTTCAAAACATAGACAGTAAGAAGGGACAGTCTTCTTGTACTTAAGTCGGCATTGTGCTTTTTCTATTTAATTCCGATGCGATTTCTGTGTTTCATCGTCAGTAAGAAGGTCCAAGGGATACAGTGAACCTGTAGGGAAGCATCGGAATCTATTACTAGTGTCACAGGAATGGTTCAAAGCATAGTCAGTAAGAAGAGCCAGTCTTCTTGTACTTAAGTCGGCATTGTGCCTTTTGTATTTAAATCCGATGCAATTTCTGTGTTTCATCGTCAATAAGAATGTCCAAGGGATACAGTGAACCTGAAGGGAAACATCGGAATCTATAACTAGTGTCACAGGAATGGTTCAAAACATAGTCAGTACGAAGAGTCAGTCATCTTGTACTTTAGTCGGCATTGTGCCATTTGTATTTAATTCCGTTGCAATTTCTGTGTTTCATCGTCAATATGAAGGTCCAAGGGATACAGTAAACCTGGAGTGAAGCATCGGAATCTATAACTAGTGTCACAGGTGTGGATCAAAACATAGACAGTAAGATGAGTGGGGTCTTCTTGTACTTAAGTCGGCATTGTGCCTTTTTTATTTCATTCCGATGCAATTTCTGTGTTTCATCGCCAATAAGAAGGTCCATGGGATACAGTAAACTTGAAGTGAAGGATCAGAATCTATAACTAGTGTCACTGGAATGGTTCAAAACATAGTCAGTAAGAAGGGTAAGTCTTCTTGTACATAAGTCGGCATTCATCGTAAATAAGAAGGTCCAACGGATACAGTAAACCTGAAGTGAAGCATCGAAATCTATAACTAGTGTCACAGGAATGGTTTAAAACATAGACAGAAGAAGAGTCAGTATTCTTGTACTTAAGTCGGCATTGTGCCTTTTGTATTTAATTCCAATGCAATTTCTGTGTTTCATCGTCAATAAGAAGGGCAGAGGGATACAGTAAACCAGAAGTGAAGCATCGGAATCTATAACTAGTGTCACAGGAATGGTTCAAAGCATAGTCAGTAAGCAGAGTCAGTCTTCTTGTACTTAAGTCGGCATTGTGCCTTTTTTATTTAATTCCGTTGCATATTTCTGTGTTTCATCGTCAATAAGAAGGTCCAAGGGATATAGTAAACCTAGAGTGAAGCATCGGAATCTATAACTAGTGTCACAGGAATGGTTCAAAACATAGACATTAAGAAGAGTCAGTCTTCTTGTACTTAATTCGGCATTGTGCCTTTTGTATGCAATTCCGACACAATTTCTGTGTTTCATGGTCAATAAGAACGTCAGAGCGATCCAGTAAATCAGAAGTGATGCATTGGAATCTATAACTAGTGTCACAGGAATGGTTCAAAACATAGTCAGTAAGAGGAGTCAGTCTTCTTGTACTAAAGTCGGCATTGTGCCTTTTGTATTTCATTCCGATGCAATTTCTGTGTTTCATCGCCAATAAGAAGGTCCATGGGATACAGTAAACTTGAAGTGAAGCAACAGAATCCATAACAAGTGTCAGAGGAATGGTTCAAAACATAGTCAGTAAGAAGAGTCAGTCTTCTTGTACTTAAGTCGGCATTCATCGTCAATAAGAAGGTCCAACGGATACAGTAAACCTGAAGTGAAGCATCGGAATCTATAACTAGTGTCACAGGAATGGTTTAAAACATAGACAGTAAGAAGAGTCATTCTTCTTGTACTTAAGTCGGCATTGTGCCTTTTGTATTTCATTCCGATGCCATTTCTGTGTTTCATCGCCAATAAGAAGGTCCATGGGATACAGTAAACTTGAAGTGAAGCAACAGAATCCATAACAAGTGTCAGAGGAATGGTTCAAAACATAGTCAGTAAGAAGAGTCAGTCTTCTTGTACTTAAGTCGGCATTCATCGTCAATAAGAAGGTCCAACGGATACAGTAAACCTGAAGTGAAGCATCGGAATCTATAACTAGTGTCACAGGAATGGTTCAAAACATAGTCAGTAAGAAGAGTCAGTCTTCTTGTACTTAAGTCGGCATTCATCGTCAATAAGAAGGTCCAACGGATACAGTAAACCTGAAGTCAAGCATCGAAATCTATAACTAGTGTCACAGGAATGTTTCAAAACACAGAAAAAGAAGAGTCAGTATTCTTGTACTTCAGTCGGCAATGTGCCTTTTGTATTTAATTCCGATGCAATTTCTGTGTTTCATCGTCAATAAGAAGGGCAGAGGGATACAGTAAACCTGAAGTGAAGCATCGGAATCTATAACTGGTGTCACAGGAATGGTTCAAAACATAGACAGTAAGAAGGGTCAGTCTTCTTGTACTTAATTCGGCATTGTGCCTTTTGTATTTAATTCCGACGCAATTTCTGTGTTTCATCGTCAATAAGAACGTCAGAGCGATACAGTAAATCAGAAGTGAAGCATCGGAATCTATAACTAGTGTCACAGGAATGGTTCAAAACATAGTCAGTAGGAAGAGTCAGTCTTCTTGTACTAAAGTCGGAATTGTGCCTTTTGTATTTAATTCCGATGCAATTTCTGTGTTTCATCGTCAATAAGAAGGTCCAATTGATACAGTAAACCTGGAGTGAAGCATCGGAATCTATAATTAGTGTCACAGTGATGGTTCAAAACATAGACAGTAAGGAGAGTCAGTATTCTTGTACTTAAGTCGGCATTGTGCCTTTTGTATTTAATTCCAACACAATTTCTGTGTTTCATCTTCAATAAGAATGTCCAAGTTATCCAGTAAACCTGAAATGAAGCATCAGGGTCTATAACTAGTGTCACAGGAATGGATCAAAACATAGTCAGTAAGAAGAGTCAGTCTTCTTGTACTTATGTCGGCATTGTGCCTTTTGTATTTAATTCCGATGCAATTTCTGTGCTTCATCGTCAATAAGAAGGTCCAAGGGATACAGTAAACCTGAAGTAAAGCATCAAAATCTATAACAAGTGTCACAGGAATGGTTCAAAACATTGACAGAAGAAGAGTCAATCTTCTTGTACTTAAGTCGGCTTTGCGCCTTTTGTATTTAATTCCGATGAAATATCTGTGTTCCATCGTCAATAAGAAGGGCAGAGGGATACAGTAAACCTGAAGTGAAGCATCGGAATCTATAACTAGTGTCACAGGAATGGTTCAAAACATAGACAGTAAGAAGACTCAGTCTTCTTGTACTTAAGTCGGCATTGTGCCTTTTCTATTTAATTCCGATGCAATTTCTGTGTTTCATCGACAATAAGAAGGTCCAAGGGAAATAGTGATCCTGAAGGGAAGCATCGGAATCTATAACTTGTGTCACAGGATTGGTTCAAAGCATAGTCAGTAAGAAGAGCCAGTCTTCTTGTACTTAAGTCGGCATTGTGCCTTTTGTATTTAAATCCGATGCAAATTCTGTGTTTCATCGTCAATATGAATGTCGAAGGGATACAGTAAACCTGGAGTGAAGCATCGGAATCTGTAACTAGTGTCACAGGAATGGTTCAAATCATAGACAGTAAGAAGAGTCAGTCTTCTTGTACTTAAGTCGGCATTGTGCCTTTTGTATTTAATTCCGATGCAAATTCTGTGTTTCATCGTCAATAAGTAGGGCAGAGGGATACAGTAAACCTGAAGTGAAACATCGGAATCTATAACTGGTGTCACAGAAATGGTTCAAAACATAGACAGTAAGAAGGGTCAGTCTTCTTGTACTTAATTCGGCATTGTGCATTTGTATTTAATTCCGACGCAATTTCTGTTTATCATCGTCAATAAGAAGATCCAATTGATACAGTAAACCTGGAGTGAAGCATCGGAATCTATAATTAGTGTCACAGTGATGGTTCAAATCATAGACAGTAAGGAGAGTCGGTATTCTTGTACTTAAGTCGACATTGTGCCTTTTGTATTTAATTCCGATACAATTTCTGTGTTTCATCCTCAATAACAATGTCCAAGGGATACAGTAAACCTAAAATGAAGCATCAGAGTCTATAACTAGTGTCACAGGAATGGATCAAAACATAGTCAGTAAGAAGAGTCAGTCATCTTGTACTTAAGTCGGCATTGTGCCTTTTCTATTTAATTCCGATGCGATTTCTGTGTTTCATCGTCAATAAGAAGGTCCAAGGGATACAGTGAACCTGTAGGGAGGCATCGGAATCTATAACTAGTGTCACAGGAATGGTTCAAAGCATAGTCAGTAAGAAGAGCCAGTTTTCTTGTACTTAAATCGGCATTATGCCTATTGTATTTAAATCCGATGCAATTTCTGTGTTTCATCGTCAATAAGAATGTCCAAGGGATACAGTGAACCTGAAGGGAAACATCGGAATCTATAACTAGTGTCACAGGAATGGTTCAAAACATAGTCAGTACGAAGAGTCAGTCATCTTGTACTTTAGTCGGCATTGTGCCATTTGTATTTAATTCGGATGCAATTTCTGTGTTTCATCGTCAATATGAAGGTCCAAGGGATACAGTAAACCTGGAGTGAAGCATCGGAATCTATAACTAGTGTCACAGGTGTGGTTCAAAACATAGACAGTAAGATGAGTGGGGTCTTCTTGTACTTAAGTCGCCATTGTGCCTTTTGTATTTCATTCCGATGCAATTTCTGTGTTTCATCGCCAATAAGAAGGTCCATGGGATACAGTAAACTTGAAGTGAAGCATCAGAATCTATAACTAGTGTCACAGGAATGATTCAAAACATAGTCAGTAAGAAGGGTCAGTCTTCTTGTACATAAGACGGCATTCATCGTCAATAAGACGGCCAACGGATACAGTAAACCTGAAGTGAAGCATCGAAATCTATAACTAGTGTCACAGGAATGGTTCAAAACATAGACAGAAGAAGAGTCAGTATTCTTGTACTTAAGTCGGCATTGTGCCTTTTGTATTTAATTCCAATGCAATTTCTGTGTTTCATCGTCAATAAGAAGGGCAGAGGGATACAGTAAACCAGAAGTGAAGCATCGGAATCTATAACTAGTGGCACAAGAACGGTTCAAAGCATAGTCAGTAAGCAGAGTCAGTCTTCTTGTACTTAAGTCGGCATTGTGCCTTTTTTATTTAATTCCGTTGCAATTTCTGTGTTTCATCGTCAATAAGAAGGTCCAAGGGATATAGTAAACCTAGAGTGAAGCATCGGAATCTATAACTAGTGTCACAGGAATGGTTCAAAACATAGACAGTACGAAGAGTCAGTCTTCTTGTACTTAATTCGGCATTGTGCCTTTTGTATGCAATTCCGACGCAATTTCTGTGTTTCATGGTCAATAAGAACGTCAGAGCGATACAGTAAATCAGAAGTGAAGCATTGGAATCTATAACTAGTGTCACAGGAATGGTTCAAAACATAGTCAGTAAGAAGAGTCAGTCTTCTTGTACTAAAGTCGGCATTGTGCCTTTTGTATTTAATTCCTATGCAATTTCTGTGTTTCATCGTCAATAAGAAGGGCAGAGGGATACAGTAAACCAGAAGTGAAGCATCGGAATCTATAACTAGTGTCACAGGAATGGTTCAAAGCATAGTCAGTAAGCAGAGTCAGTCTTCTTGTACTTAAGTCGGCATTGTGCCTTTTTTATTTAATTCCGATGCAATTTCTGTGTTTCATCGTCAATAAGAAGGTCCAAGGGATTCAGTAAACCTAGAGTGAAGCATCGGAATCTATAACTAGTGTCACAGGAATGGTTCAAAACATAGACACTAAGAAGTGTCAGTCTTCTTGTACTTAATTCGGCATTGTGCCTTTTGTATTTAATTCCGACGCAATTTCTGTGTTTCATGGTCAATAAGAACGTCAGAGCGATACAGTAAATAAGAAGTGAAGCATCGGAATCTATAACTAGTGTCACAGGAATGGTTCAGAACTTAGTCAGTAAGAAGAGTCAGTCTTCTTGTACTAAAGTCGGCATTGTGCCTTTTGTATTTAATTCCGATGCAATTTCTGTGTTTCATCGTCAATAAGAAGGTCCAATTGATACAGTAAACCTGGAGTGAAGCATCGGAATCTATAATTAGTGTCACAGTGATGGTTCAAACATAGACAGTAAGAAGAGTCGGTATCCTTGTACTTAAGTCGGCATTGTGCCATTTGTATTTAATTCCGATACAATTTCTGTTTTTCATCTTCAATAAGAATGTCCAAGGGATACAGTAAACCTGAATGAGAGCATCAGAGTCTATAACTAGTGTCACAGGAATGGATCAAAACATAGTCAGTAAGAAGAGTCAGTCTTCTTGTACTTAAGTCGGCATTGTGCCTTTTGTATTTAATTCCGATGCAATTTCTGTGTTTATTCGTCAGTAAGAAGGTCCAAGGGATACAGAAAACAGAAGTGAAGCATCGGAATCTATAACTAGTGTCACAGGAATGGTTCAAAACATAGACAGTAAGAAGAGTCAGTCTTCTTGTACTTAAGTCGGAATTGTGCCTTTTCTATTTAATTCCGATGCAATTTCTGTGTTTCATCGTCATTAAGAAGGTCCGAGGGATACAGTGAACCTGAAGGGAAGCATCGGAATCTATAACTAGTGTCACAGGAATGGTTCAATGCATAGTCAGTAAGAAGAGCCAGTCTTCTTGTACTTAAGTCGGCATTGTGCCTTTTGTATTTAAATCCGATGCAATTTCTGTGTTTCATCGTCAATAAGAATGTCCAAGGGATACAGTAAACCTGGAGTGAAGCATCGGAATCTGTAACTAGTGTCACAGGAATGGTTCAAATCATAGACAGTAAGAAGCGTCAGTCTTCTTGTACTTAAGTCGGCATTGTGCCTTTTTTATTTAATTCCGATGCAATTTCTGTGTTTCATCGTCAATAAGAAGATCCAAGGGATACAGTAAACCTAGAGTGAAGCATGGGACTCTATTACTAGTGTCACAGGAATGGTTCAAAACATAGGCAGTAAGAGGAGTCAGTCTTCTTGTACTTAATTCAGCATTGTACCTTTTGTATTTAATTCCGACGCAATTTCTGTGTTTCATCGTCAATAAGAACGTCAGAGGGAGACAGTAAATCTGAAGTGAAGCATCGGAATCTATAACTAGTGTCACAGGAATGGTTTAAAACATAGACAGTAAGAAGAGTCATTCTTCTTGTACTTAAGTCGGCATTGTGCCTTTTGTATTTCATTCCGATGCAATTTCTGTGTTTCATCGCCAATAAGAAGGTCCATGGGATACAGTAAACTTGAAGTGAAGCAACAGAATCCATAACAAGTGTCAGAGGAATGGTTCAAAACATAGTCAGTAAGAAGAGTCAGTCTTCTTGTACTTAAGTCGGCATTCATCGTCAATAAGAAGGTCCAACGGATACAGTAAACCTGAAGTGAAGCATCGAAATCTATAACTAGTGTCACAGGAATGGTTCAAAACATAGTCAGTAAGAAGAGTCAGTCTTCTTGTACTTAAGTCGGCATTCATCGTCAATAAGAAGCTCCAACGGATACAGTAAACCTGAAGTGAAGCATCGAAATCTATAACCAGTGTCACAGGAATGATTCAAAACACAGAAAAAGAAGAGTCAGTATTCTTGTACTTCAGTCGGCAATGTGCCTTTTGTATTTAATTCCGATGCAATTTCTGTGTTTCATCGTCAATAAGAAGGGCAGAGGGATACAGTAAACCTGAAGTGAAGCATCGGAATCTATAACTGGTGTCACAGGAATGGTTCAAAACATAGACAGTAAGAAGGGTCAGTCTTCTTGTACTTAATTCGGCATTGTGCCTTTTGTATTTAATTCCGACGCAATTTCTGTGTTTCATCGTCAATAAGAACGTCAGAGCGATACAGTAAATCAGAAGTGAAGCATCGGAATCTATAACTAGTGTCACAGGAATGGTTCAAAACATAGTCAGTAGGAAGAGTCAGTCTTCTTGTACTAAAGTCGGAATTGTGCCTTTTGTATTTAATTCCGATGCAATTTCTGTGTTTCATCGTCAATAAGAAGGTCCAATTGATACAGTAAACCTGGAGTGAAGCATCGGAATCTATAATTAGTGTCACAGTGATGGTTCAAAACATAGACAGTAAGGAGAGTCAGTATTCTTGTACTTAAGTCGGCATTGTGCCTTTTGTATTTAATTCCAACACAATTTCTGTGTTTCATCTTCAATAAGAATGTCCAAGTTATCCAGTAAACCTGAAATGAAGCATCAGGGTCTATAACTAGTGTCACAGGAATGGATCAAAACATAGTCAGTAAGAAGAGTCAGTCTTCTTGTACTTATGTCGGCATTGTGCCTTTTGTATTTAATTCCGATGCAATTTCTGTGCTTCATCGTTAATAAGAAGGTCCAAGGGATACAGTAAACCTGAAGGAAAGCATCAAAATCTATAACAAGTGTCACAGGAATGGTTCAAAACATTGACAGAAGAAGAGTCAATCTTCTTGTACTTAAGTCGGCTTTGCGCCTTTTGTATTTAATTCCGATGAAATATCTGTGTTCCATCGTCAATAAGAAGGGCAGAGGGATACAGTAAACCTGAAGTGAAGCATCGGAATCTATAACTAGTGTCACAGGAATGGTTCAAAACATAGACAGTAAGAAGACACAGTCTTCTTGTACTTAAGTCGGCATTGTGCCTTTTTTATTTAATTCCGATGCAATTTCTGTGTTTCATCGACAATAAGAAGGTCCAAGGGATATAGTGATCCTGAAGGGAAGCATCCGAATCTATAACTTGTGTCACAGGAATGGTTCAAAGCATAGTCAGTAAGAAGAGCCAGTCTTCTTGTACTTAAGTCGGCATTGTGCCTTTTGTATTTAAATCCGATGCAATTTCTGTGTTTCATCGTCAATATGAATGTCGAAGGGATACAGTAAACCTGGAGTGAAGCATCGGAATCTGTAACTAGTGTCACAGGAATGGTTCAAATCATAGACAGTAAGAAGAGTCAGTCTTCTTGTACTTAAGTCGGCATTGTGCATTTTGTATTTAATTCCGATGCAATTTCTGTGTTTCATCGTCAATAAGTAGGGCAGAGGGATACAGTAAACCTGAAGTGAAACATCGGAATCTATAACTGGTGGCACAGGAATGGTTCAAAACATAGACAGTAAGAAGGGTCAGTCTTCTTGTACTTAATTCGGCATTGTGCATTTGTATTTAATTCCGACGCAATTTCTGTTTATCATCGTCAATAAGAAGGTCCAATTGATACAGTAAACCTGGAGTGAAGCATCGGAATCTATAATTAGTGTCACAGTGATGGTTCAAAACATAGACAGTAAGGAGAGTCAGTATTCTTGTACTTAAGTCGACATTGTGCCTTTTGTATTTAATTCCGATACAATTTCTGTGTTTCATCTTCAATAACAATGTCCAAGGGATACAGTAAACCTAAAATGAAGCATCAGAGTCTATAACTAGTGTCACAGGAATGGATCAAAACATAGTCAGTAAGAACAGTCAGTCATCTTGTACTTAAGTCGGCATTGTGCCTTTTCTATTTAATTCCGATGCGATTTCTGTGTTTCATCGTCAATAAGAAGGTCCAAGGGATACAGTGAACCTGTAGGGAGGCATCGGAATCTATAACTAGTGTCACAGGAATGGTTCAAAGCATAGTCAGTAAGAAGAGCCAGTTTTCTTGTACTTAAATCGGCATTATGCCTTTTGTATTTAAATCCGATGCAATTTCTGTGTTTCATCGTCAATAAGAATGTCCAAGGGATACAGTGAACCTGAAGGGAAACATCGGAATCTATAACTAGTGTCACTGGAATGGTTCAAAACATAGTCAGTACGAAGAGTCAGTCATCTTGTACTTTAGTCGGCATTGTGCCATTTGTATTTAATTCCGATGCAATTTCTGTGTTTCATCGTCAATATGAAGGTCCAAGGGATACAGTAAACCTGGAGTGAAGCATCGGAATCTATAACTAGTGTCACAGGTGTGGTTCAAAACATAGCCAGTAAGATGAGTGGGGTCTTCTTGTACTTAAGTCGCCATTGTACCTTTTGTATTTCATTCCGATGCAATTTCTGTGTTTCATCGCCAATAAGAAGGTCCATGGGATACAGTAAACTTGAAGTGAAGCATCAGAATCTATAACTAGTGTCACAGGAATGATTCAAAACATAGTCAGTAAGAAGGGTCAGTCTTCTTGTACATAAGACGGCATTCATCGTCAATAAGACGGCCAACGGATACAGTAAACCTGAAGTGAAGCATCGAAATCTATAACTAGTGTCACAGGAATGGTTCAAAACATAGACAGTACGAAGAGTCAGTCTTCTTGTACTTAATTCGGCATTGTGCCTTTTGTATGCAATTCCGACGCAATTTCTGTGTTTCATGGTCAATAAGAACGTCAGAGCGATACAGTAAATCAGAAGTGAAGCATTGGAATCTATAACTAGTGTCACAGGAATGGTTCAAAACATAGTCAGTAAGAAGAGTCAGTCTTCTTGTACTAAAGTCGGCATTGTGCCTTTTGTATTTAATTCCTATGCAATTTCTGTGTTTCATCGTCAATAAGAAGGGCAGAGGGATACAGTAAACCAGAAGTGAAGCATCGGAATCTATAACTAGTGTCACAGGAATGGTTCAAACCATAGTCAGTAAGCAGAGTCAGTCTTCTTGTACTTAAGTCGGCATTGTGCCTTTTTTATTTAATTCCGATGCAATTTCTGTGTTTCATCGTCAATAAGAAGGTCCAAGGGATTCAGTAAACCTAGAGTGAAGCATCGGAATCTATAACTAGTGTCACAGGAATGGTTCAAAACATAGACAGTAAGAAGTGACAGTCTTCTTGTACTTAATTCGGCATTGTGCCTTTTGTATTTAATTCCGACGCAATTTCTGTGTTTCATGGTCAATAAGAACGTCAGAGCGATACAGTAAATAAGAAGTGAAGCATCGGAATCTATAACTAGTGTCACAGGAATGGTTCAGAACTTAGTCAGTAAGAAGAGTCAGTCTTCTTGTACTAAAGTCGGCATTGTGCCTTTTGTATTTAATTCCGATGCAATTTCTGTGTTTCATCGTCAATAAGAAGGTCCAATTGATACAGTAAACCTGGAGTGAAGCATCGGAATCTATAATTAGTGTCACAGTGATGGTTCAAAACATAGACAGTAAGAAGAGTCAGTATTCTTGTACTTAAGTCGGCATTGTGCCTTTTGTATTTAATTCCGATACAATTTCTGTTTTTCATCTTCAATAAGAATGTCCAAGGGATACAGTAAACCTGAATGAGAGCATCAGAGTCTATAACTAGTGTCACAGGAATGGATCAAACATAGTCAGTAAGAAGAGGCAGTCTTCTTGTACTTAAGTCGGCATTGTGCCTTTTGTGTTTAATTCCGATGCAATTTCTGTGTTTATTCGTCAGTAAGAAGGTCCAAGGGATACAGAAAACAGAAGTGAAGCATCGGAATCTATAACTAGTGTCACAGGAATGGTTCAAAACATAGACAGTGCGAAGAGTCAGTCTTCTTGTACTTAAGTCGGCATTGTGCCTTTTGTATTTAATTCCGATGCAATTTCTGTGTTTCATCGTCAATAAGAAGATCCAAGGGATATGGTAAACCTGGAGTGAAGCATCGGAATCTATAACTAGTGTCACAGGAATGGTTCAAAACATAGACAGTAGGAAGAGTCAGTCTTATTATACTTAATTCAGCATTGTGCATTTTCTATTTATTTCCGATGCAATTTCTGTGTTTCATCGTCAATAAGAAGGTCCAAGGGATATGGTAAACCTGGAGTGAAGCATCGGAATCTATAACTAGTGTCACAGGAATGGTTCAAATCATAGACAGTAGGAAGAGTCAGTCTTGTTGTACTTAAGTCGGCATTGTGCCTTTTCTATTTAAATCCGATGCGAATTCTGTGTCTCATTGCCAATAGGAAGGTCCAAGGGATACAGTAAACCTGGAGTGAAGCATCGGAATCTATAACTAGTGTCACAGGAATGGTTCAAAACATAGACAGTAGGAAGAGTCAGTCTTATTATACATAATTCAGCATTGTGCCTTTTCCATTTATTTCCAATGCAATTTCTGTGTTTCATCGTCAATAAGAAGGTCCAACGGATATGGTAAACCTGGAGTGAAGCATCGGAATCTATAACTAGTGTCACAGGAATGGTTCAAATCATAGACAGTAGGAAGAGTCAGCCTTGTTGTACTTAAGTCGGCATTGTGCCTTTTCTATTTAAATCCGATGCGATTTCTGTGTCTCATCGCCAATAGGAAGGTCCAACTGATACAGTAAACCTGGAGTGAAGCATCGGCCTCTATAACTAGTGTCACAGGAACGGTTCAAAACATTGACAGAAGAAGAGTCAATCTTAATGTACTTAAGTCGGCTTTGTGCCTTTTGTATTTATTTCCGATGCAATATTTGTGTTCCATCGTCAATAAGAAGGGCAGAGGGATACAGTAAACCTGAAGTGAAGCATCGGAATCTATAACTAGTGTCACAGGAATGGTTCAAACATAGACAGTAAGAATACTCAGTCTTCTTGTACTTAAGTCGGCATTGTGCCTTTTCTATTTAATTCCGATGCAATTTCTGTGTTTCATCGTCAATAAGAAGGTCCAAGGGATACAGTGATCCTGAAGGGAAGCATCGGAATCTATAACTTGTGTCACAGGAATGGTTCAAAGCATAGTCAGTAAGAAGAGCCAGTCTTCTTGTACTTAAGTCGGCATTGTGCCTTTTGTATTTAAATCCGATGCAATTTCTGTGTTTCATCGTCAATAAGAGTGTCGAAGGGATACAGTAAACCTGGAGTGAAGCATCGGAATCTGTAACTAGTGTCACAGGAATGGTTCAAATCATAGACAGTAAGAAGAGTCAGTCTTCTTGTACTTATGTCGGCATTGTGCCTTTTGTATTTAATTCCGATGCAATTTCTGTGTTTCATCATCAATAAGTAGGGCAGAGGGATCCAGTAAACCTGAAGTGAAGCATCGGAATCTATAACTGGTGTCACAGGAATGGTTCAAAACATAGGCAGTAAGAAGGGTCAGTCTTCTTGTACTTAATTCGGCATTGTGCCTTTTGTATTTAAATCCGACGCAATATCTGTGTTTCATCGTCAATAAGAACGTCAGAGCGATACAGTAAGTCAGAAGTGAAGCATTGGAATCTATAACTAGTGTCACAGGAATGGTTCAAAACATAGACAGTAAGAAGGGTCAGTCTTCTTGTACTTAATTCGGCATTGTGCCTTTTGTATTTAATTCCGACGCAATTTCTGTGTTTCATCGTCAATAAGAAGGTCCAATTGATACAGTAAACCTGGAGTGAAGCATCGGAATCTATAATTAGTGTCACAGTGATGGTTCAAAACATAGACAGTAAGGAGAGTCAGTATTCTTGTACTTAAGTCGGCATTGTGCCTTTTGTATTTTATTCCGATACAATTTCTGTGTTTCATCTTCAATAACAATGTCCAAGGGATACAGTAAACCTGAAATGAAGCATCAGAGTCTATAACTAGTGTCACAGGAATGGATCAAAACATAGTCAGTAAGAAGAGTCAGTCATCTTGTACTTAAGTCGGCATTGTGCCTTTTGTATTTAATTCCGATGCAATTTCTGTGCTTCATCGTCAATAAGAAAGTCCAAGGGATACAGTGAACCTGAAGTCAAGCATCAAAGTCTATAACTAGTGTCACAGGAATGGTTCAAAACATAGTCAGTAAGAAGAGTCAGTCATCTTGTACTTAAGTCGGCATTGTGCCTTTTCTATTTACTTCCGATGCGATTTCTGTGTTTCATCGTCAATAAGAAGGTCCAAGGGATACAGTGAACCTGTAGGGAAGCATCGGAATCTATAACTAGTGTCACAGGAATGGTTCAAAGCATAGTCAGTAAGAAGAGCCAGTCTTCTTGTACTTAAGTGGGAATTGTGCCTTTTGTATTTAAATCCGATGAAATTTCTGTGTTTCATCGTCAATAAGAATGTCCAAGGGATACAGTGAACCTGAAGGGAAACATCGGAATCTATAACTAGTGTCACAGGAAAGGTTCATAACATAGTCAGTACGAAGAGTCAGTCATCTTGTACTTTAGTCGGCATTGTGCCATTTGTATTTAATTCCGATGCAATTTCTGTGTTTCATCGTCAATATGAAGGTCCAAGGGATACAGTAAACCTGGAGTGAAGCATCGGAATCTATAACTAGTGTCACAGGTGTGGTTCAAAACATAGACAGTAAGATGAGTGGGGTCTTCTTGTACTTAAGTCGCCATTGTGCCTTTTGTATTTCATTCCGATGCAATTTCTGTGTTTCATCGCCAACAAGAAGGTCCATGGGATACAGTAAACTTGAAGTGAAGCATCAGAATCTATAACTAGTGTCACAGGAATGGTTCAAAACATAGTCAGTAAGAAGGGTCAGTCTTCTTGTACATAAGTCGGCATTCATCGTCAATAAGACGCCCAACGGATACAGTAAACCTGAAGTGAAGCATCGAAATCTATAACTAGTGTCACAGGAATGGTTCAAAACATAGACAGAAGAAGAGTCAGTATTCTTGTACTTAAGTCGGCATTGTGCCTTTTGTATTTAATTCCAATGCAATTTCTGTGTTTCATCGTCAATAAGAAGGGCAGAGGGATACAGTAAACCAGAAGTGAAGCAGCGGAATCTATAACTAGTGGCACAAGAACGGTTCAAAGCATAGTCAGTAAGCAGAGTCAGTCTTCTTGTACTTAAGTCGGCATTGTGCCTTTTTTATTTAATTCCGTTGCAATTTCTGTGTTTCATCGTCAATAAGAAGGTCCAAGGGATATAGTAAACCTAGAGTGAAGCATCGGAATCTATAACTAGTGTCACAGGAATGGTTCAAAACATAGACAGTACGAAGAGTCAGTCTTCTTGTACTTAATTCGGCATTGTGCCTTTTGTATGCAATTCCGACGCAATTTCTGTGTTTCATGGTCAATAAGAACGTCAGAGCGATACAGTAAATCAGAAGTGAAGCATTGGAATCTATAACTAGTGTCACAGGAATGGTTCAAAACATAGTCAGTAAGAAGAGTCAGTCTTCTTGTACTAAAGTCGGCATTGTGCCTTTTGTATTTAATTCCTATGTAATTTCTGTGTTTCATCGTCAATAAGAAGGGCAGAGGGATACAGTAAACCAGAAGTGAAGCATCGGAATCTATAACTAGTGTCACAGGAATGGTTCAAAGCATAGTCAGTAAGCAGAGTCAGTCTTCTTGTACTTAAGTCGGCATTGTGCCTTTTTTATTTAATTCCGATGCAATTTCTGTGTTTCATCGTCAATAAGAAGGTCCAAGGGATACAGTAAACCTAGAGTGAAGCATCGGAATCTATAACTAGTGTCACAGGAATGGTTCAAAACATAGACAGTAAGAAGTGTCAGTCTTCTTGTACTTAATTCGGCATTGTGCCTTTTGTATTTAATTCCGATGCAATTTCTGTGTTTCATGGTCAATAAGAACGTTAGAGCGATACAGTAAATAAGAAGTGAAGCATCGGAATCTATAACTAGTGTCACAGGAATGGTTCAGAACTTAGTCAGTAGGAAGAGTCAGTCTTCTTGTACTAAAGACGGCATTGTGCCTTTTGTATTTAATTCCGATGCAATTTCTGTGTTTCATCGTCAATAAGAAGGTCCAATTGATACAGTAAACCTGGAGTGAAGCATCGGAATCTATAATTAGTGTCACAGTGATGGTTCAAAACATAGACAGTAAGAAGAGTCAGTATTCTTGTACTTAAGTCGGCATTGTGCCTTTTGTATTTAATTCCGATACAATTTCTGTTTTTCAACTTCAATAAGAATGTCCAAGGGATACAGTAAACCTGAATGAAAGCATCAGAGTCTATAACTAGTGTCACCAAAATGGATCAAAACATAGTCAGTAAGAAGAGTCAGTCTTCTTGTACTTAAGTCGGCATTGTGCCTTTTGTATTTAATTCCGATGCAATTTCTGTGTTTATTCGTCAGTAAGAAGGTCCAAGGGATACAGAAAACAGAAGTGAAGCATCGGAATCTATAACTAGTGTCACAGGAATGGTTCAAAACATAGACAGTGCGAAGAGTCAGTCTTCTTGTACTTAAGTCGGCATTGTGCCTTTTGTATTTAATTCCAATGCAATTTCTGTGTTTCATCGTCAATAAGAAGGTCCAAGGGATATGGTAAACCTGGAGTGAAGCATCGGAATCTATAACTAGTGTCACAGGAATGGTTCAAAACATAGACAGTAGGAAGAGTCAGTCTTATTATACATAATTCAGCATTGTGCCTTTTCTATTTATTTCCGATGCAATTTCTGTGTTTCATCGTCAATAAGAAGGTCCAAGGGATATGGTAAACCTGGAGTGAAGCATCGGAATCTATAACTAGTGTCACAGGAATGGTTCAAATCATAGACAGTAGGAAGAGTCAGTCTTGTTGTACTTAAGTCGGCATTGTGCCTTTTCTATTTAAATCCGATGCGATTTCTGTGTCTCATCGCCAATAGGAAGGTCCAAGGGATACAGTAAACCTGGAGTGAAGCATCGGAATCTGTAACTAGTGTCACAGGAACGGTTCAAAACATTGACAGAAGAAGAGTCAATCTTCTTGTACTTAAGTCGGCTTTGTGCCTTTTGTATTTATTTCCGATGCAATATTTGTGTTCCATCGTCAATAAGAAGGGCAGAGGGATACAGTAAACCTGAAGTGAAGCATCGGAATCTATAACAAGTGTCACAGGAATGGTTCAAACATAGACAGTAAGAATACTCAGTCTTCTTGTACTTAAGTCGGCATTGTGCCTTTTCTATTTAATTCCGATGCAATTTCTGTGTTTCATCGTCAATAAGAAGGTCCAAGGGATACAGTGATCCTGAAGGGAAGCATCGGAATCTATAACTTGTGTCACAGGAATGGTTCAAAGCATAGTCAGTAAGAAGAGCCAGTCTTCTTGTACTTAAGTCGGCATTGTGCCTTTTGTATTTAAATCCGATGCAATTTCTGTGTTTCATCGTCAATAAGAACGTCAGAGCGATACAGTAAGTCAGAAGTGAAGCATTGGAATCTATAACTAGTGTCACAGGAATGGTTCAAATCATAGACAGTAAGAAGAGTCAGTCTTCTTGTACTTAAGTCGGCATTGTGCCTTTTGTATTTAATTCCGATGCAATTTCTGTGTTTCATCGTCAATAAGAAGGGCAGAGGGATACAGTAAACCTGAAGAGAAGCATCGGAATCTATAATTAGTGTCACAGTGATGGTTCAAAACATAGACAGTAAGGAGAGTCAGTATTCTTGTACTTAAGTCGGCATTGTGCCTTTTGTATTTAATTCCGATACAATTTCTGTGTTTCATCTTCAATAAGAATGTCCAAGGGATACAGTAAACCTGAAATGAAGCATCAGAGTCTATAACTAGTGTCACAGGAATGGATCAAAACATAGTCAGTAAGAAGAGTCAGTCATCTTGTACTTAAGTCGGCATTGTGCCTATTGTATTTAATTCCGATGCAATTTCTGTGCTTCATCGTCAATAAGAAAGTCCAAGGGATACAGTGAACCTGAAGTCAAGCATCAAAATCTATAACTAGTGTCACAGGAATGGTTCAAATCATTGATAGAAGAAGAGTCGATCTTCTTGTACTTAAGTGGGCTTTGCGCCTTTTGTATTTAATTCGGATGCAATATCTGTGTTTCATCGTCAATAAGAAGGGCAGAGGGATACAGTAAACCTGAAGAGAAGCATCGGAATCTATAACTAGTGTCACAGGAATGGTTCAAAACATAGACAGTAAGAAGAGTCAGTCTTCTTGTACTTAAGTCGGCATTGTGCCTTTTCTATTTAATTCCGATGCGATTTCTGTGTTTCATCGTCAATAAGAAGGTCCATGGGATACAGTGAACCTGTAGGGAAGCATCGGAATCTATAACTAGTGTCACAGGAATGGTTCAAAGCATAGTCAGTAAGAAGAGCCAGTCTTCATGTACTTAAGTCGGCATTGTGCCTTTTGTATTTAAATCCGATGCAATTTCTGTGTTTCATCGTCAATAAGAATGTCCAAGGGATACAGTGAACCTGAAGGGAAACATCGGAATCTATAACTAGTGTCACAGGAATGGTTCAAAACATAGTCAGTACGAAGAGTCAGTCATCTTGTACTTAAGTCGGCATTGTGCCATTTGTATTTAATTCCGATGCAATTTCTGTGTTTCATCGTCAATATGAAGGTCCAAGGGATACAGTAAACCTGGAGTGAAGCATCGGAATCTATAACTAGTGTCATAGGTGTGGTTCAAAACATAGACAGTAAGATGAGTGGGGTCATCTTGTAGTTAAGTCGGCATTGTGCCTTTTGTATTTCATTCCGATTGAATTTCTGTGTTTCATCGCCAATAAGAAGGTCCATTGGATACAGTAAACTTGAAGTGAAGCATCAGAATCTATAACTAGTGTCACAGGAATGGTTCAAAACATAGTCAGTAAGAAGGGTCAGTCTTCTTGTACATAAGTCGGCATTCATCGTCAATAAGAAGGTCCAACGGATACAGTAAACCTGAAGTGAAGCATCGGAATCTATAACTAGTGTCACAGGAATGGTTCAAAGCATAGTCAGTAAGCAGAGTCAGTCTTCTTGTACTTAAGTCGGCATTGTGCCTTTTTTAATTTAATTCCGATGCAATTTCTGTGATTCATCGTCAATAAGAAGGTCCAAGGGATACAGTAAACCTAGAGTGAAGCATCGGAATCTATAACTAGTGTCACAGGAATGGTTCAAAACATAGACAGTAAGAAATGTCAGTCTTCTTGTACTTAAATCGGCATTGTGCCTTTTGTATTTAATTCCGACGTAATTTCTGTGGTTCATGCTTCACTTCTGATTTACTGTATCGCTCTGACGTTATTATTGACACTTGGTCAATAATAACGTCAGAGCGATACAGTAAATCAGAAGTGAAGCATCGGAATCTATAACTAGTGTCACAGGAATGGTTCAAAACATAGTCAGTAAGAAGAGTCAGTCTTCTTGTACTAAAGTCGGCATTGTGCTTTTTGTATTTAATTCCGATGCAATTTCTGTGTTTCATCGTCAATTGGAAGGTCCAAGGGATATGGTAAACCTGGAGGGAAGCATCGGAATCTATAACTAGTGTCACAGGAATGGTTCAAATCATAGACAGTAGGAAGAGTCAGTCTTGTTGTACTTAAGTCGGCATTGTGAATTTTCTATTTAAAACCGATGCGATTTCTGTGTCTCATCGCCAATAGGAAGGTCCAAGGGATACAGTAAACCAGAAGTGAAGCATCGAAATCTATAACTAGTAACACAGGAATGGTTCAAAACATAGACAGAAGAAGAGTCAGTCTTCTTGTACTTAATTCGGCATTGAGCTTTTGGATTTAATTCCGATGCTATTTCTGTGTTTCATCGTCAATAAGAAAGGCAGAGGACTACAGTAAACTTGAACCATCGGAATCTATAACTAGTGTCACAGGAATGGTTCAAAACATAGACAGTAGGAAAAGTCAGTCTACATGTACTTAAGACTGCATTGTGCCTTTTGATTTAATTCCGATGCAATTTCTGTGTTTCATCGTCAATAAGAAGGACCGAGGGATACAGTAACCTGAAGTGAAGCATCGGAATCTTCAACTAGTGTCACAGGAATGGTTCAAAACATAGTCAGTAAGAAGAGTCAGTCTTCTTGTATTTAAGTCGCATTGTGCTTTTTGTATTTAATTCCGATGCAATATCTGTGTTTCATCGTCAATAAGAAGGTTCAAGGGATACTGTAAACCTGAAGTGAAGCATCGGAATCTATAACTAGTGTCACAGGAATGGTTCAAAACATAGACAGTAGGAAGAGTCAGTCTTCTTGTACTTCAGTCGGCATTGTGCATTTTCTATTTAATACCGATGCAATTGCTGTGTTTCGTCGTCATTTAGAAGGTCCAAGGGATACAGTAAACCTGAAGTGAAGCATCGGAATCTATAACTAGTGTCACAGGAATGTTTTAAAGCATAGTCAGTAAGAAGAGTCAGTCTTCTTGTACTTTAGTCGGCATTGTGCCTTTTTTATTTAATTCCGAAGCAATTTCTGTGTTTCATCGCCAATAAGAAGGTCCAAGGGATTCAGTAAACCTGAAGTGAAGCATCAGAATCTATAACTAGTGTAACAGGATTAGTTCAAAACATAGTCAGTAAGAAGAGTCAGTCTCCTTGTACATATGTCGGCATTGTGCCTTTTGTATTTATCTCCGATGCAATTTCTGTGCTTCATCGTCAATAAGAAGTTCCTAGGGATACAGTAAACCTGAAGTGAAGCATCAAAATCTATAACTAGTGTCACAGGAATGGTTCAAAACATTGACAGAAAAAGAGTCAATCTTCTTGTACTTAAGTCGGCTTTGCGCCTTTTGTATTTGATTGCGATGCAATATCTGTGTTTCATCGTCAATAAGAAGGGCAGAGGGATACAGTAAACCTGAAGTGAAGCATCGGAGTCTATAACTAGTGTCACAGGAATGGTTCAAAACATAGACAGAAGAAGAGTCAGTATTCTTGTACTTAAGTCGGCATTGTGCCTTTTGTGTTTAATTCCGATGCAATTTCTGTGTTTCATCGTCAATAAGAAGGGCAGAGGGATACAGTAAACCTGAAGTGAAGCATCGGAATCTATAACTAGTGTCACAGGAATGGTTCAAAGCATAGTCAGTAAGCAGAGTCAGTCTTCTTGTACTTAAGTCTGCATTGTGCCTTTTTTATTTAATTCCGATGCAATTTCTGTGTTTCATCGTTAATAAGAAGGTCCAAGGGATACAGTAAACCTAGAGTGAAGCATCGGAATCTATAACTAGTGTCACAGGAATGGTTCAAAACATAGACAGTAAGAAGAGTCTGTCTTCTTGTACTTAATTCGGCATTTTGTTTTTTGTATTTAATTCCGACGCAATTTCTGTGTTTCATCGTTAATAAGAACGTCAGAGCGATACAGTAAATCAGAAGTGAAGCATCGGAATCTATAACTAGTGTCTCAGGAATGGTTCAAAACATAGTCAGTAAGAAGAGTCAGTCTTCTTGTACCTAAGTCGGCATTGTGCCTTTTGTATTTAATTCCGATGCAATTTCTGTGTTTCATCGTCAATAAGAAGGTCCAAGGGATACAGTAAACCGGAAGTGAGGCATCGGAATCTATAACTAGTGTCACAGGAATGGTTCAAAACAGAGACAGTGCGAAGAGTCAGTCTTCTTGTACTTAAGTCGGCATTGTGCCTTTTGTATTTAATTCCGATGCAATTTCTGTGTTTCATCGTCAATAAGAAGGTCAGAGGGGTACAGTACACTTGAAGTGAACCATCGGAATCTATAACTAGTGTCACAGGAATGGTTCAAAACATAGACAGTAGGAAAAGTCAGTCTACATGTACTTAAGACGGCATTGTGCCTTTTGATTTAATTCCGATGCAATTTCTGTGTTTCATCGTCAATAAGAAGGACCGAGAGATACAGTAAACCTGAAGTGAAGCATCGGAATCTTCAACTAGTGTCACAGAAATGGTTCAAAACATAGTCAGTAAGAAGAGTCAGTCTTCTTGTACATAAGTCGCATTGTGCTTTTTGTATTTAATTCCGATGCAATATCTGTGTTTCATCGTCAATAAGAAGGTTCAAGGGATACAGTAAACCTGAAGTGAAGCATCGGAGTCTATAACTAGTGTCACAGGAATGGTTCAAAACATAGACAGAAGAAGAGTCAGTATTCTTGTACTTAAGTCGGCATTGTGCCTTTTGTGTTTAATTCCGATGCAATTTCTGTGTTTCATCGTCAATAAGAAGGGCAGAGGGATACAGTAAACCTGAAGTGAAGCATCGGAATCTATAACTAGTGTCACAGGAATGTTTTAAAGCATAGTCAGTAAGAAGAGTCAGTCTTCTTGTACTTTAGTCGGCATTGTGCCTTTTTTATATAATTCCGAAGCAATATCTGTGTTTCAACGTCTATAAGATGGTCCAAGGGATACAGTAAACTTGAAGTGAAGCATCAGAATCTATAACTAGTGTCACAGGAATGGTTCAAAACATAGTCAGTAAGAAGAGTCAGTCTTCTTGTACTTAAGTCGGTATTCATCGTCAATAAGAAGGTCCAACGGAAAGAGTAAACCTGAAGTGAAGCATAGAAATCTATAACTAGTGTCACAGCAATGGTTCAAAACATAGACAGAAGAAGAGTCAGTATTCTTGTACTTAAGTCGGCATTGTGCTTTATGTATTTAATTCCGACGCAATTTCTGTGTTTCATCGTCAATAAGAACGTCAGAGCGATACAGTAAATCAGAAGTGAAGCATCGGAATCATTAACTAGTGTCACAGGAATGGTTCTAAATATAGTCAGTAAGAAGAGTCAGTCATCTTGTACTAAAGTCGGCATTGTGCCTTTTGTATTTAATTCCGATGCAATGTCTGTGTTTCATCGTCAATAAGAAGGTCCAACGGAAAGAGTAAACCTGAAGTGAAGCATCGAAATCTATAACTAGTGTCACAGGAATGGTTCAAAACATAGACAGAAGAAGAGTCAGTATTCTTGTACTTAGGACGGCATTGTGCCTTTTGTATTTAATTCCAATGCAATTTCTGTGTTTCATCGTCAATTACAATGGCAGAGGGATACAGTAAACCTGAAGTGAAGCATCGGAATCTATAACTAGTGTCACAGGAATGATTCAAAGCATAGTCAGTAAGCAGAGTCAGTCTTCTTGTACTTAAGTCGGCATTGTGCCTTTTTTATTTAATTCCGATGCAATTTCTTTGTTTCATCGTCAATAAGAAGGTCCAAGGGATACAGTAAACCAAGAGTGAAGCATCGGAATCTATAACTAGTGTCACAGGAATGGTTCAAAACATAGACAGTAAGAAGAGTCAGTCTTCTTGTACTTAATTCGGCATTGTACTTTTTGTATTTAATTCCGACGCAATTTCTGTGTTTCATCGTCAATAAGAACGTCAGAGCGATACAGTAAATCAGAAGTGAAGCATCGGAATCTATAACTAGTGTCACAGGAATGGTTCAAAACATAGACAGTAAGAAGAGTCAGTCTTCTTGCACTAAAGTCGGCATTGTGCCTTTTGTATTTCATTCCGATGCAATGTCTGTGTTTCATCGTCAATAAGAAGGTCCAATTGATACAGTAAACCTGGAGTGAAGCATCGGAATCTATAATTAGTGTCACAGTGATGGTTCAAAACTTAGACAGTAAGGAGAGTCAGTATTCCTGTACTTAAGTCGGCATTGTGCCTTTTGTATTTAATTCCGATACAATTTCTGAGTTTCATCTTCAATAAGAATGTCCAAGGGATACAGTAAACCTGAAATGAAGCATCAGAGTCTATAAGTAGTGTCACAGGAATGGATCAAAACATAATCAGTAAGAAGAGATAGTCTTCTTGTACTTCAGTCGGCATTGTGCCTTTTGTATTTAATTCCGATGCAATTTCTGTGTTTCTTCGTCAATAAGAGGGTCCAAGGGATACAGTAAACCGGAAGTGAAGCAACGGAATCTATAACTAGTGTCACAGGAATGGTTCAAAACACAGACAGTGCGAAGAGTCAGTGTTCTTGTACTTAAGTCGGCATTGTGCCTTTTGTATTTAATTCCGATGCAATTTCTGTGTTTCATTGTCAATAAGAAGGTCAGAGGGATACAGTAAACTTGAAGTGAAGCATCGGAATCTATAACTAGTATCACAGGAATGGTTCAAAACATAGACAGTAGGAAGAGTCTGTCTTATTATATATAAGTCGGCATTGTGCCTTTTCTAATTATTTCCGATGCAATTTCTGTGTTTCATCGTCAATAAGAAGGTCCAAGGGATATGGTAAACCTGGAGTGAAGCATCGGAATCTATAACTAGTGTCACAGGAATGGTTCAAATCATAGACAGTAGGAAGAGTCAGTCTTCTTGTACTTAAGTCGGCATTGTGCCTTTTTTATTTAATTCCGATGTTATTTCTGTGTTTCATCGTCAATAAGAAGGTCCAAGGGATACAGTAAACCTGGATTGAAGCATCGGAATCTATAACTAGTGTCACAGGATTGGTTCAAAACATCGACTGTAAGAAGTGTCAGTCTTCTTGTACTTAAGTCGGCAATGTGCCTTTTGTATTTAATTCCGATGTAATTTCTGTGTTTCATCATCAATAAGGACAGAGGGATACAGTAAACCTGAAGTGAAGCATCGGAATCTATAACTAGTGCCACAGGAATGTTGCAAAACGTAGTCATTGAGAAGAGAGAGTCTTCTTGTACTTAAGTCGGCATTGTGCCTTTTGTATTTAGTTCCGATGCAATTTCTGTGTTTCATCGCCAATAAGAAGGTCCAAGGGATACAGTAAACCTGAAGTGAAGCATCAGAATCTATAAATAGTGTCACAGGAATGGTTCAAAACATAGTCAGTAAGAAGAGTCAGTATTCTTGTACTGAAGTCGGCATGTGCATATTGTTTTAATTCCGATGCAATATATGTGTTTCATCGTCTATAAGAAGGTCCAAGGGATACAGTAAACCGTAAGTAAAGCACCGAGATCTATAACTATTGTCACAGGAAAGGTTCAAAACATAGTCAGTAAGAAGAGTCAGACTTCTTGTATTTAAGTAGGCATTGTGCTTTTTGTATTTAATTCCGATGCAGTTTCTGTGTTTCATCGTCAATAAGAAGGACAGAGGGATACAGTAAACTTGAAGTGAAGCATCGGAATCTATAACTAGTGTCACAGGAATGTTTTAAAGCATAGTCAGTAAGAAGAGTCAGTCTTCTTGTACTTAAGTCGGCATTGTGCCTTTTGTATTTAATTCCGATGCAATTTCTGTGTTTCATCGCCAATAAGAAGGTCCAAGGGATTCAGTAAACCTGAAGTGAAGCATCAGAATCTATAACTAGTGTAACAGGATTAGTTCAAAGCATAGTCAGTAAGAAGAGTCAGTCTCCTTGTACATAAGTCGGCATTGTGAATTTTGTATTTAATTCCGATGCAATTTCTGTGCTTCATCGTCAATAAGAAGTTCCTAGGGATACAGTAAACCTGAAGTGAAGCATCAAAATCTAAACTAGTGTCACAGGAATGGTTAAAAGCATTGACAGAAAAAGAGTCAATCTTCTTGTACTTAAGTCGGCTTTGCGCCTTTTGTATTTAATTCCGAGGCAATATCTGTGTTTCATCGTCAATAAGGAGGGCAGAGGGAAACAGTAAACCTGAAGTGAAGCATCGGTATCTATAACTAGTGTCACAGGAATGGTTCATAGCATAGTCAGTAAAAAGAGCCAGTCTTCTAGTACTTAAGTCGGAATTGTGCCTTTTGTATTTAAATCCGATGCAATTTCTGTGTTTTATCGTCAATAAGAATGTCCAAGGGATACAGTAAACCTGGAGTGAAGTATCGGAATCTGTAACTAGTGTCACAGGAATGGTTCAAAACATAGACAGTAAGAAGAGTCAGTCTTCTTGTACTTAAGTCGGCATTGTGCCTTTTTTATTTAATTCCGACACAATTTCTGTGTTTCATCGTCAATAAGAACGTCAGAGGGAAACACTAAATCTGAAGTGAAGCATCGGAATCTATATCTAGTGTCACAGGAATGGTTCAAAACATAGACAGTAAGAAGAGTCATTCTTCTTGTACTTAAGTCGGCATTGTGCCTTTTGTATTTAATTCCGGTGTAATTTCTGTGTTTTATCGACATTAAGAAGGTCACAGGGATACAGTAAACCTGAAGTGAATCATCGGAATATATAACTAGTGTCACAGGAATGGTTCAAAACATAGTCAGTACGAAGAGTCAGTCATCTTGTACTTTAATCGGCATTGTGCCATTTGTATTTAATTCCGATGCAATTTCTGTGTTTCATCGTCAATATGTAGGTCCAAGGGATACAGTAAACCTGGAGTGAAGCATCGGAATCTAAAACTAGTGTCACAGGTGTGGTTCAAAACATAAACAGTAAGATGAGTGGGGTCTCCTTGTACTTAAGTCGGCATTGTGCCTTTTGTATTTCATTCCGATGCAATTTCTATGTTTCATCGCCAATAAAAAGGTCCATGGGATACAGTAAGCTTGAAGTGAAGCAACAAAATCTATAACTAGTGTCACAGGAATGGTTCAAAGCATAGTCAGTAAGAAGAGTCAGTCTTCTTGTACTTAAGTCGGCATTCATCGTCAATAAGAAGGTCCAACGGAAAGAGTAAACCTGAAGTGAAGCGTCGAAATCTATAACTAGTGTCACAGGAATGGTTCAAAACATAGACAGAAGAAGAGTCAGTATTCTTGTACTTAAGTCGGCATTGTGCCTTTTGTATTTAAGTCCGATGCAATTTCTGTGTTTCATCGTCAATAAGAAGGGCAGAGGGATACAGTAAACCTGAAGTGAAGCATCGGGATCTATAACTAGTGTCACAGGAATGGTTCAAAGCATAGTCAGTAAGCCGAGTCAGTCTTCTTGTACTTAAGTCGGCATTGTGCCTTTTTTATTTAATTCCGATGCAATTTCTGTATTTCATCGTCAATAAGAAGGTCCAAGGGATACAGTAAACCTAGAGTGAAGCTTCGGAATCTATAACTAGTGTCACAGGAATGGTTCAAAACATAGACAGTAAGATGAGTCTGTCTTCTTGTACTTAATTCGGCATTGTGCTTTTTGTATTTAATACCGACGCAATTTCTGTGTTTCATCGTCAATAAGAACGTCAGAGCGATACAGTAAATCAGAAGTGAAGCATCGGAATCTATAACTAGTGTCACAGGAATGGTTCAAAACATAGTCAGTAAGAAGAGTCAATCTTCTTGTACTAAAGTCGGCATTGTGCCTTTTGTATTTAATTCCGATGCAATGTCTGTGTTTCATCGTCAATAAGAAGGTCCAATTGATACAGTAAACCTGGGGTGAAGCATCGGAATCTATAATTAGTGTCACGTTGATGGTTCAAAACATAGACAGTAAGGAGAGTCAGTATTCTTGTACTTAAGTCGGCATTGTGCCTTTTGTATTTTATTCCGATACAATTTCTGTGTTTCATCTTCACTACGAATGTCCAAGGGATACAGTAAACCTGAAATGAAGCATCAGAGTCTATAACTAGTGTCACAGGAATGGATCAAAACTTAGTCAGTAAGAAGAGTCAGTCTTCTTGTACTTAAGTCGGCATTGTGCCTTTTGTATTTAATTCCGATGCAATTTCTGTGTTTCATCGTCAATAAGTAGGTCCACGGGATACAGTAAACCTGAAGTGAAGCATCAAAATCTATAACTAGTATCACAGGAATGGTTCAAAACATTGACAGAAGAAGAGTCAATCTTCTCGTACTTAAGACGGCATTGTGCCTTTTGTATTTCATTCCGATGCAATTTCCGTTTTTCATCGTCAATAAGAAGGTCCAAGGGATACAGTAAACCTGGAGTGAAGCTTCGGAATCTGTAACTAGTGCCACAGGAATGGTTCAAAACATAGTCAGTGCGAAGAGTCAATCTTCTTGTACTTAAGTCGGCATTGTGCCTTTTGTATTTAATTCCGATGCAATTTCTGTGTTTCATCGTCAATAAGAACTTCAGAGGGATACAGTAAACTTGAAGTGAAGCATCGGAATCTATAACTAGTATCACAGGAATGGTTCAAAACATAGACAGTAGGAAGAGTCAGTCTTATTATACTTAAGTCGGCATAGTGCCTTTTGTATTTAATTCCGATGCAATTTCTGTGTTTCATCGTCAATAAGAAGGTCCAAGGGATACAGTAAACCTGAAGTGAAGCATCGGAATCTATAACTAGTATCACAGGAATGGTTCAAATCATAGACAGTAGGAAGAGTCAGTCTTCTTTCACTTAAGTCGGTATTGTGCCTTTTCTATTTAATTCCGATGCAATTTCTGTGTTTTCATCGTCATTAAGAAGGTCGGAGGGATACAATAAACTTGAAGTGAAGCATCGGAATCTATAACTAGTGTCACAGGAATGGTTTAAATCATAGAGAGTTGGAAGATTCAGTCCTCTTGTACTTAAGTCGGCATTGTGCCTTTTGTATTTAATTCCGATGTAATTTCTGTGTTTTATCGTCAATAAGAAGGTCTGAGGGATACCGTAAACCTGAAGTGAAGCATCGGAATCTATAACTAGTGTCACAGGAATGGTTCAAAACATAGCTAGTAAGAAGAGTGAGTCTTCTTGTATTAAGTCGGCATGTGCCATTTGTATTTAATTCCGATGCAATTTCTGTGTTTCATCGTCAATATGAAGGTCCAAGGGATACAGTAAACCTGAAGTGAAGCATCAGAATCTATTACTAGTGACATAGGAATGGTTCAAAACATGTTCAGTAAGAAGAGTCTGTCTTCTTGTACTTAAGTCGGCATTGTGCCTTTTGTATTTAATTCCGATGCAATTTCTGTGTTTCATCGTCAACAAGAAGGTCCAAGAGATACAGTAAACCTGAAGTGAAGCATCGAAATCTATAACTAGTGTCACAGGAATTGTTCAAAACATAGACAGGAGAAGAGTCAGTCCTCTAGTACTTAAGTCGGCATTGTTCCTTTTCTATTTAATTCCGATGCAATTTCTGTGTTTCATCGTCAATAAGAAGGTCCAAGGGATACAGTGAACCTGAAGGGAAGCCTCGGAATCTATAACTAGTGTCACAGGAATGGTTCAAAGCATAGTCTGTAAGAAGAGCCAGTCTTCTTATACTTAAGTCGGCATTGTGCCTTTTGTAATTAATTCCGATGCAGTTTCTGTGTTTCATCGTCAATAAGAATGTCCAAGGGATACAGTAAACCATGAGTGAAGCATCGGAATCTGTAATTAGTGTCACAGGAATGGTTCAAAACATGGACTGTAAGAAGAGTCAGTCTTCTTGTACTTAAGTCGGCATTGTGACTTTTTTATTTAATTCCGATGCAATTTCTGTGTTTCATCGTCAATAAGAAGGTCCAAGGGATACAGTAACCCAGAGTGAAGCATCGGATTCTATAACTAGTGTCACAGGAATGGTTCAAAACATAGACGGTAAGTGGTGTCAGTCTTCGTGTACTTAATTCGGCATTGTGCCTTTTGTATTTAATTCCGAAGCAATTTCTGTGTTTCATCATAAATAAGAACGTCAGAGGGATACAGTAAATCTGAAGTGAAGCATCGGAATCTATAACTAGTGTCACAGGAATGGTTCAAAACATAGACAGTAAGAAGAGTCAGTCTACTTGTACTTAAGTCGGCATTGTGCCATTTGTATTTAATTCCGATGTAGCTTCTGTATTTTATCGTCAATAAGAAGGTCAGAGGGATATAGTAAACATGAAGTGAAGCATCGGAATATATATAAGCAGTGTCACAGGAAAGGTTCAAAACATAGTCAGTAAGAAGAGTCAGTCATCTTGTACTTAAGTCGGCATTGTGCCATTTGTATTTAATTCCGATGCAAATTCTGTGTTTCATCATCAATAAGGACAGAGGGATACAGTAAACCTGAAGTGAAGCATCGGAATCTATAACTAGTGTCACAGGAATGGTGCAAAACATAGTCATTAAGAAGAGTCAGTCTTCTTGTACTTAAGACGCCATTGTGCCTTTTGTATTTAATTCCGATGCATTTCTGTGTTTCATCGTCAATAAGAAGGTCCAAGGGATACAGTAAACCTGAAGGGAAGCATCGGAATCTATAACTAGTGTCACAGGAATGGTTCAAAACATAGTCAGTAAGAAGAGTCAGTCTTCTTGTACTTAAGTCGGCATTGTGGCTATTGTATTTAATTCCGATGCAATATCTGTGTTTCATCGTCGATAAGAAGGTCCAAGGGATTCAGTAAACCTGAAGTAAAGATCCGAAATCTATAACAATTGTAACCTGAAAGGTTCAAAACATAGTCAGTAAGAAGAGTCAGTCTTCTTGTATTTAAGTCGGCATTGTGCCTTTTGTAATTAATTACGATGCCATTTCTGTGTTTCATCGTCAATAAGAAGGACAGAGGGATACAGTAAACCTGAAGTGAAGCATCGGAATCTATAAATAGTGTCACAGGAATGGTTCAAAACATAGTCAGTAAGAAGAGTCAGTCTTCTTGTACTTAAGTCGGTATTGTGCCTTTTCTATTTAATTCCGATGCAATTTCTGTGTGTTCATCGTCAATAAGAAGGTCAGAGGGATACAGCAAACCTGAAGTGAAGCATGGGAATCTATAACTAGTGTCACAGGAATGGTTCAAATCAAAGAGAGTTGGAAGATTAAGTCTTCTTGTACTTAAGTCGGCATTGTGCCTTTTGTATTTAATTCCGATGTAATTTCTGTGTTTTATCGTCAATAAGAAGGTCAGAGGGATACCGTAAACCTGAAGTGAAGCATCGGAATCTATAACTAGTTTCACAGGAATGGTTCAAAACATTGCTAGTAAGAAGAGTCAGTCTTCTTGTATTAAGTCGGCATGTGCCATTTGTATTGAATTCCGATGCAATTTCTGTGTTTCATCGTCAATATGAAGGTCCAAGGGATACAGAAAACCTGCAGTGAAGCATCGGAATCTATAACTAGTGTCACAGGTATTGTTCAAAACATAGACAGTAAGATGAGTCAGTCTTCTTGTACTTAAGTCTGCATTGAGCCTTTTGTATTTAATTCCGATGCAATTTCTGTGTTTCATCGCCAATAAGAAGGTCCAAGGGATACAGTAAACCTGAAGTGAAGCATCAGAATCTATAACTTGTGACACAGGAATGGTTGAAAACATGGTCAGTAAGAAGAGTCGGTCAACTTGTACTTAAGTCGGCATTGTGCCTTTTGTATTTAATTCCGATGCAATTTCTGTGTTTCATCGTCAACAAGATGGTCCAAGGGAGACAGTTAACCTGAAGTGAAGCATCGAAATCTATAACTAGTGTCACAGGAATTGTTCAAAACATAGACAGAAGAAGAGTCAGTCTTCTTGTACGTAAGTCGGCATTGTGCCTTTTCTATTTAATTCCAAAGCAATTTCTGTGTTTCATCGCCAATAAGAAGGTCCAAGGCTTTCAGTAAACCTGAAGTGAAACATCAGAATCTATAACTAGTGTAACAGGATTAGTTCAAAACATAGTCAGTACGAAGAGTCAGTCTCCTTGTACATAAGTCGGCATTGTGCCTTTTGTATTTAATTCCGATGCAAATTCTGTGCTTCATCGTCAATAAGAAGTTCCTAGGGATTCAGTAAACCTGAAGTCAAGCATCAAAATCTATAACTAGTGTCACAGGAATGGTTAAAAACATTGAGAGAAAAAAAGTCAATCTTCTTGTACTTAAGTCGGCTTTGCGCCTTTTGTATTTAATTCCGAGGCAATATCTGAGTTTCATCGTCAATAAGAAGGGCAGAGGGATACAGTAAACCTGAAGTGAAGCATCGGAATCTATAACTAGTGTCACAGGAATGGTTCAAAACATAGACAGTAAGAAGAGTCAGTCTTCTTGTACTTAAGTCGGCATTGTGCCTTTTCTATTTAATTCCGATGCAATTTCTGTGTTTAATCGTCAATAAGAAGGTCCAAGGGATACAGTGAACCCGAAGGGAAGCATCGGAATCTATAACTAGTGTCACAGGAATGGTTCATACCATAGTCAGTAAAAAGAGCCAGTCTTCTTGTACTTAAGTCGGCATTGTGCCTTTTGTATTTAAATCCGATGCAATTTCTGTGCTTTATCGTCAATAAGAATGTCCAAGGGATACAGTAAACCTAGAGTGAAGCATCGGACTCTATAACTAGTGTCACAGGAAAGGTTCAAAACATAGACAGTAAGAGGAGTCAGTCTTCTTGTACTTAATTCGGCATTGTGCCTTTTGTATTTAATTCCGACGCAATTTCTGTGTTTCATCGTAAATAAGAACGTCAGAGGGATACAGTAAATCTGAAGTGAAGCATCGGAATCTATAACTAGTGTCACAGGAATGGTTCAAAACATAGACAGTAAGAAGAGTCAGTCTACTTTTACTTAAGTCGGCATTGTGCCATTTGTATTTAATTCCGATGTAGCTTCTGTATTTTATCGTCAATAAGAAGGTCAGAGGGATATAGTAAACATGAAGTGAAGCATCGGAATATATAACTAGTGTCACAGGAATGGTTCAAAACATAGTCAGTACGAAGAGTCAGTCATCTTGTACTTTAGTCGGCATTGTGCCATTTGTATTTAATTCCGATGCAATTTCTGTGTTTCAGCGTCAATATGTAGGTCCAAGGGATACAGTAAACCTGGAGTGAAGCATCGGAATCTATAACTAGTGTCACAGGTGTGGTTCAAAACATAAACAGTAAGATGAGTGGGGTCTTCTTGTACTTAAGTCGGCATTGTGCCTTTTGTATTTCAGTCCGATGCAATTTCTATGTTTCATCGCCAATAAGAAAGTCCATGGGATACAGTAAACTTGAAGTGAAGCATCAGAATCTATAACTAGTGTCACAGGAATGGTTCAAAGCATAGTCTGTAAGAAGAGTCAGTCTTCTTGTACTTAAGTCGGCATTCATCGTCAATAAGAAGGTCCAACGGAAAGAGTAAACCTGAAGTGAAGCATCGAAATCTATAACTAGTGTCACAGGAATGGTTCTAAACATAGACAGAAGAAGAGTCAGTATTCTTGTACTTAAGTCGGCATTGTGCCTTTTGTATTTAATTTCGATGCAATTTCTGTGTTTCATCGTCAATAAGAAGGTCCAAGGGATACAGTAAACCTAGAGTGAAGCATCGGAATCTATAACTAGTGTCACAGGAATGGTTCAGAACATAGACAGTAAGAAGAGTCTGTCTTCTTGTACTTAATTCGGCATTGTGCTTTTTGTATTCAATTCCGACGCAATTTCTGTGTTTCATCGTCAATAAGAACGTCAGAGCGATACAGTAAATCAGAAGTGAAGCATCGGAATCTATAACTAGTGTCACAGGAATTTTTCAAAACATAGTCAGTAAGAAGAGTCAGTCTTCTTGTACTAAAGTCGGCATTGTGCCTTTTGTATTTAATTCCGATGTAATGTCTGTGTTTCATCGTCAATAAGAAGGTCCAATTGATACAGTAAACCTGGAGTGAAGCATCGGAATCTATAATTAGTGTCACAGTGATGGTTCAAACCATAGACAGTAAGGAGAGTCAGTCTTCTTGTACTTAAGTCGGCATTGTGGCTTTTGTATTTAATTCCGATACAATTTCTGTGTTTCATCTTCAATACGAATGTCCAAGGGATACAGTAAACCTGAAATGAAGCATCAGAGTCTAAACTAGTGTCACAGGAATGGATCAAAACATAGTCAGTAAGAACAGTCAGTCTTCTTGTACTTAAGTCGACATTGTGCCTTTTGTATTTAATTCCGATGCAATTTCTGTGTTTCATTGTCAATAAGAAGGTCCAAGGGATACAGTAAACCGGAAGTGAAGCATCGGAATCTATAACTAGTGTCACAGGAATGGTTCAAAACATAGACAGTGCGAAGAGTCAGTCTTGTTGTACTTAAGTCGGCATTGTGCCTTTTGTATTTAATTCCGATGCAATTTCTGTGTTTCATCGTCAATAAGAACGTCAGAGGGATACAGTAAACTTGAAGTGAAGCATCGGAATCTATAACTAGTATCACAGGAATGGTTCAAAACATAGACAGTAGGAAGAGTCAGTCTTATTATACTTAAGTCGGCATTGTGCCGTTTCTATTTATTTCCGATGCAATTTCTGTGTTTCATCGTCAATAAGAAGGACCATGGGATATGGTATACCTGGAGTGAAGCAACGGAATCTATAACTAGTGACACAGGAATGGTTCAAATCATAGACAGTAGGAAGAGTCAGTCTTCTTGTACTTAAGTCGGCATTGTGCCTTTTTTATTTAATTCCGATGGAATTTCTGTGTTTCATCGTCAATAAGAAGGTCCAAGGGATACAGTAAACCTGGATTGAAGCATCGGAATCTATAACTAGTGTCACAGGATTGGTTCAAAACATCGACTGTAAGAAGAGTCAGTCTTCTTGTACTTAAGTCGGCATTGTGCCTTTTGTATTTAATTCCGATGTAATTTCTGTGTTTCATCATCAATAAGGACAGAGGGATACAGTAAACCTGAAGTGAAGCATCGGAATCTATAACTAGTGTCACAGGAATGGTGCAAAACGTAGTCATTAAGAAGAGTCAGTCTTCTTGTACTTAAGTCGGCATTGTGCCTATTGTATTTAATTCCGATGCAATTTCTGTGTTTCATCGCCAATAAGAAGGTCCAAGGGATACAGTAAACCTGAAGGGAAGCATCCGAATGTATAACTAGTGTCACAGGAATGGTTCAAAACATAGTAAGTAAGAAGAGTCAGTCTTCTTGTACTTAAGTCGGCATGTGCATATTGTATTTAATTCCGATGCAATATCTGTGTTTAATCGTCTACAAGAAGGTCCAAGGGATACAGTAAACCTGAAGTAAAGCACCGAAATCTATAACTATTGTCACAGGAAAGGTTCAAAACATAGTCAGTAAGAAGAGTCAGTCTTCTTGTATTTAAGTCGGCATTGTGCCTTTTGTATTTAATTCCGATGCAATTTCTGTGTTTCATCGTCAATAAGAAGGACAGAGGGATACAGTAAACCTGAAGTGAGGCATCGGAATCTATAACTAGTGTCACAGGAATGGTTCAAAACATAGTCAGTAAGAAGAGTCAGTCTTCTTGTACTTAAGACGGCATAGTGCCTTTTGTATTTAATTCCCATGCAATTTCTGTGTTTCATCGTCAATAAGAAGGTCCAAGGGATACAGTAAACCTGAAGTGAAGCATCGGAATCTATAACTAGTGTCACAGGAATGGTTCAAATCATAGACAGTACGAAGAGTCAGTCTTCTTTTACTTAAGTCGGTATTGTGCCTTTTCTATTTAATTCCGATGCAATTTCTGTGTTTTCATCGTCATTAAGAAGGTCAGAGGGATACAGTAAACTTGAAGTGAAGCATCGGAATCTATAACTAGTGTCACAGGAATTGTTCAAAACATAGACAGTAAGATGAGTCAGTCTTCTTGTACTTAAGTCGGCATTGTGCCTTTTGTATTTAATTCCGATGCAATTTCTGTGTTTCATCACCAATAAGAAGGTCCAAGGGATACAGTAAACCTGAAGTGAAGCATCAGAATCTATTACTAGTGACACAGGAATGGTTCAAAACATGTTCAGTAAGAAGAGTCTGTCGTCTTGTACTTAAGTCAGCATTGTGCATTTTGTATTTAATTCCGATGCAATTTCTTTATTTCATCGTCAACAAGAAGGTCCAAGGGATTCAGTAATCCTGAAGTGAAGCATCGAAATCTATAACTAGTGTCACAGGAATTGTTAAAACTTAGACAGAAGAAGAGTCATTCTTCTTGTACTGAAGTCGGCATTGTGCCATTTGTATTTAATTCCCATGCAATTTCTGTGTTTCGTCGTCAACAAGAAGGGCAGAGGGATACAGTAAAAATGATGTGAAGCATCGGAATCTATAACTAGTGTCACAGGAATGGTTCAAAACATAGACAGTAGGTAGAGTCAGTCTTCTTGTACTTAAGTCGGCATTGTTCCTTTGCTATTTAATTCCGATGCAATTTCTGTGTTTCATCGTCAATAAGAAGGTCCAAGGGATACAGTGAACCTGAAGGGAAGCCTCGGAATCTATAACTAGTGTCACAGGAATGGTTCAAAGCATAGTCTGTAAGAAGAGCCAGTCTTCTTATTCTTAAGTCGGCATTGTGCCTTTTGTAATTAATTCCGATGCAATTTCTGTGTTTCATCGTCAATAAGAATGTCCAAGGGATACAGTAAACCATGAGTGAAGCATCGGAATCTGTAACTAGTGTCACAGGAATGGTTCAAAACATAGACTGTAAGAAGAGTCAGTCTTCTTGTACTTAAGTCGGCATTGTCACTTTTTCATTTAATTCCGATGCAATTTCTGTGTTTCATCGTCAATAAGAACGTCCAAGGGATACAGTAAATCTAGAGTGAAGCATCGGATTCTATAACTAGTGTCACAGGAATGGTTCAAAACATAGACGGTAAGAGGAGTCATTCTTCTTGTACTTAATTCGGCATTGTGCCTTTCGTATTTAATTCCGACGCAATTTCTGTGTTTCATCGTAAATAAGAACGTCAGAGGGATACAGTAAATCTGAAGTGAAGCATCGGAATCTATAACTAGTGTCACAGGAATGGTTCAAATATAGTCAGTAAGAAGAGTCAGTCTACTTGTACTTAAGTCGGCATTGTGCCATTTGTATTTAATTCCGATGTAGCTTCTGTGTTTTATCGTCAATGGGAAGGTCAGAGGGATATAGTAAACATGAAGCGAAGCATCGGAATATGTAACTAGTGTCACAGGAATGGTTCAAAACATAGTCAGTTAGAAGAGTCAGTCATCTTGTACTTAAGTCGTCATTGTGCCTTTTGTATTTAATTCCGATGCAATTTCTGTGTTTCATCATCAATAAGGAAAGAGGGATACAGTAAACCTGAAGTGCAGCATCGGAATCTATAACTAGTGTCACAGGAATGGTGCAAAACATTGTCATTAAGAAGAGTCAGTCTTCTTGTACTTAAGTCGTCATTGTGCCTTTTGTATTTAATTCCGATGCATTTCTGTGTTTCATCGTCAATAAGAAGGTCCAAGGGATACAGTAAACCTGAAGTGAAGCATCGGAATCTATAACTAGTGTCACAGGAATGGTTCAAAACATAGTCAGTAAGAAGAGTCAGTCTTCTTGTACTTAAGTCGGCATTGTGGCTATTGTATTTAATTCCGATGGAATATCTGTGTTCATCGTCGATAAGAAGGTCCAAGGGATACAGTAAACCTGAAGTAAAGAACCGAAATCTATAACAATTGTCACCTGAAAGGTTCAAAACATAGTCAGTAAGAAGAGTCAGTCTTCTTGTATTTAAGTCGGCATTGTGTCTTTTGTATTTAATTCCCATGCAATTTCTGTGTTTCATCGTCAATAAGAAGGACAGAGGGATACAGTAAACCTGAAGTGAAGCATCGGAATCTATAAATAGTGTCACAGGAATGGTTCAAAACATAGTCCGTATGAAGAGTCAGTCTTCTTGTACTTAAGTCCTCATTGTGCCTTTTGTATTTAATTCCGATGCAATTTCTGTGTTTTCATCGTCAATAAGAAGGTCAGAGGGATACAGTAAATCTGAAGTGGGGCATGGGAATCTATAACTAGTGTCACAGGAATGGTTCAAATTAAAGAGAGTTGGAAGATTAAGTCTTCTTGTACTTAAGTCGGCATTGTGCCTTTTGTATTTAATTCCGATGTAATTTCTGTGTTTTATCGTCAATAAGAAGGTCAGAGGGATACCGTAAACCTGAAGTGATGCATCGGAATCTATAACTAGTGTCACAGGAATGTTTCAAAACATAGCTAGTAAGAAGAGTCAGTCTTCTTGTATTAGGTCGGCATGTGCCATTTGTATTTAATTCCGATGCAACTTCTGTGTTTCATCGTCAATATGAAGGTCCAAGGGATACAGAAAACCTGCAGTGAAGCATCGGAATCTATAACTAGTGTCACAGGAATTGTTCAAAACATAGTCAGTAAGATGAGTCAGTCTTCTTGTACTTAAGTCTGCATTGAGCCTTTTGTATTTAATTCCGATGCAATTTCAGTGTTTCATCGCCAATAAGAAGGTTCAAGGGATACAGTAAACCTGAAGTGAAGCATCAGAATCTATAACTAGTGACACAGGAATGGTTCAAAACATGGTCAGTAAGAAGAGTCGGTCTTCTTGTACTTAAGTCGGCATTGTGCCTTTTGTATTTAATTCCGATGCCATTTCTGTGTTTCATCGTCAACAAGAAGGTCCAAGGGAGACAGTTAACCTGAAGTGAAGCATCGAAATCTATAACTAGTGTCACAGGAATTGTTCAAAACATAGACAGAAGAAGAGTCAGTCTTCTTGTACGTAAGTCGTCATTGTGGCTTTTCTATTTAATTCCAAAGCAATTTCTGTGTTCCATCGCCAATAAGAAGGTCCAAGGCTTTCAGTAAACCTGAAGTGAAGCATCAGAATCTATAACTAGTGTAACAGGTTTAGTTCAAAACATAGTCAGTAAGAAGAGTCAGTCTCCTTGTACATAAGTCGGCATTGTGCCTTTTTTATTTAATTCCGATGCAATTTCTGTGTTTCATCGTCAATAAGAAGGTCCAAGGGATACAGTAAACCTGAAGTGAAGCGTCAAAATCTATAACTAGTATCACAGGAATGGTTCAAAGCATTGACAGAAGAAGAGTCAATCTTCTCGTACTTGAGACGGCATTAAGCCTTTTGTATTTAATTTCGATGCAATTTCTGTGTTTCATCGTCAATAAGAAGGGCAGAGGGATACAGTAAACCTAAAGTGAAGCATCGGAATCCATAACTAGTGTCACAGGAATGGTTCAAAACGTAGACAGTAGGAAGAGTCAGTCTTCTTGTACTTAAGTCGGCATTGTGCCTTTTCTATTTAGTTCCGATGCACTTTCTGTGTTTCATCGTCAATAAGAATGTCCAAGGGATACAGTAAACCTGGAGTGAAGCATCGGAATCTGTAACTAGTGTCACAGGAATGGTTCAAAACATAGACAGTAAGAAGAAACAGTCTTCTTGTACTTCAGTCGGCATTGTGCCATTTTTATTTAATTCCGATGCAATTTCTCTGTTTCATCGTCACTAAGAAGGTCCAAGGGATACAGTAAACCTAGAGTGAAGCATCGGATTCTGTAACTAGTGTCACAGAAATGGTTCAAAACATAGACGGTAAGAGGAGTCAGTCTTCTTGTACTTAATTCGGCATTGTGCCTTTTGTATTTAATTCCGACGCAATTTCTGTGTTTCATTGTCAATAATAACGTCAGAGGGATACAGTAAATCTGATGTGAAGCATCGGAATCTATAACTAGTGTCACAGGAATGGTAAAACCATAGACAGTAAGAAGAGTCAGTCTTCTTGTACTTAAGTCGGCATTGTGCCATTTGTATTTAATTCCGATGTATTTTCTATGTTTTATCGTCAATAAGAAGGTCAGAGGGATACAGTATCCCTGAAGTGAAGCATCGGAATATATAACTAGTGTCACAGGAATGGTTCAAAACATAGTCAGTAAGAAGAGTCAGTCATCTTGTACTTAAGTCGGCATTGCGCCTTTTGTATTTAATTCCGATGCAATTTCTGTGTTTCATCGTCAATATGAAGGTAGAAGGGATACAGCAAACCTAGAGTGAAGCATCGGAATCTATAACTAGTGTTACAGGAATGGTTCAAAACATAGAGAGTAAGATGAGTGGGGTATTATTGTACTTAAGTCGGCATTCCGCCTTTTGTATTTCATTCCGATGCAATTTCTGTGTTTCATCGCCAAGATGAAGGTCCATGGGATACAGTAAACCTGAAGTGAAGCATCAGAATCTATAACTAGTGTCACAGGAATGGTTCAAAATATAGTCAGTAAGAAGAGTCAGTCTTCTAGTACTTAAGTCGGCATTGTGCCCTTTGTATTTAATTCCGATGCAATTTCTGTGTTTCATCGTCAATTAGAAGGTCCAAGGGATACAGTAAACCTGAAGTGAAGCATCGGAATGTATAACTAGTGTCACAGGAAGGTTCAAAACATAGACAGAAGAAGAGTCAGTGTTCTTGTACTTAAGTCGGCATTGTGCCTTTTGTATTTAATTCCGATGCAATTTCTGTGTTTCATCGTCAATAAGAAGGGCAGAGGGATACAGTAAACCTGAAGTGAAGTATTGGAATCTATAACTAGTGTCACAGGAATGGTTCAAAGCATAGTCAGTAAGAAGAGTCAGTCTTCTTGTACATAAGTCGACATAGTGCATTTTGTATTTAGTTCCGATGAAATTTCTGTGTTTCATCGTCAATAAGAAGGTCCAAGGGATACAGTAAACCTGGAGGGAAACATCGGAATCTATAATTAGTGTCACAGTGATGGTTCAAACATAGACAGTAAGAAGAGTCAGTATTCTTGTACTTAAGTCGGCATTGTGCCTTTTGTATCTAATTCCGATGCAATTTCTGTGTTTCATCGTCAATAAGAAGGTCCATAGGATACAGTAAACCTGAAGTGAAGCATCGGAATCTATAACTAGTGTCACAGGATTGGTTCAAAGCATAGCTAGTAAGAAGAGTCAGTCTTCTTGTATTAAGTCGGCATGTGCCATTTGTATTTAATACCGATGCAATTTCTGTGTCTCATCGTCAATATGAAGGTCCAAGGGATACAGAAAACCTGCAGTGAAGCATCGGAATCTATAACTAGTGTCACATGAATTGTTCAAAACATTGACAGTAAGATGAGTCAGTCTTCTTGTACTTAAGTCGGCATAGTGCCTTTTGTATTTTATTCGGATGCAATTTCTTTGTTTCATCGTCAATAAGAAGGTCAGAGGGAAACAGTAAACCTGAAGTGAAGCATCGGAATCTATAACTAGTGTTACTGGAATGGTTCAAAACATAGTCAGTAAGAAGAGTCGGTCTTCTTGTACTTAAGTCGGCATTGTGACTTTTGTATTTAATTCCGATGCAATTTCTGTGTTTCATCGTCAACAAGAAGGTCCATGGGGGACAGTTAACCTGAAGTGAAGCATCGAAATCTATAACTAGTGTCACAGGAATCGTTCAAAACATAGACAGAAGAAGAGTCAGTCTTCTTGTACGTAAGTCGGCATTGTGCCTTTTCTATTTAATTCCAAAGCAATTTCTGTGTTTCATCGCCAATAAGAAGGTCCAAGGCTTTCAGTAAACCTGAAGTGAAGCATCAGAATCTATAACTAGGTTAACAGGATTAGTTCAAAACATAGTCAGTAAGAAGAGTCAGTCTCCTTGTACATATGTCGGCATTGTGCCTTTTGTATTTAATTCCGATGCAATTTCTGTGTTTCATCGTCAATAAGAAGGTCCAAGGGATACAGTAAACCTGAAGTGATGCATCAAAATCTATAACTAGTATCAATGGAATGGTTAAAAACATTGACAGAAGAAGAGTCAATCTTCTCGTACTTAAGACGGCATTATGCCTTTTGTATTTAATTCCGATGCAATTTCTGTGTTTCATCGTTAATAAGAAGGGCAGAGGGATACAGTAAACCTAAAGTGAAGCCTCGGAATCCATAACTAGTGTCACAGGAATGGTTCAAAACATAGACAGTAGGAAGAGTCAGTCTTCTGGTACTTCAGTCGGCATTGTGCCATTTTTATTTAATTCCGATGCAATTTCTCTGTTTCATCGTCACTAACAAGGTCCAAGGGATACAGTAAACCTAGAGTGAAGTATCGGATTCTGTAACTAGTGTCACAGGAATGGTTCAAAACATAGACAGTAAGATGAGTGGGGTCTTATTGTACTTATGTCGGCATTCCGCCTTTTGTATTTCTTTCCGATGCAATTTCTGTGATTCATCGCCAAGAAGAAGGTCCATGGGATACAGTAAACCTGAAGTGAAGCATCAGAACCTATAACTAGTGTCACAGGAATGGTTCAAAATATAGTCAGTAAGAAGAGTCAGTCTTCTTGTACTTAAGTCGGCATTGTGCCCCTTGTATTTAATTCCGATGCAATTTCTGTGTTTCATCGTCAATAGGAAGGTGCAAGGGATACAGTATACCTGAAGTGAAGCATCGGAATCTATAACTAGTGTCACAGGAAGGTTCAAAACATAGACAGAAGAAAAGTCAATATTCTTGTACTTAAGTCGGCATTGTGCCTTTTGTATTTAATTCCGATGCAATTTCTGTGTTTCATCGTCAATAAGAAGGGCAGAGGGATACAGTAAACCTGAAGTGAAGCATCGGAATCTATAACTAGTGTCACAGGAATGGTTCAAAGCATAGTCAGTAAGAAGAGTCAGTCTTCTTGTACTTAAGTCGGCATAGTGCATTTTGTATTTAGTTCCGATGCAATTTCTGTGTATCATCGTCAATAAGAAGGTCCAAGGGATACAGTAAACCTGGAGGGAAGCATCGGAATCTATAATTAGTGTCACAGTGATGGTTCAAACATAGACAGTAAGAAGAGTCAGTATTCTTGTACTTAAGTCGGCATTGTGTCTTTTGTATTTAATTCCGATGTAATTTCTGTGTTTTATCGTCAATAAGAAGGTCAGAGGGATACCGTAAACCTGAAGTGAAGCATCAGAATCAATAACTAGTGACACAGGATTGGTTCAAAACATGGTCAGTAAGAAGAGTCGGTCTTCTTGTAGTTAAGTCGGCATTGTGCCTTTTGTATTTAATTCCGATGCAATTTCTGTGGTTCATCGTCAACAAGAAGGTCCAAGGGAGACAGTAAACCTGAAGTGAAGCATCGAAATCTATAACTAGTGTCACAGGAATTGTTCAAAACATAGACAGAAGATGAGTCAGTCTTCTTGTACGTAAGTCGGCATTGTGCCTTTTCTAATTAATTCCGATGCAATTGCTGTGCTTCATCGTCAATAAGAAGGTCCAAGGGATAAAGCAAACCTGAAGTGAAGCATCGGAATCTATAACTAGTGTCACAGGAAGGGTTCAAAGCATAGTTAGTAAGAAGAGTCAGTCTTCTTGTACTTAAGTAGGCATTGTGCTTTTCGTATTTCATTGCAAAGCAATTTCTGTGTTTCATCGCCAATAAGAAGGTCCAAGGCATTCAGTAAACCTGAAGTGAAGCATCAGAATCTATAACTAGTGTAACAGGATTAGTTCAAAACATAGTCAGTAAGAAGAGTCAGTCTCCTTGTACATAAGTCGGCATTGTGCCTTTTGTATTTAATTCCGATGCAATTTCTGTGTTTCATCGTCAATAAGAAGGTCCAAGGGATACAGTAAACCTGAAGTGAAGCATCAAAATCTATAACCAGTATCACAGGAATGGTTCAAAGCATTGACAGAAGAAGCGTCAATCTTCTCGTACTTAAGACGGCATTGTGCCTTTTGTATTTAATTCCGATGCAATTTCTGTGTTTCATCGTCAATAAGAAGGGCAGAGGGATACAGTAAACCTGATGTGAAGCACCGGAATCCATAACTAGTGCCACAGGAATGGTTCAAAACATAGACAGTAGGAAGAGTCAGTCTTCTTGTACTTAAGTCGGCATTGTGCCTTTTGTATTTAATTTCGATGCAATTTCTGTGTTTCATCGTCAATAAGAAGGTCCAAGGGATACAGTAAACCTGAAGTGAAGCATCGAAATCTATAACTAGTGTCACAGGAATTGTTCAAAACATAGACAGAAGAAGAGTCAGTCTTCTTGTACGTAAGCCGGCATTGTGCCTTTTCTGTTTAATTCCGATGCAATTGCTGTGCTTCATCGTCAATAAGAAGGTCCAAGGGATAAAGCAAACCTGAAGTGAAGCATCGGAATCTATAACTAGTGTCACAGGAATGGTTCAAAGCATAGTTAGTAAGAAGAGTCAGTCTTCTTATACTTATGTCGGCATTGTGCCTTTCGTATATAATTCCAAAGCAATTTCTGTGTTTCATCGCCAATAAGAAGGTCCAAGGCATTCAGTAAACCTGAAGTGAAGCATCAGAATCTATAACTAGTGTAACAGAATTAGTTCAAATCATAGTCAGTAAGAAGAGTCAGTCTCCTTGTACATAAGTCGGCATTGTGCCATTTGTATTTAATTCCGATGCAATTTCTGTGTTTCATCGTCAATAAGAAGGTCCAAGGGATACAGTAAACCTGAAGTGAAGCATCAAAATCTATAACTAGTATCACAGGAATGGTTCAAAACATTGACAGTAGAAGAGTCAATCTTCTCGTACTTAAGACGGCATTGTGCCTTTTGTATTTCATTCCAATGCAATGTCTGTGTTTCATCGTCAATAAGAAGGTCCAAGGGATACAGTAAACCTGGAGTGAAGCTTCGGAATCTGTAACTAGTGCCACAGGAATGGTTCAAAACATAGACAGTAAGAAGAGTCAGTCTTCTTGTACTTCAGTCGGCATTGTGCCTTTTTTATTTAATTCCGATGCAATTTCTCTGTTTCATCGTCAATAAGAAGGTCCAAGGGATACAGTAAACCTAGAGTGAAGCATCGGATTCTGTAACTAGTGTCACAGGAATGGTTCAAAACATAGACGGTAAGAGGAGTCAGTCTTCTTGTACTTAATTCGGCATTGTGCCTTTTCTAATTAATTCCGATGCAATTTCTGTGTTTCATCGTCAATAAGAACGTCAGAGGGTGACAGTAAATCTGAAGTGAAGCTTCGGAATCTATAACTAGTGTCACAGGAATGGTTCAAAACATAGACAGTAAGAAGGGTCAGTCTTCTTGTACTTAAGTCGGAATTGTGCCTTTTGTATTTAATTCCGATGTATTTTCTGTGTTTTATCGTCAATAAGAAGGTCAGAGGGATACAGTAACCCTGAAGTGAAGCATCGGAATATATAACTAGTGTCACACGAATGGTTCAAAACATAGTCAGTAAGAAGAGTCAGTCATCTTGTACTTAAGTCGGCATTGCGCCTTTTGTATTTAATTCCGATGCAATTTCTGTGTTTCATCGTCAATATGAAGGTCCAAGGGATACAGCAAACCTGGAGTGAAGCATCGGAATCTATTACTAGTGTCACAGGAATGGTTCAAAACATAGACAGTAAGATGAGTGGGGTCTTATTGTACTTAAGTCGGCAATGCGCCTATTGTATTTCATTCCGATGCAATTTCTGTGTTTCATCGCCAAGAAGAAGGTCAATGGGATACAGTAAACCTGAAGTGAAGCATCAGAATATATAACTAGTGTCACATGAATGGTTCAAAGCATAGTCAGTAAGAAGAGTCAGTCTTCTTGTACTTAAGTCGGCATTGTGCCTTTTGTATTTAATTCCGATTCAATTTCTGTGTTTCATCGTCAATAAGAATGTCCAAGTGATACAGTAAACCTGAAGTGAAGCATCGGAATCTATAACTAGTGTCACAGGAAGGTTCAAGACATAGATAGAAGAAGAGTCAGTATTCTTGTACTTAAGTCGGCATTGTGCCTTTTCTATTTAATTCCGATGCAATTTCTGTGTTTCATCGTCAATAAGAAGGGCAGAGGGATACAGTAAACCTGAAGTGAAGCATCGGAATCTATAACTAGTGTCACAGGAATGGTTCAAATCATAGTCAGTAAGAAGAGTCAGTCTTCTTGTACTTAAATCGGCATAGTGCATTTTGTATTTAGTTCCGATGCAATTTCTTTGTTTAATCGTCAATAAGAAGGTCCAAGGGATACAGTAAACCTGGAGTGAAGCTTCGGAATCTGTAACTAGTGCCACAGGAATGGTTCAAAACATAGACAGTAAGAAGAGTCAGTCTCCTTGTACTTCAGTCGGCATTGTGCCTTTTTTATTTAATTCCGATGCAATTTCTCTGTTTCATCGTCAATAAGAAGGTCCAAGGGATACAGTAAACCTAGAGTGAAGCATCGGATTCTGTAACTAGTGTCACAGGAATGGTTCAAAACATAGACGGTAAGAGGAGTCAGTCTTCTTGTACTTAATTCGGCATTGTGCCTTTTCTAATTAATTCCGATGCAATTTCTGTGTTTCATCGTCAATAAGAACGTCAGAGGGTGACAGTAAATCTGAAGTGAAGCTTCGGAATCTATAACTAGTGTCACATGAATGGTTCAAAGCATAGTCAGTAAGAAGAGTCAGTCTTCTTGTACTTAAGTCGGAATTGTGCCTTTTGTATTTAATTCCGATGTATTTTCTGTGTTTTATCGTCAATAAGAAGGTCAGAGGGATACAGTAAACCTGAAGTGAAGCATCAGAATATATAACTAGTGTCACATGAATGGTTCAAAACATAGACAGTAAGAAGAGTCAGTATTCTTGTACTTAAGTCGGAATTGTGCCTTTTGTATCTAATTCCGATGCAATTTCTGTGTTTCATCGTCAATAAGAAGGTCCAAGGGATACAGTAAACCTGAAGTGAGGCATCGGAATCTATAACTAGTGTCACAGGAATGGTTCATATCATAGACAGTGGTAAGAGTCAGTCTTCTTGTACTTAAGTCGGCATTGTGTCTTTTGTATTTAATTCCGATGCAATTTCTGTGTTTCATCGTCAATAAGAAGGTCAGAGTGAAGTGAAGCATCGGAATCTATAACTAGTGACACAGAAATGTTTCAAAACATAGACAGTAGGAAGAGTCAGTCATATTGTACTTAAGTTGGCATTGTGCCTTATCCATTTATTCCGATGCAATTTTTGCGTTTCATCGTCGATAAGAAGGTCCAAGGGATATAGTAAACCTGGAGTGAAGCATCGGAATGTATAACTAGTGTTACAGGAATGGTTGAAACATAGACAGTAAGAAGAGTCGGTCTTCTTGTACTTAAGTCGGCATTGTGCCTTTTTTATTTAATTCCGATGGAATTTCTGTGTTTCATCGTCAAGAAGAAGGTCCAAGAGATACAGTAAACCTGGAGTGAAGCATCGGAATCTATAACTAGTGTCACAGGATTGGTTCAAAACATCGACTGTAAGAAGAGTCAGTCTTCTTGTACTTAATTCGGCATTGTACCTGTAGTATTTAATTCCGATGCAATTTCTGTGTTTCATCGTCAATAAGAAGGTCAGAGGGATACAGTAAATCTTAAGTGAACCATCGGAACCTATATAGTGTCACAGGAATGGTTAAAAACATAGTCATTAAGAAGAGTCAGTCTTCTTGTACTTAAGTCGGCATTGTGCCTTTTGTATTTAATTCCGATGCAATTTCTGTGTTTCATCGTCAATAAGAAGGTCCAAGGGATACAGTAAACTTGAAGTGACGCATCAGAATCTATAACTAGTGTCACAGGAACGGTTCAAAACATAGTCAGTAAGAAGAGTCAGTCTTCTTGTACTTAAGTCGGCATTGTGCCTATTGTATTTAATTCCGATGCAATATCTGTGTTTCATCGTCAATAAGAAGGTCCAAGGGATACAGTAAACCTCAAGTGAAGCACCGGAATCTATAACTAGTGTCACATGAATGGTTCAAAGCATAGTCAGTAAGAAGAGTCAGTCTTCTTGTACTTAAGTCGCCATTGTGCCTTTTGTATTTGATTCCGATGTCATTTCTGTGTTTCATTGTCAATAGGAAGGTCCAAGGGATACTGTAAATCTGGAGTGAAGCATCGGAATCTGTAACTAGTGTCACAGGAATGGTACAAAGCATAGTCAGAAAGAAGAGTCAGTCTTCTTGTACTTCATTCAGCATTGTGCCTTTTGTATTTAATTCCGATGCAATTTCTGTGTTTCATCGTCAATAAGAAGGTCAGAGGGATACAGTAAACCTGAAGTGAAGCATCGGAATCTATAACTATTGTCAAAGGAATGGTTCAAAACATAGTCAGTAAGAAGAGTCAGTCTTCTTGTACTTAATTCGGCATTGTGCCTTTTGTATTTAATTCCGACGCAATTTTTGTGTTTCATCGTCAATAAGAACGTCAGAGGGATACAGTAAATCTGAAGTGAAGCATCGGAATTCATAACTAATGTCACAGGAATGGTTCAAAACATAGTCAGTAAGAAGAGTCAGTCTTCTTGTACTAAAGTCGGCATTGTGCCTTTTGTATCTAATTCCGATGCAATTTCTGTGTTTCATCGTCAATAAGAAGGTCCAAGGGATACAGTAAACCTGGAGTGAAGCATCGGAATCTATAATTAGTGTCACAGTGATGGTTCAAAGCATAGACAGTAAGAAGAATCAGTATTCTTGTACTTAAGTCGGCATTGTGCCTTTTGTATCTAATTCCGATGTAATTTCTGTGTTTCATCGTCAATAAGAAGGTCTAAGGGATACAGTAAAAGCTGAAGTGAAGCATCGGAATCTATAACTAGTGTCACAGGAATGGTTCAAAACATAGACAGTATGATGAGTGGGGTCTTCTTGTACTTAAGTCAGATTTGCGCCTTTTGTATTTCATTCCGATGCAATGTCTGTGTTTCATCGTCAATAAGAAGGTCCAAGGGATACAGTAAACCTGGAGTGAAGCTTCGGAATCTGTAACTAGTGCCACAGGAATGGTTCAAAACATAGACAGTAAGAAGAGTCAGTCTTCTTGTACTTCAGTCGGCATTGTGCCTTTTTTATTTAATTCCGATGCAATTTCTCTGTTTCATCGTCAATAAGAAGGTCCAAGGGATACAGTAAACCTAGAGTGAAGCATCGGATTCTGTAACTAGTGTCACAGGAATGGTTCAAAACATAGACGGTAAGAGGAGTCAGTCTTCTTGTACTTAATTCGGCATTGTGCCTTTTCTAATTAATTCCGATGCAATTTCTGTGTTTCATCGTCAATAAGAACGTCAGAGGGTGACAGTAAATCTGAAGTGAAGCTTCGGAATCTATAACTAGTGTCACAGGAATGGTTCAAAACATAGACAGTAAGAAGGGTCAGTCTTCTTGTACTTAAGTCGGAATTGTGCCTTTTGTATTTAATTCCGATGTATTTTCTGTGTTTTATCGTCAATAAGAAGGTCAGAGGGATACAGTAACCCTGAAGTGAAGCATCGGAATATATAACTAGTGTCACACGAATGGTTCAAAACATAGTCAGTAAGAAGAGTCAGTCATCTTGTACTTAAGTCGGCATTGCGCCTTTTGTATTTAATTCCGATGCAATTTCTGTGTTTCATCGTCAATATGAAGGTCCAAGGGATACAGCAAACCTGGAGTGAAGCATCGGAATCTATTACTAGTGTCACAGGAATGGTTCAAAACATAGACAGTAAGATGAGTGGGGTCTTATTGTACTTAAGTCGGCAATGCGCCTATTGTATTTCATTCCGATGCAATTTCTGTGTTTCATCGCCAAGAAGAAGGTCAATGGGATACAGTAAACCTGAAGTGAAGCATCAGAATATATAACTAGTGTCACATGAATGGTTCAAAGCATAGTCAGTAAGAAGAGTCAGTCTTCTTGTACTTAAGTCGGCATTGTGCCTTTTGTATTTAATTCCGATTCAATTTCTGTGTTTCATCGTCAATAAGAATGTCCAAGTGATACAGTAAACCTGAAGTGAAGCATCGGAATCTATAACTAGTGTCACAGGAAGGTTCAAGACATAGATAGAAGAAGAGTCAGTATTCTTGTACTTAAGTCGGCATTGTGCCTTTTCTATTTAATTCCGATGCAATTTCTGTGTTTCATCGTCAATAAGAAGGGCAGAGGGATACAGTAAACCTGAAGTGAAGCATCGGAATCTATAACTAGTGTCACAGGAATGGTTCAAATCATAGTCAGTAAGAAGAGTCAGTCTTCTTGTACTTAAATCGGCATAGTGCATTTTGTATTTAGTTCCGATGCAATTTCTTTGTTTAATCGTCAATAAGAAGGTCCAAGGGATACAGTAAACCTGGAGTGAAGCTTCGGAATCTGTAACTAGTGCCACAGGAATGGTTCAAAACATAGACAGTAAGAAGAGTCAGTCTTCTTGTACTTCAGTCGGCATTGTGCCTTTTTTATTTAATTCCGATGCAATTTCTCTGTTTCATCGTCAATAAGAAGGTCCAAGGGATACAGTAAACCTAGAGTGAAGCATCGGATTCTGTAACTAGTGTCACAGGAATGGTTCAAAACATAGACGGTAAGAGGAGTCAGTCTTCTTGTACTTAATTCGGCATTGTGCCTTTTCTAATTAATTCCGATGCAATTTCTGTGTTTCATCGTCAATAAGAACGTCAGAGGGTGACAGTAAATCTGAAGTGAAGCTTCGGAATCTATAACTAGTGTCACATGAATGGTTCAAAGCATAGTCAGTAAAAAGAGTCAGTCTTCTTGTACTTAAGTCGGAATTGTGCCTTTTGTATCTAATTCCGATGCAATTTCTGTGTTTCATCGTCAATAAGAAGGTCCAAGGGATACAGTAAACCTGAAGTGAGGCATCGGAATCTATAACTAGTGTCACAGGAATGGTTCATATCATAGACAGTGGTAAGAGTCAGTCTTCTTGTACTTAAGTCGGCATTGTGTCTTTTGTATTTAATTCCGATGCAATTTCTGTGTTTCATCGTCAATAAGAAGGTCAGAGTGAAGTGAAGCATCGGAATCTATAACTAGTGACACAGAAATGTTTCAAAACATAGACAGTAGGAAGAGTCAGTCATATTGTACTTAAGTTGGCATTGTGCCTTATCCATTTATTCCGATGCAATTTTTGCGTTTCATCGTCGATAAGAAGGTCCAAGGGATATAGTAAACCTGGAGTGAAGCATCGGAATGTATAACTAGTGTTACAGGAATGGTTGAAACATAGACAGTAAGAAGAGTCGGTCTTCTTGTACTTAAGTCGGCATTGTGCCTTTTTTATTTAATTCCGATGGAATTTCTGTGTTTCATCGTCAAGAAGAAGGTCCAAGAGATACAGTAAACCTGGAGTGAAGCATCGGAATCTATAACTAGTGTCACAGGATTGGTTCAAAACATCGACTGTAAGAAGAGTCAGTCTTCTTGTACTTAATTCGGCATTGTACCTGTAGTATTTAATTCCGATGCAATTTCTGTGTTTCATCGTCAATAAGAAGGTCAGAGGGATACAGTAAATCTTAAGTGAACCATCGGAACCTATATAGTGTCACAGGAATGGTTAAAAACATAGTCATTAAGAAGAGTCAGTCTTCTTGTACTTAAGTCGGCATTGTGCCTTTTGTATTTAATTCCGATGCAATTTCTGTGTTTCATCGTCAATAAGAAGGTCCAAGGGATACAGTAAACTTGAAGTGACGCATCAGAATCTATAACTAGTGTCACAGGAACGGTTCAAAACATAGTCAGTAAGAAGAGTCAGTCTTCTTGTACTTAAGTCGGCATTGTGCCTATTGTATTTAATTCCGATGCAATATCTGTGTTTCATCGTCAATAAGAAGGTCCAAGGGATACAGTAAACCTCAAGTGAAGCACCGGAATCTATAACTAGTGTCACAGGAATGGTTCAAAGCATAGTCAGTAAGAAGAGTCAGTCTTCTTGTACTTAAGTCGCCATTGTGCCTTTTGTATTTGATTCCGATGTCATTTCTGTGTTTCATTGTCAATAGGAAGGTCCAAGGGATACTGTAAATCTGGAGTGAAGCATCGGAATCTGTAACTAGTGTCACAGGAATGGTACAAAGCATAGTCAGAAAGAAGAGTCAGTCTTCTTGTACTTCATTCAGCATTGTGCCTTTTGTATTTAATTCCGATGCAATTTCTGTGTTTCATCGTCAATAAGAAGGTCAGAGGGATACAGTAAACCTGAAGTGAAGCATCGGAATCTATAACTATTGTCAAAGGAATGGTTCAAAACATAGTCAGTAAGAAGAGTCAGTCTTCTTGTACTTAATTCGGCATTGTGCCTTTTGTATTTAATTCCGACGCAATTTTTGTGTTTCATCGTCAATAAGAACGTCAGAGGGATACAGTAAATCTGAAGTGAAGCATCGGAATTCATAACTAATGTCACAGGAATGGTTCAAAACATAGTCAGTAAGAAGAGTCAGTCTTCTTGTACTAAAGTCGGCATTGTGCCTTTTGTATCTAATTCCGATGCAATTTCTGTGTTTCATCGTCAATAAGAAGGTCCAAGGGATACAGTAAACCTGGAGTGAAGCATCGGAATCTATAATTAGTGTCACAGTGATGGTTCAAAGCATAGACAGTAAGAAGAATCAGTATTCTTGTACTTAAGTCGGCATTGTGCCTTTTGTATCTAATTCCGATGTAATTTCTGTGTTTCATCGTCAATAAAAGGTCTAAGGGATACAGTAAAAGCTGAAGTGAAGCATCGGAATCTATAACTAGTGTCACAGGAATGGTTCAAAACATAGACAGTGGGAGGAGTCAGTCTTCTTGTACTTAAGTCTGCATTGTGCCTTTTGTATTTAATTCCGATGCAATTTCTGTGTTTCATCGTCAATATGAAGGTCCAAGGGATACAGTAAGCCTGGAGTGAAGCATCGGAATCAATAACTAGAGTCACAGGAATGGTTCAAAACATAGACAGTATGATGAGTGGGGTCTTCTTGTACTTAAGTCGGATTTGCGCCTTTTGTATTTCATTCCGATGCAATTTCTGTGTTTCATCGTCAATAAGAAGGGCAGAGGGATACAGTAAACCTGAAGTGAAGCATCGCAATCTATAACTAGTGTCACAGGAATGGTTCAAAGCATAGTCAGTAAGAAGAGTCAGTCTTCTTGTACCTAAGTCGGCATAGTGCATTCTGTATTTAATTCCGATGCAATTTCTGTGTTTCATCATCAATAAGAAGGTCCAAGGGATACAGTAAACCTGAAGTGAAGCAACGGAATCTGTAACTAGCGTCACAGGAATGTTTCAAAACATAGACACTAAGAAGAGTCAGTCTTATTGTACTTAAGTCGGCATTGTGCCTTTTCTATTTATTTCCGATGCAATTTCTGTGTTTTATTGTCAATAAGAAGGTCCAAGGGATATGGGCAACCTGGAGTGAAGCATCGGAATCTATAACTAGTGTCACAGGAATGGTTCAAATCATAGACAGTAGGAAGAGTCAGTCTTCTTGTACTTAAGTCGGCATTGTGCCTTTTGTATTTAATTCCGATGCTATTTCTGTGTTTCATCGTCAATACGAAGGTCCAAGGGATACAGTAAACCTGAAGTGAGGCATCGGAATCTATAACTAGTGTCACAGGAATGGTTCATAACATACACAGTGGGAAGAGTCAGTCTTCTTGTACTTAAGTCGGCATTGTGCCTTTTATATTTAATTCTGATGCAATTTCTGTGTTTCATCGTCAATAAGAAGGTCAGAGGGATACAGTAAACTTGAAGTGAAGCATCGGAATCTATAACTAGTGACACAGGAATGATTCAAAACTTAGACAGTAAGAAGAGTCAGTCTACTTGTACTTAAGTCAGCATTGTGCTTTTTCTATTTAATTCCAATGCAATTACTGTGTTTCATCGTCAATAAGAAGGTCAGAGTGATACAGTAAAGCTGAAGTGAAGCATCGGAATCTATAACTAGTGTCACAGGAATGGTTCAAAACATAGTCAGTTAGAAGAGTCAGTCCTCTTGTACGTAAGTCGGCATTGTGCCTTTTCTATTTAATTCCGATGCAATTTCTGTGTTTCATCGTCAATAAGAAGGTCCAAGGGATACAGTAAACCTGGAGTGAAGCATCGGAGTCCATAACTAGTGTCACAGGAATGGTTAAAACATAGACGGTACTTAAGTCGGCATTGTGCCTTTTGTATTTAATTCCGATGCAATTTCTGTGTTTCATCGTCAATAAGGTCAGAGGGATACAGTAAACCTGAAGTGAAGCATCGTATTCTATAACTAGTGTCAAAGGAATGGTTCAAAACATAGACAGTAGGAAGAGTCAGCCTTCTTGTACTTAAGTCGGCATTGTGCCTTTTGTATTTAATTCCGATGCAATTTCTGTGTTTTATCGTCAATAAGAAGGTCAGAGGGATACAGTAAACCTGAAGTGAAGCATCGGAATCTGTAACTAGTGTCAAAGGAATGGTTGAAAACATAGTCAGTTAGAAGAGTCAGTCTTCTTGTACTAAAGTCGGCATTGTGCCTTTTCTATTTAATTCTGAGGCTATTTCTGGGTTTCATCGTCAATAAGAAGGTCAGAGGGATACAGTAAACCTGAAGTGAAGCATCGGAATCTATACCTAGTGCCACAGGAATGGTTCAAAACATAATCAGTATGAAAGGTCAGTCTTTTTGTACTGCTGTCGGCATTGTGCCTTTTCTATTTAATTCCGATGAAATTTCTGTGTTTCATCGTCAATAAGAAGTTCCAAGGGATACAGTAATCCTGGAGTGAAGCATCGGAATCTATAACTAGTGTCGCAGGAATCGTTCAAAACATAGACGGTACTTAAGTCGGCATTGTGCCTTTTGTATTTAATTCCGATGCAATTTCTGTGTTTCATCGTCAATAAGAAGGTCCAAGGGATACAGTAAACCTGAAGTGAAGAATCGGAATCTATAACTAGTGTCACAGGAATGGTTCAAAGCATAGACAGTAAGAAGAGTCAGTCTTCTTGTACTTAAGTCGGTATTGTGCCTTTTTTATTTACTTCCGAAGCAATTTCTGTGTTTCATTGACAATAAGAAGGTCAGAGGGATAAGGTAAACCTGAAGTGAAGCATCGGAATCTATAACTAGTGTCACAGGAATGGTTCAAAACATTGTCAGTAAGAAGAGTCGGTCTTCGTGTACTTAGGTCGGCATTGTGCGTTTTGTATTTAATTCCGATGCAATTTCTGTGTTTCATCGTCAATACGAAGGTCCAAGGGATACAGTAAATCTGAAGTGAAGCATCGGAATCTATATCTAGTGTCACAGGAATGGTTCAAAGCATTGACAGTAAGAAGAGTCAGTCTTCTTGTACTTAAGTCGGTATTGTGCTTTTTGTATTTAATTCCGATGCAATTTCTTTGTTTCATCGTCAATAAGAAGGTCAGGGGGATATAGTAATCCTCAAGTGAATCGACGGAGTCTATAACTAGTGTCACAGGAATGGTTCAAAACATAGTCAGTAAGAAGAATCAGTCTTTTTGTACTTAAGTCGGCATTGTGCATTTTGTATTTAATTCCGATGCAATTTCTGTGTTTCATCGTCAATAAGAAGTTCCAAGGGATGCAGTAAACCTGAAGCATCGAAATCTATAACTAGTGTCACAGGATTTGTTCAAAACATAGACAGTAATAAGTGTCCGTCTTCTTTTGTACTTAAGTCGGCATTGTGCCGTTTGTGTTTAATTCCGATGTAATTCTGTGTTTCATCGCCAATAAGCAGGTCCAAGGGATACAGTAAACAGGAAGTGAAGCATCGGAATCTATAACTAGTGTCACAGGAATGGTTCAAAAAACAGACAGTATGAAGAGTCAGTCTCTTGTACTTAAGTCGGCATTGTGCCTTTTGTATTTAATTCCGATGCAATTTCTGTGTTTCATCGTCAATAAGAAGGTCCAAGGGGTACAGCAAACCTGAAGTGAAGCATCGGAATCTGTAACTAGTGGCAGAGGAATGGTTCAAAGCATAGTCAGTAAGAAGAGTCAGTCTTCTTGTACTTAAGTCGGCATAGTGCCTTTTTTATTTACTTCCGATGCAATTTCTGTGTTTCATCGACAATAAGAAGGTCAGAGGGATAAGGTAAACCTGAAGTGAAGCATCGGAATCTATAACTAGTGTCACAGGAATGGTTCAAAACATAGTCAGTAAGAAGAGTCGGTCTTCATGTACTTAGGTCGGCATTGTGCGTTTTGTATTTAATTCCGATGCAATTTCTGTGTTTCATCGTCAATACGAAGGTCCAAGGAATACAGTAAATCTGAAGTGAAGCATCGGAATCTATAACTAGTGTCACAGGAATGGTTCAAAGCATTGACAGTAAGAAGAGTCAGTCTTCTTGTACTTAAGTCGATATTGTGCCTTTTGTATTTAATTCCGATGCAATTTCTTTGTTTCATCGTCAATAAGAAGGTCAGGGGGATATAGTAAACCTGAAGTGAATCGTCGGAGTCTATAACTAGTGTCACAGGAATGGTTCAAAACATAGTCAGTAAGAAGAATCAGTCTTTTTGTACTTAAGTCGGCATTGTGCCTTTTGTATTTAATTCCGATGCAATTTCTGTGTTTCATCGTCAATAAGAAGTTCCAAGGGATGCAGTAAACCTGAAGCATCGAAATCTATAACTAGTGTCACAGGATATGTTCAAAACATAGGCAGTAATAAGTGTCCGTCTTCTTTTGTACTTAAGTCGGCATTGTGCCGTTTGTGTTTAATTCCGATGCAATTCTGTGTTTCATCGTCAATAAGCAGGTCCAAGGGATACAGTAAACAGGAAGTGAAGCATCGGAATCTATAACTAGTGTCACAGCAATGGTTCAAAAAATAGACAGTATGAAGAGTCAGTCTCTTGTACTTAAGTCGGCATTGTGCCTTTTGTATTTAATTCCGATGCAATTTCTGTGTTTCATCGTCAATAAGAAGGTCCAAGGTGTACAGCAAACCTGAAGTGAAGCATCGGAATCTGTAACTAGTGTCACAGGAATGGTTCAAAACATAGTCAGTAAGAAGAGCCAGTCTTCTTGTACTTAAGTCGGCATAGTGCCTTTTTTATTTACTTCCAATGCTATTTCTGTGTTTCATCGACAATAAGAAGGTCAGAGGGATAAGGTAAACCTGAAGTGAAGCATCGGAATCTATAACTAGTGTCACAGGAATGGTTCAAAACATAGTCAGTAAGAAGAGTCGGTCTTCATGTACTTTGGTCGGCATTGTGCGTTTTGTATTTAATTCCGATGCAATTTCTGTGTTTCATCGTCAATACGAAGGTCCAAGGAATACAGTAAATCTGAAGTGAAGCATCGGAATCTATAACTAGTGTCACAGGAATGGTTCAAAGCATTGACAGTAAGAAGAGTCAGTCTTCTTGTACTTAAGTCGGTATTGTGCCTTTTGTATTTAATTCCCATGCAATTTCTTTGTTTCATCGTCAATAAGAAGGTCAGGGGGATATAGTAAACCTGAAGTGAATCGTCGGAGTCTATAACTAGTGTCACAGGAATGGTTCAAAACATAGTCAGTAAGAAGAATCAGTCTTTTTGTACTTAAGTCGGCATTGTGCCTTTTGTATTTAATTCCGATGCAATTTCTGTGTTTCATCGTCAATAAGAAGTTCCAAGGGATGCAGTAAACCTGAAGCATCGAAATCTATAACTAGTGTCACAGGATTTGTTCAAAACATAGACAGTAATAGTGTCCGTCTTCTTTTGTACTTAAGTCGGCATTGTGCCTTTTGTGTTTAATTCCGATGCAATTCTGTGTTTCATCGTCAATAAGCAGGTCCAAGGGATACAGTAAACAGGAAGTGAAGCATCGGAATCTATAACTAGTGTCACAGGAATGATTCAAAAAATAGACGGTATGAAGAGTCAGTCTCTTGTACTAAAGTCGGCATTGTGCCTTTTGTATTTAATTCCGATGCAATTTCTGTGTTTCATCGTCAATAAGAAGGTCCAAGGGGTACAGCAAACCTGAAGTGAAGCATCGGAATCTGTAACTAGTGTCACAGGAATGGTTCAAAACATAGTCAGTAAGAAGAGTCAGTCTTCTTGTACTTAAGTCGGCATAGTGCCTTTTTTATTTACTTCCGATGCAATTTCTGTGTTTCATCGACAATAAGAAGGTCAGAGGGATAAGGTAAACCTGAAGTGAAGCATCGGAATCTATAACTAGTGTCACAGGAATGGTTTAAAACATAGTCAGTAAGAAGAGTCGGTCTTCATGTACTTAGGTCGGCATTGTGCGTTTTGTATTTAATTGCGATGCAATTTCTGTGTTTCATCGTCAATACGAAGGTCCAAGGAATACAGTAAATCTGAAGTGAAGCATCGGAATCTATAACTAGTGTCACAGGAATGGTTCAAAGCATTGACAGTAAGAAGAGTCAGTCTTCTTCTACTTAAGTCGGTATTGTGCCTTTTGTATTTAATTCCGATGCAATTTCTTTGTTTCATCGTCAATAAGAAGGTCAGGGGGATATAGTAAACCTGAAGTGAATCGTCGGAGTCTATAACTAGTGTCACAGGAATGGTTCAAAACATAGTCAGTAAGAAGAATCAGTCTTTTTGTACTTAAGTCGGCATTGTGCCTTTTGTATTTAATTCCGATGCAATTTCTGTGTTTCATCGTCAATACGAAGTTCCAAGGGATGCAGTAAACCTGAAGCATCGAAATCTATAACAAGTGTCACAGGATTTGTTCAAAACATAGACAGTAATAAGTGTCCGTCTTCTTTTGTACTTAAGTCGGCATTGTGCCTTTTGTGTTTAATTCCGATGCAATTCTGTGTTTCATCGTCAATAAGCAGGTCCAAGGGATACAGTAAACAGGAAGTGAAGCATCGGAATCTATAACTAGTGTCACAGGAATGATTCAAAAAATAGACGGTATGAAGAGTCAGTCTCTTGTACTAAAGTCGGCATTGTGCCTTTTGTATTTAATTCCGATGCAATTTCTGTGTTTCATCGTCAATAAGAAGGTCCAATGGGTACAGCAAACCTGAAGTGAAGCATCGGAATCTGTAACTAGTGTCAGAGGAATGGTTCAAAACATAGTCAGTAAGAAGAGTCAGTCTTCTTGTACTTAAGTCGGCATAGTGCCTTTTTTATTTACTTCCGATGCAATTTCTGTGTTTCATCGACGATAAGAAGGTCAGAGGGATAAGGTAAACCTGAAGTGAAGTCGCGGAATCTATAACTAGTGTTACAGGAATGGTTCAAAACATAGTCAGTAAGAAGAGTCAGTCTTCTCGTCATTTAGTCGGCATTGTGCCTTTAGTATTAAATTCCGATGCAATTTCTGTGTTTCATCGTCAAGAAGAAGGTCCAAGGGATACATTAAACCTGAAGTGAAGAATCGGAACCTATAACTAGTGTCACAGGAATGTTTCAAAACATAGTCAGTAAGAAGAGTCAGTCTTCTTGTACTTAAGTCGGCATAGTGCCTTATGTGTTTACTTCCGGTGCAATTTCTGTGTTTCATTGACAATAAGAAGGTCAGAGGGATAAGGTAAACCTGAAGTGAAGCATCGGAATCTATAACTAGTGTTACAGGAATGGTTCAAAACATAGTCAGTAAGAAGAGTCAGTCTTCTTGTCCTTAAGTTGGCATTGAGCCTTTTGTATTTAATTCTGATGCAATTTCTGTGTTTCATCGTCAATAAGAAGGAGCGGAGGGATACAGTAAACCTGAAGTGAAGCATCGAAATCTATAACTAGTGTCACAGGAATGGTTCAAAACAAAGTCAGTAAGAAGATTCAGTCTTCTTGTACTTAAGTCGACATTGTGCATTTTCTATTTAATTCCGATGCAATTTCAGTGTTTCATCGTCAATAAGAAGGTCAGCTCGATACAGTAAACCTTAAGTGAAGCATTGGAATCTATAACTAGTGTCACAGGAATGTTTCACAATATAGTCAGTAAGAAGTGTCAGTCTTCTTGTAATTAAGTCGGCATTGTGCATTTTCTATTTAATTCGGATGCAATTTCTGTGGTTCATCGTCATTAAGAAGGTCCAAGGGATACAGTACACCTGAAGTGAAGCATCGGAATCTATATCTAGTGTCACAGGAATGGTTCAAAACAAAGTCAGTAAGAAGATTCAGTCTTCTTGTACTTAAGTCGACATTGTGCCTTTTCTATTTAATTCGGATGCAATTTCAGTGTTTCATCGTCAATAAGAAGGTCAGAGGGATACAGTAAACCTGAAGTGAAGCATCGGAATCTATAACTAGTGTCACAGGAATGGTTCAAAACATAGTCAGTAAGAAGAGTCAGTCTTCTTGTACTTATCATAGTGCCTTTTGTATTTACTTCCGGTGCAATTTCTGTGTTTCATCGTCAATAAGCAGGTCCAAGGGATACAGTAAACTGGAAGTCAAGCATCTGAATCTATAACTAGTGTCACAGGATTTGTTCAAAACATAGACAGTAAGGAGAGTCAGTCTTCTTGTACTTAAGTCGGCATTGTGCCTTTTGTATTTAATTCCGATGCAATTCTGTGTTTCATCGTCAATAGGAAGGTCCATGGGATACAGTAAACCTGAAGTAAAGCATCGGAATCTATAACTAGTGTCACAGGAATGGTTCAAAACATAGACATTAAGAAGAGTCAGTCTCTTGTACTTAAGTCGGCATTGTGTCTTTTGTATTTAATTCCGATGCAATTTCTGTGTTTCATCGTGAATAAGAAGGTCCAAGGGATACAGTAAAACTGAAGTCAAGCATCGGAATCTATAACTAGTGTCGCAGGAATGGTTCAAAACATAGACAGTAAGAACAGTCAGTGTACTTGTACTTAAGTCGGCATTGTGCCTATTCTATTTAATTCCGATGCAATTTCTGTGATTCATCGTCAATATGAAGGTCAGAGGGATACAGTAAACCTGAAGTGAAGCATCGGAATCTGTAACTAATGCACAGAAATGGTTCAAAACATAGTCAATAAGAAGAGTCGGTCTTCATGTACTGGGTCGGCATTGTGCGTTTTGTATTTAATTCCGATGCAATTTCTGTGTTTCATCGTCAATACGAAGGTCCAAGGGATGCAGTAAACCTGAAGTGAAGCATCGAAATCTATAACTAGTGTCACAGGATTTGTTCAAAACATAGACAGTAAGAAATGTGCGTCTTCTTGTACTTAAGTCGGCATTGTGCCTTTTGTGTTTAATTCCGATGCAATTCTGTGTTTCATCGTCAATAAGCAGGTCCAAGGGATACAGTAAACAGGAAGTGAAGCATCGGAACCTATAACTAGTATCACAGGAATGGTTCAAAAAATAGACGGTATGAAGAGTCAGTCTCTTGTACTTAAGTCGGCATTGTGCCTTTTGTATTTAATTCCGATGCAATTTCTGTGTTTCATCATCAATAAGAAGGTCCAAGGGGTACAGCAAACCTAAAGTGAAGCATCGGAATCTGTAACTAGTGTCAGAGGAATGGTTCAAAACATAGTCAGTAAGAAGAGTCAGTCTTCTTGTACTTAAGTCGGCATAGTGCCTTTTGTATTTAATTCCGATGCAATTTCGGTGTTTCATCGTCAAGAAGAAGGTCCAAGGGATGCAGTAAACCTGAAGTGAAGCATCTGAATCTATAACTAGTGTCACAGGATTTGTTCAAAACATAGACAGTAAGAAGATACAGTTTTCTTGTACCTTAGTCGGCATTGTGCCTTTTGTATTTGATTCCGATGCAATTTCTGGGTTTCATCGTCAATAAGAAGGTCCAAGGGATACAGTAAACCTGAAGTGAAGCATCGGAATCTATAACTAGTGTCACAGGAATGGTTCAAAAGATAGTCAGTAAGATGAGTCAGTCTTCTTGTACTTAAGTCGGCATTGTGCATTTTCTATTTAATTCGGATGCAATTTCTGTGTTTCATCGTCAATAAGAAGGTCCAAGGGATACAGTATACCTGAAGTGAAGCATCGGAATCTATATCTAGTATCACAGGGATGGTTCAAAACAAAGTCAGTAAGAAGATTCAGTCTTCTTGTACTTAAGTCGACATTGTGCCTTTTCTATTTAATTCCGATGCAATTTCAGTGTTTCATCGTCAATAAGAAGGTCAGAGGGATACAGTAAACCTGAAGTGAAGCATCCGAATCTATAACTAGTGTCACAGGAATGGTTCACAACATAGTCAGTAAGAAGAGTCAGTCTTCTTGTACTTAGCATAGTGCCTTTTGTATTTACTTCCGGTGCAATTTCTGTGTTTCATCGTCAATAAGAAGGTCAGAGGGATACAGTAAACCTGAAGTGAAGCGTCGGAATCTATAACTAGTGTCACAGGAATGGTTCAAAAGATACTCAGTAAGAAGATTCAGTCTTTTTGTACTTTAGTCGGCATTGTGCCTTTTGTATTTAAGTCCGATGCTATTTCTGTGTTTCATCGTCAATAAGAAGGTCCAAGAGATGCAGTAAACCTGAAGTGAAGCATCTGAATCTATAACTAGTGTCACAGGATTTGTTCAAAACATAGACAGTAAGAAGATACAGTCTTCTTGTACCTAAGTCGGCATTGTGCCTTTTGTATTTGATTCCGATGCAATTTCTGGGTTTCATCGTCAATAAGAAGGTCCAAGGGATACAGTAAACCTGAAGTGAAGCATCGGAATCTATAACTAGTGTCACAGGAATGGTTCAAAGTATAGTCAGTAAGAAGTGTCAGTCTTCTTGTACTTAAGTCGGCATTGTGCCTTTTGTATTTGATTTCGATGCAGTTTCTGGGTTTCATCGTCAATAAGAAGGTCCAAGGGATACAGTAAACCTGGAGTGAAGCATCGGATTCTATAACTAGTGTCACAGGAATGGTTCAAAAAATAGTCAGTAAGAAGAGTCAGTCTCTTGTACTTAATTCGGCATTGTGCCTTTTGTATTTAATTCCGATGCAATTTCTGTGTTTCATCGTCAATAAGAAGGTCCAAGGGATACAGTAAAACTGAAGTCAAACATCGGAATCAATAACTAGTGTCACAGGAATGGTTCAAAACTTAGACAGTAGGAAGAGTCAGTCATCTTGTACTTAAGTCGGCATTGTGCCTTTTGTATTTAATTCCGATGCAATTTCTGTGTTTCATCGTCAATAATAACGTCCAAGGGATACAATAAACCTGAAGTGAAGCATCGGAATCTATAACTAGTGTCACAGGAATGGTTCAAAACATAGTCAGTAAGAAGAGTCAGTCTCTTGTACTTAAGTCGGCATTGTGCTTTTGTATTTAATTCCGATGCAATTTCTGTGTTTCATCGTCAATAAGAAGGTCCAGGGAATACCGTAAACCTGAAGTGAACCATCGGAATCTATAACTAGTGTCACAGGAATGGTTCAAAACATAGTCAGTAAGAAGAGTCAGTCTCTTGTACTTAAGTCGGCATTGTGCCTTTTGTATTTAATTCCGATGCAATTTCTGGGTTTCATTGTCAAACGAAAGTCTAAGGGATACAGTAAACCTGAAGTGAAGCATCGGAATATATAACTAGTGTCAGAGGAATGGTTCAAAACATAGTCAGTAAGAAGAGTCAGTCTTCTTGTACTTAAGTCGGCATTGTGTCTTTTCTATTTAATTCCGATGCAATATCTGTGTTTCATCGTCAATAAGAAGGTCAGAGGCATACAGTAAACCTGAAGTGAAGCATCGGAATCTATAACTAGTGTCACAGGAATGGTTCAAAACATAGTCAGTAAGAAGAGTCAGTCTTCTTGTACTTAAGTCGGCATAGTGCCTTTTGTATTTTTTTCGGATGCAATTTCTTTGTTTCATCGTCAATAAGAAGGTCAGAGGGAAACAGTAAACCTGAAGTGAAGCATCGGAATCTATAACTGGTGTTACTGGAATGGTTCAAAACATAGTCAGTAAGAAGAGTCAGTCTTCTTGTACTTAAGTCGGCATTGTGCCTATTCTATTGAATCCCGATGCAATATCGGTGTTTCATCGTCAAGAAGCAGGTCCAAGGGATACATTAATCCTGAAGTGAAGAATCGGAATCTATGACTAGTGTCACAGGAATGTTTCAAAACATAGACAGTAAGAAGAGTCAGTCTTCTTGTACTTAAGTCGGCATTGTGCCTTTTGTATTTGATTCCGATGCAATTTCTGGGTTTCATCGTCAATAAGAAGGTCCAAGGGATACAGTAAACCTGAAGTGAAGCATCGGAATATATAACTAGTGTCACAGGAATGGTTCAAAATATAGTCAGTAAGAAGTGTCAGTCTTCTTGTACTTAAGTTGGCATTGTGCCTTTTGTATTTGATTTCGATGCAGTTTCTGGGTTTCATCGTCAATAAGAAGGTCCAAGGGATACAGTAAACCTGGAGTGAAGCATCGGATTCTATAACTAGTGTCACAGGAATGGTTCAAAAAATAGTCAGTAAGAAGAGTCAGTCTCTTGTACTTAATTCGGCATTGAGCCTTTTGTATTTAATTCCGATGCAATTTCTGTGTTTCATCGTCAATAAGAAGGTCCAAGGGATACAGTAAAACTGAAGTCAAACATCGGAATCTATAACTAGTGTCACAGGAATGGTTCAAAACTTAGACAGTAGGAAGAGTCAGTCTTCTTGTACTTAAGTCGGCATTGTGCCTTTTGTATTTAATTCCGATGCAATTTCTGTGTTTCATCGTCAATAATAACGTCCAAGGGATACAGTAAACCTGAAGTGAAGCATCGGAATCTATAACTAGTGTCACAGGAATGGTTCAAAACATAGTCAGTAAGAAGAGTCAGTCTCTTGTACTTAAGTCGGCATTGTGCCTTTTGTATTTAATTCCGATGCACTTTCTGGGTTTCATCGTCAAACGAAGGTCTAAGGGATACAGTAAACCTGAAGTGAAGCATCGGAATCTATAACTAGTGTCAGAGGAATGGTGCAAACATAGTCAGTAAGAAGTGTGAGTCTTCTTGTACTTAAGTCGTCATTGTGTCTTTTCTATTTAATTCCGATGCAATATCTGTGTTTCATCGTCAATAAGAAGGTCAGAGTCATACAGTAAACCTGAAGTGAGGCATCGGAATTTATAACTAGTGTCACAGGAATGGTTCAAAACATAGTCAGTAAGAAGAGTCAGTCTTCTTGTACTTAAGTCGGCATAGTGCCTTTTGTATCTTATTCGGATGCAATTTCTGTGTTTCATCGTCAATAGGAAGTCAGAGGGATACAGTAAACCTGAAGTGAAGCATCGGAATCTATAAGTGGTGTTACTGGTATGGTTCAAAACATAGTCAGTAAGAAGAGTCAGTCTTCTTGTACTTAAGTCGGCATTGTGCCTTTTCTATTCAATTCCGATGCAATTTCTGTGTTTCATCGTCAATAAGAAGGTCCAAGGAATACAGTAAACCTGAAGTGAAGCATCTGAATCTATATCTAGTGTCACAGGAATGGTTCAAAACAAAGTCAGTAAGAAGAGTCAGTCTTCTTGTACTTAAGTCGACATTGTGCCTTTTCTATCTAATTCCGATGCAATTTCAATGTTTCATCGTCAATAAGAAGGTCAGAGAGATACAGTAAACCTGAAGTGAAGCTTCGGAATCTATAACTAGTGTCACAAAAATGGTTCAAAGCATAGTCAGTAAGAAGAGTCAGTCTTCTTGTACTTAAGTCGGCATAGTGCCTTTTGTATTTACTTCCGGTGCAATTTCTGTGTTTAATCGTCAATAAGAAATTCAGAGGGATACAGTAAACCTGAAGTGAAGCGTCGGAATCTATAACTAGTGTCACAGGAATGGTTCAATAGATAGTCAGTAAGAAGAGTCAGTCTTTTTGTACTTAAGTCGGCATTGTGCCCTTTGTATTTAAGACCGATGCAATTTCTGTGTTTCATCGTCAATAAGAAGGTCCAAGGGATGCAGTAAACCTGAAGTGAAGCATCTGGATCTATAACTAGTGTCACAGGATTTGTTCAAAACATAGACAGTAAGAAGAGTCAGTCTTCTTGTACCTAAGTCGGCATTGTCCCTGTTGTATTTAATTCCGATGCAATTCTGTGTTTCATCGTCAATAGGTAGGTCCATAGGATACAGTAAACCTGAAGTAAAGCATCGGAATCTATAACTAGTGTCACAGGAATGGTTCAAAACATAGACATTAAGAAGAGTCAGTCTCTTGTACTTAAGTCGGCATTGTGTCTTTTGTATTTAATTCCGATGCAATTTCTGTGTTTCATCGTGAATAAGAAGGTCCAAGGGATACAGTAAAACTGAAGTCAAGCATCGGAATCTATAACTAGTGTCGCAGGAATGGTTCAAATCATAGACAGTAAGAAGAGTCAGGCTTCTTATACTTAAGTCGGCATTGTGCCTTTTCTATATAATTCCGATGCAATTTCTGTGTTTCATCGTCAATAAGAAGGTCAAAGGGATACAGTAAACCTGAAGTGAAGCATCGGAATCTGTAACTAATGTCACAGGAATGGTTCAAAACATAGTCAGTAAGAAGAGTCAGTCTTCTTGTACTTAAGTCGGCATTGTGCCTTTTGTATTTGGTTCCGATGCAATTTCTGGGTTTCATCGTCAATAAGAAAGACCAAGGGATACAGTAAACCTGAAGTGAAGCATCGGAATCTATAACTAGTGTCACAGGAATGGTTCAAACATAGCCAGTAAGAAGCGTCAGTCTTCATGTACTTAAGTCAGCATTGTGCCTTTTGTATTTGATTTCGATGCAATTTCCAGGTTTCATCGTCAATAAGAAGTTCCAAGGGATACAGTAAACCTGTTGTGAAGCATCGGATTCTATAACTAGTGTCACAGGAGTGGTTCAAAACATAGTCAGTAAGAAGAGTCAGTCTCTTGTACTTAATTCGGCATTCTGCCTTTTGTATTTAATTCCGTTGCAATTTCTGTGTTTCATCGTCAATAAGAAGGTCCAAGGTATACAGTAAAACTGAAGTCAAACATCGGAATCTATAACTAGTGTCATAGGAATGGTTCAAAACTTAGACAGTAGGAAGAGTCAGTCTTCTTGTACTTAAGTCGGCATTGTGCCTTTTGTATTTAATTCCGATGCAATTTCTGTGTTTCATCGTCAATAATAATGTCCAAGGGATACAGTAAACCTGAAGTGAAGCATCGGAATCTACAACTAGTGTCACAGGAATGGTTCAAAACATAGTCAGTAAGAAGAGTCAGTCTCTTGTACTTAAGTCGGCATTGTACCTTTTGTATTTAATTCCGATGCAATATCTGTGTTTCATCGTCAATAAGAAGGTCAGAGGGATACAGTAAACCCGAAGTGAAGCATCGGAATCTATAACTGGTGTTACAGGAATGGTTCAAAACATAGTAAGGAAAGTCAGTCTTTTTGTACTTAAGTCGGCATTGTGCCTTTTGTATTTAATTCCGATGCAATATCTGTGTTTCATCGTCAATAATAACGTCCAAGGGATACAGTACACCTGAAGTGAAGCATCGGAATCTATAACTAGTGTCACAGGAATGGTTCAAAACAATGTCAGTAAGAAGAGTCAGTCTCTTGTACTTAAGTCGGCATTCTGCCTTTTGTATTTAATTCCGATGCAATTTCTGTGTTTCATCGTCAATAAGAAGGTCCAAGGAATACCGTAAACCTGAAGTGAAGCATCGAAATCTATAACTAGTGTCACAGGAAAGGTTCAAAACATAGTCAGTAAGAAGAGTCAGTCTCTTGTACTTAAGTCTGCATTGTGCCTTTTGTATTTAATTCCGATGCAATTTCTGGGTCTCATCGTCAAAAGAAGGTCTAAGGGATACAGTAAACCTGAAGTGAAGCATCGGAATCTATAACTAGTGTCACAGGAATGGTTCAAAACATAGTCAGTAAGAAGTGTCAGTCTTCTTGTACTTAAGTCGGCATTGTGTCTTTTCTATTTAATTCCGATGCAATATCTGTGCTTCATCGTCAATAATAACGTCCTAGGGATACAGTAAACCTGAAGTGAGGCATCGGAATCTATAACTGGTGTTACAGGAATGGTTCAAAACATAGTCAGTAAGTAGAGTCAGTCTTCTTGTACTTAAGTCGGCATAGTGCCTTTTGTATTAAATTCGGATGCAATTTCTGTGTTTCATCGTCAATAAGAAGGTCAGAGGGATACAGTAAACCTGAAGTGAAGCATCGGAATCTATAACTGGTGTTACAGGAATGGTCAAAACATAGAAAGAAAAGTCAGTCTTCTTGTACTTAAGTCGGCATTGTGCCTTTTGTATTTGATTCCAATGCAATTTCTGGGTTTCATCGTCAATAAGAAAGTCCAAGGGATACAGTAATCCTGGAGTGAGGCATCGGAATCTATAACTGGTGTTACAGGAATGGTTCAAAACATAGTCAGTAAGAAGAGTCAGTCTCATGTACTTAAGTCGGCATTGTGCCTTTTGTATTTAATTCCGATGCAATTTCTGGGTTTCATCGTCAAAAGAAGGTCTAAGGGATACAGTAAACCTGAAGTGAAGCATCGGAATCTATAACTAGTGTCACAGGAATGGTTCAAATCATTGTCAGTAAGAAGTGTCAGTCTTCTTGTACTTAAGTCGGCATTGTGTCTTTTCTATTTAATTCCGATGCAATATCTGTGCTTCATCGTCAATAATAACGTCCTAGGGATACAGTAAACCTGAAGTGAGGCATCGGAATCTATAACTGGTGTTACAGGAATGGTTCAAAACATAGTCAGTAAGAAGAGTCAGTCTCATGTACTTAAGTCGGCATTGTGCCTTTTGTATTTAATTCCGATGCAATATATGTGTTTCATCGTCAATAAGAAGTTCCAAGGGATACAGTAAACCAGAAGTGAAGCATCGGAATCTATAACTAGTGTCAAAGGAATGGTTCAAAACATAGTCAGTAAGAAGAGTCAGTCTTCTTGTACTTAAGTCGGCATAGTGCCTTTTGTATTTAATTCGGATGCAATTTCTGTGTTTCATCGTCAATAAGAAGGTCCGAGGGAAACAGTAGAACTGAAGTCAAACATCGGAATCTATAACTAGTGTCACAGGAATGGTTCAAAACTTAGAGAGTAGGAAGAGTCAGTCTTCTTGTACTTAAGTCGGCATTGTGCCTTTTGTATTTAATTCCGATGCAATTTCTGTGTTTCATCGTCAATAATAACATCCAAGGGATACAGTAAACCTGAAGTGAAGCATCGGAATCCATAACTAGTGTCACAGGAACGGTTCAAAACATAGTCAGTAAGAAGAGTCAGTATCTTGTACTTAAGTCGGCATTGTGCCTTTTGTATTTAATTCCGATGCAATTTCTGTGTTTCATCGTCAATAAGAAGGTCCAAGGTATACCGTAAACCTGAAGTGAAGCATCGGAATCTATAACTAGAGTCATAGGAATGGAACAGAGCAAAGTCAGTAAGAAGAGTCAGTCTCATGTACTTAAGTCGGCATTGTGCCTTTTGTATTTAATTCCGATGCAATTTCTGGGTTTCATCGTCAAAAGAAGGTCTAAGGGACACAGTAAACCTGAAGTGAAGCATCGGAATCTATAACTAGTGTCACAGGAATGGTTCAAAACATAGTGAGTAAGAAGTGTCAGTCTTCTTATACTTAAGTCGGCATTGTGTCTTTTCTATTTAATTCCGATGCAATATCTGTGTTTCATCGTCAATAAGAAGGTCAGAGGGATACAATAAACCTGAAGTGAAGCATCGGAATCTATAACTAGTGTCACAGGAATGGTTCAAAACATAGTCAGTAAGAAGAGTCAGTCTTCTTGTATTTAAGTCGGCATAGTGCCTTTTGTATTTAATTCGGATGCAATTTCTGTGTTTCATCGTCAATAAGAAGGTCAGAGGGATACAGTAAACCTGAAGTGAAGCATCGGAATCTATAACTGGTGTTACAGGAATGGTTCAAAACATAGTCAGTAAGAAGAGTCAGTCTTCTTGTACTTAAGTCCGCATTGTGCCTTTTGTATTTAATTCCGATGCAATTTCTGTGTTTCATCGTCAATAAGAAGGTCCAAGGGGTACAGTAAAACTGAAGTCAAGCATCGGAATCTATAACTAGTGTCGCAGGAATGGTTCAAAACATAGACAGTAAGGAGAGTCAGTCTTCTTGTAGTTTTCTATTTAATTCCGATGCAATTTCTGTGTTTCATCGTCAATAAGAAGGACAGAGGGATACAGTAAACCTGAAGTGAAGCATCGGAAACTGTAACTAGTGTCACAGGAATGGTTCAAAACATAGTCAGTAAGAAGAGTCAGTCTTCTTGTACTTAAGTCGGCATAGTGCCTTTTTAATTTACTTCCGATGCAATTTCTGTTTTTTCATCTGCAATAAGAAGGTCAGAGGGATAAGGTAAACCTGAAGTGAAGCATCGGAATCTATAGCTAGTGTTACAGGAATGGTTCAAAACATAGTCAGTAAGAAGAGTCAGTCTTCTCGTCCTTTAGTCGGCATTGTGCCTTTTGTATTTAATTCCGATGCAATTTCTGTGTTTCATCGTCAATAAGAAGGACCGAAGGGATACAGTAAACCTGAAGTGAAGCATCGGAATCTACAACTAGTGTCACAGGAATGGTTCAAAGCATAGACAGTAAGCTGAGTCAGTCTTCTTGTACTTAAGTCGGCATTGTGCCTTTTGTATTTAATTCCGATGCAATTACTGTGTTTCATCGTCAATAAGAAGGTCAGAGGGATACAGTAAACCTGAAGTGAAGCATCGGAATCCAAAATTAGTGTCACAGAAATGGTTCAAAACACAGACAGTTGGAAGAGTCAGTCTTCTTGTACTTAAGTCGGCATTGTGCCTTTTGTATTTAATTCCGATGCAATTTCGGTGTTTCATCGTCGTCAAGAAGGTCCAAGGGATACATTAAACCTGAAGTGAAGCATCGGAATCTATAACTAGTGTCACAGGATTTGTTCAATGCAGAGACAGTAAGAAGAGTCAGTCTTCTTGTACTTAAGTCGGCATTGTGTCATTTGTATTTAATTCCGATGCAATATCTGTGTTTCATCGTGAATAAGAAGGTCCAACGGATACAGTAAAACTGAAGTCAAGCATCGGAATCTATAACTAGTGTCGCAGGAATGGTTCAAAACATAGACAGTAAGAAGAGTCAGTCTTCTTGTACTTAAGTCGGCATTGTGCCTTTTCTATTTAACTCCGATGCAATTGCTGTGTTTAATCGTCAATACGAAAGTCAGAGGGATTCAGTAAACCTGAAGTGAAGCAGCTGAATCTGTAACTAATGTCACAGGAATGGTTCAAAACATAGTCAGTAAGAAGAGTCAGTCTTCTTGTACTTAAGTCGGCATTGTGCCTTTTGTATTTAAGTCCGATGCAATTTCTGTGTTTCATCGTCAATAAGAAGGTCCAAGGGATACAGTAAACCTGAAGTGAAGCATCGGAATCTATAACTAGTGTCACAGGAATGGTTCAAGACATAGTCAGTAACAAGTGTCAGTCTTCTTGTACTTAAGTCGGCATTGTGCCTTTTGTATTTGATTTCGATGTTATTTCTATGTTTCATCGTCAATAAGAAGGTCCAAGGGATACAGTGAACCTGGAGTGAAGCATCGGATTCTATAACTAGTGTCACAGGAATGGTTCAAAACATGGTCAGTAAGAAGAGTCAGTCACTTGTACTTAATTCGGCATTGTGCCTTTTGTATTTAATTCCGATGCAATTTCTGTGTTACATCGTGAATAAGAAGGTCAGAGGTATACAGTAAAACTGAATTCAACATCGGAATCAATAACTAGTGTCACAGGAATGGTTCAAAACTTAGACAGTAGGAAGAGTCAGTCTTCTTGTACTTAAGTCGGCATTGTGCCTTTTGTATTTAATTCCGATCCAATTTCTGTGTTTCATCGTCAATAAGAACGTCAAAGGGATACAGTAATCCTGAAGTGAAGCATCAGAATCTATAATTAGTGTCACAGGAATGGTTAATAACATAGTCAGTAAGAAGAGTCAGTCTCTTGTACTTAAGTTGGCATTGTGCCTTTTGTATTTAATTCCGATGCAATTTCTGGGTTTCATCGTCAAAAGAAGGTCTAAGGGATACAGTAAACCTGAAGTGAAGCATCGGAATCTATAACTAGTGTCACAGGAATGGTTCAAATCATTGTCAGTAAGAAGTGTCAGTCTTCTTGTACTTAAGTCGGCATTGTGTCTTTTCTATTTAATTCCGATGCAATATCTGTGTTTCATCGTCAATAAGAAGGTCAGAGGGATACAGTAAACCTGAAGTGAAGCATCGGAATCTATAACTAGTGTCACAGGAATGGTTCCAAACATAGTCAGTAAGAAGAGTCAGTCTTCTTGTACTTAAGTCGGCATAGTGCCTTTTGTATTTAATTCGGATGCAATTTCTGTGTTTCATCGTCAATAAGAAGGTCAAAGGGATACAGTAAACCTGAAGTGAAGCAACGGATTCTATAACTGGTGTTACAGGAATGGTTCAAAACATAGTAAGAAAAGTCAGTCTTCTTGTACTTAAGTCGGCATTGTGCCTTTTGTATTTGATTCCGATGCAATTTCTGGGTTTCATCGTCAATAAGAAGGTCCAAGGGATACAGTAAACTTGGAGCGAAGCATCGGATTCTATAACTAGTGTCACTGGAATGGTTCAAATCATAGTCAGTAAGTAGAGTCAGTCTCATGTACTTAAGTCGGCATTGTGCCTTTTGTATTTAATTCCGATGCAATTTCTGTGTTTCATCGTCAATAAGAAGGTTCAAGGGATACAGTACAACTGTAGTCAAACATCGGAATCTATAACTAGTGTCACAGGAATGGTTCAAAACATAGTCAGTAAGAAGAGTCGGTCTCTTGTACTTAAGTCGGCATTGTGCCTTTTGTATTTAATTCCGATGCAATTTCTGGGTTTCATCGTCAAAAGAATGTCTAAGGGATACAGTAAACCTGAAGTGAAGCATCGGAATCTATAACTAGTGTCACAGGAATGGTTCTAAACATAGTCAGTTAGAAGAGTCAGTCTTCTTGTACTTAAGTCGGCATAGTGCCTTTTGTATTTAATTCGGATGCAATTTCTGTGTTTCATCGTCAATAAGAAGGTCAGAGGGATACAGTAAACCTGAAGTGAAGCATCGGGATCTATAACTAGTGTCACAGGAATGGTTCAAATCTTAGACAGTAGGAAGAGTCAGTCTTCTTGTTCTTAAGTCGGCATTGTGCCTTTTCTACTTAATCCCGATGCAATATCGGTGTTTCATCGTCAAGAAGAAGGTCCAAGGGATACATTAATCCTGAAGGGAAGAATCGGAATCTATGACTAGTGTCACAGGAATGTTTCAAATCATAGTCAGTAAGAAGAGTCAGTCTTCTTGTACTTAAGTCGTCATTGTGCTTTTCTATTTAATTCCGATGCAATTTCTGTGTTTCATCGTCAATAAGAGGGTCCACGGAATACAGTAACCCTGAAGTGAAGCATCGGAATCTATATCTAGAGTCACAGGAATGGTTCAAAACAAAGTCAGTAAGAAGTGTCAGTCTTCTTGTACTTAAGTCGACATTGTGCCTTTTCTATTTAATTCCGATGCAATTTCTGTGTTTCTTCGTCAATAAGAAGGTCAGAGAGATACAGTAAACCTGAAGTGAAGCTTCGGAATCTATAACTAGTGTCACAGGAATGGTTCAAAATATAGTCAGTAAGAAGAGTCAGTCTTCTTGTACTTAAGTCGGCATAGTGCCTTTTGTATTTAAGTCCGATGCAATTTCTGTGTTTCATCGTCAATAAGAAGGTCCAAGGGATGCAGTAAACCTGAAGTGAAGCATCTGAATCTATAACTAGTGTCACAGGATTTGTTCAAAACATAGACAGTAAGAAGAGTCAGTCTTCTTGTACGTAAGTCGGCATTGTGCCTTTTATATTTAATTCCGATGCAATTCCGTGTTTCATCGTCAATAGGAAGGTCCATGGGATACAGTAAACCTGAAGTAAAGCATCGGAATCTATAACTAGTGTCACAGGAATGGTTCCAACCATAGACATTAAGAAGAGTCAGTCTCTTGTACTTAAGTCGGCATTGTGTCTTTTGTATTTAATTCCGATGCAATTCCTGTGTTTCATCGTCAATAAGAAGGTCCAAGGGATACAGTATACCTGAAGTGAATCATCGGAATCTATAACTAGTGTCACAGGATTGGTTCAAAACATAGACAGTAAGAAGAGTCAGTCTTCATGTACTTAAGTCGGCATTGTGCCTTTTCAATTTAATTCCGATACAATTTCTGTGTTTCATCGTCAATAAGAAGGTCAGAGGGATACAGTAAACCTGAAGTGAAGCATCGAAATCTATAACTAGTGTCACAGGAATAGTTCAAATCATAGTCAGTAAGAAGAGTCAGTCTTCTTGTACTTGTGTCGGCATTGTGCCTTTTCTATTAAATCCCGATGCAATTTCTGTGTTTCATCGTCAATAAGATGGTCCAAGGGATACAGTAAACCAGGAGTGAAGCATCGGAATCTATAACTAGTGTCACAGGAATGGTTCAAAAGATAGACCGTAACAAGATACAGTCTTCTTGTACTTAAGTCGGCATTGTGCCTTTTGTATTTGGTTCCGATGCAATTTCTGGGTTTCATCGTCTATAAGGAGGTCCAAGGGATACAGTAAACCTGAAGTGAAGCATCGGAATCTATAACTAGTGTCACAGAAATGGTTCAAACATAGTCAGTAAGAAGTGTCATTCTTCTTGTACTTAAGTCTGCATTTTGCCTTTTGTATTTGATTTCGATGCAACTTCTGGGTTTCATCGTCAATAAGAAGGTCCAAGGGATACAGTATACCTGTTGTGAAGCATCGGATTCTATAACTAGTGTCACAGAAATGGTTCAAAACATAGTCAGTAAGAAGACTCATTCTCTTGTACTTAATTCGGCATTGTGCGTTTTGTATTTAATTCCGATGCAATTTCTGTGTTTCATCGTCAATAAGAAGGTCCAAGGGATACAGTAAAACTGAAGTCAAACATCGGAATCTATAACTAGTGTCACAGGAATGGTTCAAAACATAGAGAGTAGGAACAATCAGTCTTCTTGTACTTAAGTCGGCATTGTGCCTTTTGTATTTAATTCCGATGCAATTTCTATGTTTCATAGTCAATAAGAAGGTCCAAGGGATACAGTAAACCAGAAGTGAAGCATCGGAATCTATAACCAGTGTCACAGGAATGGTTCAAAACATAGTCAGTAAGAAGAGTCAGTCTTCTTGTACTTAAGTCGTCATAGTGCCTTTTGTAATTAATTTGCATGCAATTTCTGTGTTTCATCGTCAATAAGAAGGTCCAAGGGATACAGTAAAACTGAAGTCAAACATCGGAATCTATAACTAGTGTCACAGGAATGGTTCAAAACTTAGACATTAGGAAGAGTCAGTCTTCTTGTACTTAAGTCGGCATTGTGCCTTTTGTATTTAATTCCGATGCAATATCTGTGTTTCATCGTCAATAAGAAGGTCCAAGGGATACAGTATACCTGAAGTGAAGCATCGGAATCTATATCTAGTGTCACAGGAATGGTTCAAAACAAAGTCAGTAAGAAGAGTCAGTCTTCTTGTACTTAAGTCGGCATTGTGCCTTTTCTATTTAATTCCGATGCAATTTCAGTGTTTCATCGTCAATAAGAAGGTCAGAGGGATACAGTAAACCTGAAGTGAAGCTTCGGAATCTATAACTAGTGTCACAGGAATGATTCAAACATAGTCAGTAAGAAGAGTCTGTCTTTTTGTACTTAAGTCTGCATTGTGCCTTTTGTATTTAAGTCCGATGCAATTTCTGTGTTTCATCGTCAATAAGAAGGTCCAAGGGATGCAGTAAACCTGAAGTGTAGCATCGGAATCTATAACTAGTGTCACAGGATTTGTTCAAAGCATAGACAGTAAGAAGAGTCAGTCTTCTTGTACTTAAGTCGGCATTGTACCTTTTGTGTTTAATTCCGATGCAATTCTGTGTTTCATCGTCAATAGGAAGGTGCATGGGATACAGTAAACCTGAAGTGAAGCATCGGAATCTATAACTAGTGTCACAGGAATGGTTTAAAACATAGACATTAAGAAGAGTCAGTCTCTTGTACTTACCTCGGGATTGTGTCTTTTGTATTTAATTCCGATGCTATTTCTGTGTTTCATCGTGAATAAGAAGGTCCAAGGGATACAGTAATACTGAAGTCAAGCATCGGAATCTATAACTAGTGTCGCAGGAATGGTTCAAAGCATAGACAGTAAGAAGAGTCAGTCTTCTTGTACTTAAGTCGGCATTGTGCCTTTTGTATTTGATTTCGATGCAATTTCTATGTTTCATCGTCAATAAGAAGGTCTAAGGGATACAGTAAACCTGAAGTGAAGCATCGGAATCTATAACTAGTGTCACAGGAATGGTTCCAAACATAGTCAGTAAGAAGTGTCAGTCTTCTTGTACTTAAGTCGGCATTGTGCCTTTTGTATTTGATTTCGATGCAATTTCTATGTTTCATCGTCAATAAGAAGTTCCAAGGGATACAGTAAACCTGGAGTGAAGCATCGGATTCTATAACTAGTGTCACAGGAATGGTTCAAAACATAGTCAGTAAGAAGAGTCAGTCTCTTGTACTTAATTCGGCATTGTGCCTTTTGTATTTAATTCCGATGCAATTTCTGTGTTTCATCGTCAATAAGAAGGTCCAAGGGATACAGTAAAACTGAAGTCAAACATCGGAATCAATAACTAGTGTCACCGGAATGGTTCAAAACTTAGACAGTAGGAAGACTCAGTCTTCTTGTACTTAAGTCGGCATTGTGCCTTTTGTATTTAATTCCGATGCAATTTCTGTGTTTCATCGTCAATAAGAACGTACAAGGGATCCAGTAAACCTGAAGTGAAGCATCAGAATCTATAACTAGTGTCACAGGAATGGTTCAAAACATAGTCAGTAAGAAGAGTCAGTCTCTTGTACTTAAGTCGGCATTGTGCCTTTTGTATTTAATTCCGATGCAATTTCTGTGTTTCATCGTCAATAAGAAGGTCCAAGGAATACCGTAAACCTGAAGTGACGCATCGGAATCTATAACTAGTGTCACAGGAATGGTTCAAATCATAGTCAGTAAGAAGAGTCAGTCTCTTGTACTTAAGTCGGCATTGTGCCTTTTGTATTTAATTCCGATGCAATTCCTGGGTTTCATCGTCAATAAGAAGGTCAAAGGGATACAGTAAACCTGTAGTGAAGCATCGGAATCTATAACTGGTGTTACAGGAATGGTTCAAAACATAGTCAGTAAGAAGAGTCAGTCTTCTTGTACTTAAGTCGGCATTGAGCCTATTGTATTTAATTCGGATGCAATTTCTGTGTTTCATCGTCAATAAGAAGGTCAGAGGGATACAGTAAACCTGAAGTGAAGCATCGGAATCTATAACTGGTGTTACAGGAATGGTTCAAAACATAGTAAGAAAAGTCAGTCTTCTTGTACTTAAGTCGGCATTGTGTCTTTTGTATTTGATTCCGATGCAATTTCTGGGTTTCATCGTCAATAAGAAGGTCCAAGGGATACAGTAAACCTGGAGTGAAGCATCTGATTCTATAACTAGTGTCACAGGAATGGTTCAAATCATAGTCAGTAAGAAGAGTCAGTCTTCTTGTACTTAAGTCGGCATTGTGCCTTTTGTATTTAATTCCCATGCAATTCTGTGTTTCATCGTCAATAGGAAGGTCCATGGGATACAGTAAACCTGAAGTATAGCATCGGAATCTATAACTAGTGTCGCAGGAATGGTTCAAAACATAGACAGTAAGAAGAGTTAGGCTTCTTGTACTTAAGTCGGCATTGTGCCTTTTGTATTTAATTCCGATGCAATTTCTGTGTTTCATCGTCAATAAGAAGGTCCAAGGGATACAGTAAAACTGAAGTCAAACATCGGAATCTATAACTAGTGTCACAGGAATGGTTCAAAACTTAGACAGTAGGTAGAGTCAGTCTTCTTGTACTTAAATCGGCATTGTGCCTTTTGTATTTAATTCCGATGCAATTTATGTGTTTCATCGTCAATAATAACGTCCAAGGGATACAGTAAACCTGAAGTGAAGCATCGGAATCTATAACTAGTGTCACAGATTTGGTTCAAAACATAGTCATTAAGAAGAGTCAGTCCCTTGTACTTAAGTCAGCATTGTGCCTTTTGTATTTAATTCCGATGCAATTTCTGTGTTTCATCGTCAATAAGAAGGTCCAAGGAATACCGTAAACCTGAAGTGAAGCATCGGAATCTATAACTAGTGCCACAGGAATGGTTCAAAACATAGTCAGTAAGAAGAGTCAGTCTCTTGTACTTAAGTCGGCATTGTGCCTTTTGTATTTAATTCCGATGCAATTTCTGGGTTTCATCGTCAAAAGAAGGTCTAAGGGATATAGTAAACCTGAAGTGAAGCATCGAAATCTATAACTAGTGTCAGAGGAATGGTTCAAAACATAGTCAGTAAGAAGTGTCAGTCTTCTTGTACTTAAGTCGGCAAGGTGTCTTTTCTATTTAATTCCGATGCAATATCTGTGTTTCATCGTCAATAAGAAGGTCAGAGGGATACAGTAAACCTGAAGTGAAGCATCGGAATCTATAACTAGTGTCACAGGAATGGTTCAAATCATAGTCAGTAAGAAGAGTCAGTCTTCTTGTACTTAAGTCGGCATAGTGCCTTTTGTATTTTATTCGGATGCAATTTCTGTGTTTCATCGTCAATAAGAAGGTCAGAGGGATACAGTAAACCTGAAGTGAAGCATCCGAATCTATAACTGGTGTTACAGGAATGGTTCGAAACATAGTCAGTAAGAAGATTCAGTCTTCTTGTACTTAAGTCGGCATAGTGCCTTTTCGATTTAATTCGGATGCAATTTCTGTGTTTCATCGTCAATAAGAAGGTCAGAGGGATACAGTAAACCCGAAGTGTAGCATCGGAATCTATAACTGGTGTTACAGGAATGGTTTCTAAACATAGTTAGAAATTCAGTCCTCTTGTACTTAAGTTGGCATTGTGCCTTTTGTATTTAATTCCGATGCAATATCTGTGTTTCATCGTCAATAATAACGTCCAAGGGATACAGTAAACCTGAAGTGAAGCATCGGAATCTATAACTAGTGTCACAGGAATGGTTCAAAACATAGTCAGTAGAAGAGTCAGTCTCTTGTACTTAAGTCAGCATTGTGCCTTTTGTATTTAATTCCGATGCAATTTCTGTGTTTCATCGTCAATAAGAAGGTCCAAGGAATACCGTAAACCTGAAGTGATGCATCGGAATCTATAACTAGTGTCACAGGAATGGTTCAAAACATAGTCAGTAAGAAGAGTCAGTCTCTTGTACTTAAGTCGGCATTGTGCCCTTTGTATTTTATTCCGATGCAATTTCTGGGTTTCATCGTCAAAAGAAGGTCTAAGGGATACAGTAAACCTGAAGTGAAGCATCGGAATCTATAACTAGTGTCAGAGGAATGGTTCAAAACATAGTCAGTAAGAAGTGTCAGTCTTCTTGTACTTAAGTCGGCATTGTACCTTTTCTATTTAATTCCGATGCAATTTCTGTGTTTCATCGTCAATAAGAAGGTCCAAGGAATACAGTAAACCTGAAGTGAAGCATCGGAATCTATATTTAGTGTCACAGGAATGGTTCAAAACAAAGTCAGTAAGAAGAAACAGTCTTATTGTACTTAAGTCGACATTGTGCCTTTTCCATTTAATTCCAATGCAATTTCAGTGTTTCATCGTCAATAAGAAGGTCAGAGAGATACAGTAAACCTGAAGTGAAGCTTCGGAATCTATAACTAGTGTCACAGGAATGGTTCAAAACATAGTCAGTAAGAATAGTCAGTCTTTTTGTACTTAAGTCGGCATTGTGCCTTTTGTATTTACGTCCGATGCAATTTCTGTGTTTCATCGTCAATAAGAAGGTCCAAGGGATGCAGTAAACCTGTAGTGAAGCATCTGAATCTATAACTAGTGTCACAGGATTTGTTCAAAACATAGACAGTAAGAAGAGTCAGTCATCTTGTACTTAAGTCGGCATTGTGCCTTTTGTATTTAATTCCGATGCAATTCTGTGTTTCATCGTCAATAGGAAGGTCCATGGGATACAGTAAAACTGAAGTCAAGCATCGGAATCTGTAACTAGTGTCGCAGGACTGGTTCAAAACATAGACAGTAAGAAGAGTCAGGCTTCTTGTACTTAAGTCGGCATTGTGCCTTTTCTATTTAATTCCGATGCAATTTCTGTGTTTCATCGTCAATAAGAAGGTCAGAGGGATACAGTAATCCTGAAGTGAAGCATCGGAATGTGTAACTAATGTCACAGGAATGGTTCAAAACATAGTCAGTAAGAAGAGTCAGTCTTCTTGTACTTAAGTCGGCATAGTGCCTTATGTGTTTACTTCCGGTGCAATTTCTTTGTTTCATCGACAATAAGAAGGTCAGAGGGATAAGATAAACCTGAAGTGAAGCATCGGAATCTATAACTAGTGTTACAGGAATGGTTCAATACATAGTCAGTAAGAAGAGTCAGTCTCTTGTACTTAAGTCGGCATTGTGCCTTTTGTATTTAATTCCGATGCAATTTCTGTGTTTCATCGTCAATAAGAAGGTCCAAGGAATACCGTAAACCTGAAGTGACGCATCGGAATCTATAACTAGTGTCACAGGAATGGTTCAAATCATAGTCAGTAAGAAGAGTCAGTCTCTTGTACTTAAGTCGGCATTGTGCCTTTTGTATTTAATTCCGATGCAATTCCTGGGTTTCATCGTCAATAAGAAGGTCAAAGGGATACAGTAAACCTGTAGTGAAGCATCGGAATCTATAACTGGTGTTACAGGAATGGTTCAAAACATAGTCAGTAAGAAGAGTCAGTCTTCTTGTACTGAAGTCGGAATTGAGCCTTTTGTATTTCATTCGGATGCAATTTCTGTGTTTCATCGTCAATAAGAAGGTCAGAGGGATACAGTAAACCTGAAGTGAAGCATCGGAATCTATAACTGGTGTTACAGGAATGGTTCAAAACATAGTAAGAAAAGTCAGTCTTCTTGTACTTAAGTCGGCATTGTGCCTTTTGTATTTGATTCCGATGCAATTTCTGGGTTTCATCGTCAATAAGAAGGTCCAAGGGATACAGTAAACCTGGAGTGAAGCATCGGATTCTATAACTAGTGTCACAGGAATGGTTCAAATCATAGTCAGTAAGAAGAGTCAGTCTTCTTGTACTTAATTCGGCATTGTGCCTTTTGTATTTAATTCCGATGCAATTCTGTGTTTCATCGTCAATAGGAAGGTCCATGGGATACAGTAAACCTGAAGTATAGCATCGGAATCTATAACTAGTGTCGCAGGAATGGTTCAAAACATAGACAGTAAGAAGAGTTAGGCTTCTTGTACTTAAGTAGGCATTGTGCCTTTTGTATTTAATTCCGATGCAATTTCTGTGTTTCATCGTCAATAAGAAGGTCAGAGGGATACTGTAAACCTGAAGTGAAGCATCGGAATCTGTAACTAATGTCACAGGAATGGTTCAAAACATAGTCAGTAAGAAGAGTCAGTCTTCTTGTACTTAAGTCGGCATAGTGCCTTATGTGCTTACTTCCGGTGCAATTTCTGTGTTTCATTGACAATAAGAAGGTCAGAGGGATAAGGTAACCCTGAAGTGAAGCATCGGAATGTATAACTAGTGTTACAGGAATGGTTCAAAACATAGTCAGTAAGAAGAGTCAGTCTTCTTGTCCTTAAGTTGGCATTGAGCATTTTGTATTTAATTCCGATGCAATTTCTGTGTTTCATCGTCAATAAGAAGGAGCGAAGGGATACAGTAAACCTGAAGTGAATCATCGGAATCTATAACTAGTGTCACAGGATTGGTTCAAAACATAGACAGTAAGAAGAGTCAGTCTTCTTGTACTTAAGTCGGCATTGTGCCTTTTCGATTTAATTCCGATGCAATTTCTGTGTTTCATTGTCAATAAGAAGGTCAGAGGGATACAGTAAACCTGAAGTGAAGCATCGGAATCTATAACTAGTGTCACAGGAATGGTTCAAAACATAGTCAGTAAGAAGAGTCAGTCTTCTTGTACTTAAGTCGGCATTGTGCCTTTTCTATTTAATCCCGATGCAATTTCTGTGTTTCATCGTCAATAAGAAGGTCCAAGGGATACAGTAAAACTGAAGTCAAACATCGGAATCTATAACTAGTGTCACAGGAATGGTTCAAAACTTAGACAGTAGGAAGAGTCAGTCTACTTGTACTTAAGTCGGCATTGTGCCTTTTGTATTTAATTCCGATGCAATTTATGTGTTTCATCGTCAATAATAACGTCCAAGGGATACAGTAAACCTGAAGTGAAGCATCGGAATCTATAACTAGTGTCACAGATTTGGTTCAAAACATAGTCATTAAGAAGAGTCAGTCTCTTGTACTTAAGTCAGCATTGTGACTTTTGTATTTAATTCCGATGCAATTTCTGTGTTTCATCGTCAATAAGAAGGTCCAAGGAAAACCGTAAACCTGAAGTGAAGCATCGGAATCTATAACTAGTGTCACAGGAATGGTTCAAAACATAGTCAGTAAGAAGAGTCAGTCTCTTGTACTTAAGTCGGCATTGTGCCTTTTGTATTCAATTCCGATGCAATTTCTGGGTTTCATCGTCAAAAGAAGGTCTAAGGGATACAGTAAACCTCAAGTGAAGCATCGAAATCTATAACTAGTGTCAGAGGAATGGTTCAAAACATAGTCAGTAAGAAGTGTCAGTCTTCTTGTACTTAAGTCGGCAAGGTGGCTTTCCTATTTAATTCCGATGCAATATCTGTGTTTCATCGTCAATAAGAAGGTCAGAGGGATACAGTAAACCTGAAGTGAAGCATCGGAATCTATAACTAGTGTCACAGGAATGGTTCAAATCATAGTCAGTAAGAAGAGTCAGTCTTCTTGTACTTAAGTCGGCATAGTGCCTTTTGTATTTAATTCGGATGCAATTTCTGTGTTTCATCGTCAATAAGAAGGTCAGAGGGATACAGTAAACCTGAAGTGAAGCATCGGAATCTATAACTGGTGTTACAGGAATGGTTCGAAACATAGTCAGTAAGAAGATTCAGTCTTCTTGTACTTAAGTCGGCATAGTGCCTTTTGTATTTAATTCGGATGCAATTTCTGTGTTTCATCGTCAATAAGAAGGTCAGAGGGATACAGTAAACCCGAAGTGAAGCATCGGAATCAATAACTGGTGTTACAGGAATGGTTTCTAAACATAGTAAGAAAAGTCAGTCTTCTTGTACTTAAGTTGGCATTGTGCCTTTTGTATTTAATTCCGATGCAATATCTGTGTTTCATCGTCAATAATAACGTCCAAGGGATACAGTAAACCTGAAGTGAAGCATCGGAATCTATAACTAGTGTCACAGGAATGGTTCAAAACATAGTCAGTAGAAGAGTCAGTCTCTTGTACTTAAGTCAGCATTTTGCCTTTTGTATTTAATTCCGATGCAATTTCTGTGTTTCATCGTCAATAAGAAGGTCCAAGGAATACCGTAAACCTGAAGTGATGCATCGGAATCTATAACTAGTGTCACAGGAATGGTTCAAAACATAGTCAGTAAGAAGAGTCAGTCTTCTTGTAGTTTTCTATTTAATTCCGATGCAATTTCTGTGTTTCATCGTCAATAAGAAGGACAGAGGGATACAGTAAACCTGAAGTGAAGCATCGGAAACTGTAACTAGTGTCACAGGAATGGTTCAAAACATAGTCAGTAAGAAGAGTCAGTCTTCTTGTACTTAAGTCGGCATAGTGCCTTTTTAATTTACTTCCGATGCAATTTCTGTTTTTTCATCTGCAATAAGAAGGTCAGAGGGATAAGGTAAACCTGAAGTGAAGCATCGGAATCTATAGCTAGTGTTACAGGAATGGTTCAAAACATAGTCAGTAAGAAGAGTCAGTCTTCTCGTCCTTTAGTCGGCATTGTGCCTTTTGTATTTAATTCCGATGCAATTTCTGTGTTTCATCGTCAATAAGAAGGACCGAAGGGATACAGTAAACCTGAAGTGAAGCATCGGAATCTACAACTAGTGTCACAGGAATGGTTCAAAGCATAGACAGTAAGCTGAGTCAGTCTTCTTGTACTTAAGTCGGCATTGTGCCTTTTGTATTTAATTCCGATGCAATTACTGTGTTTCATCGTCAATAAGAAGGTCAGAGGGATACAGTAAACCTGAAGTGAAGCATCGGAATCCAAAATTAGTGTCACAGAAATGGTTCAAAACACAGACAGTTGGAAGAGTCAGTCTTCTTGTACTTAAGTCGGCATTGTGCCTTTTGTATTTAATTCCGATGCAATTTCGGTGTTTCATCGTCGTCAAGAAGGTCCAAGGGATACATTAAACCTGAAGTGAAGCATCGGAATCTATAACTAGTGTCACAGGATTTGTTCAATGCAGAGACAGTAAGAAGAGTCAGTCTTCTTGTACTTAAGTCGGCATTGTGTCATTTGTATTTAATTCCGATGCAATATCTGTGTTTCATCGTGAATAAGAAGGTCCAACGGATACAGTAAAACTGAAGTCAAGCATCGGAATCTATAACTAGTGTCGCAGGAATGGTTCAAAACATAGACAGTAAGAAGAGTCAGTCTTCTTGTACTTAAGTCGGCATTGTGCCTTTTCTATTTAACTCCGATGCAATTGCTGTGTTTAATCGTCAATACGAAAGTCAGAGGGATTCAGTAAACCTGAAGTGAAGCAGCTGAATCTGTAACTAATGTCACAGGAATGGTTCAAAACATAGTCAGTAAGAAGAGTCAGTCTTCTTGTACTTAAGTCGGCATTGTGCCTTTTGTATTTAAGTCCGATGCAATTTCTGTGTTTCATCGTCAATAAGAAGGTCCAAGGGATACAGTAAACCTGAAGTGAAGCATCGGAATCTATAACTAGTGTCACAGGAATGGTTCAAGACATAGTCAGTAACAAGTGTCAGTCTTCTTGTACTTAAGTCGGCATTGTGCCTTTTGTATTTGATTTCGATGTTATTTCTATGTTTCATCGTCAATAAGAAGGTCCAAGGGATACAGTGAACCTGGAGTGAAGCATCGGATTCTATAACTAGTGTCACAGGAATGGTTCAAAACATGGTCAGTAAGAAGAGTCAGTCACTTGTACTTAATTCGGCATTGTGCCTTTTGTATTTAATTCCGATGCAATTTCTGTGTTACATCGTGAATAAGAAGGTCAGAGGTATACAGTAAAACTGAAGTCAACATCGGAATCAATAACTAGTGTCACAGGAATGGTTCAAAACTTAGACAGTAGGAAGAGTCAGTCTTCTTGTACTTAAGTCGGCATTGTGCCTTTTGTATTTAATTCCGATCCAATTTCTGTGTTTCATCGTCAATAAGAACGTCAAAGGGATACAGTAATCCTGAAGTGAAGCATCAGAATCTATAATTAGTGTCACAGGAATGGTTAATAACATAGTCAGTAAGAAGAGTCAGTCTCTTGTACTTAAGTTGGCATTGTGCCTTTTGTATTTAATTCCGATGCAATTTCTGGGTTTCATCGTCAAAAGAAGGTCTAAGGGATACAGTAAACCTGAAGTGAAGCATCGGAATCTATAACTAGTGTCACAGGAATGGTTCAAATCATTGTCAGTAAGAAGTGTCAGTCTTCTTGTACTTAAGTCGGCATTGTGTCTTTTCTATTTAATTCCGATGCAATATCTGTGTTTCATCGTCAATAAGAAGGTCAGAGGGATACAGTAAACCTGAAGTGAAGCATCGGAATCTATAACTAGTGTCACAGGAATGGTTCCAAACATAGTCAGTAAGAAGAGTCAGTCTTCTTGTACTTAAGTCGGCATAGTGCCTTTTGTATTTAATTCGGATGCAATTTCTGTGTTTCATCGTCAATAAGAAGGTCAAAGGGATACAGTAAACCTGAAGTGAAGCAACGGATTCTATAACTGGTGTTACAGGAATGGTTCAAAACATAGTAAGAAAAGTCAGTCTTCTTGTACTTAAGTCGGCATTGTGCCTTTTGTATTTGATTCCGATGCAATTTCTGGGTTTCATCGTCAATAAGAAGGTCCAAGGGATACAGTAAACTTGGAGCGAAGCATCGGATTCTATAACTAGTGTCACTGGAATGGTTCAAATCATAGTCAGTAAGTAGAGTCAGTCTCATGTACTTAAGTCGGCATTGTGCCTTTTGTATTTAATTCCGATGCAATTTCTGTGTTTCATCGTCAATAAGAAGGTTCAAGGGATACAGTACAACTGTAGTCAAACATCGGAATCTATAACTAGTGTCACAGGAATGGTTCAAAACATAGTCAGTAAGAAGAGTCGGTCTCTTGTACTTAAGTCGGCATTGTGCCTTTTGTATTTAATTCCGATGCAATTTCTGGGTTTCATCGTCAAAAGAATGTCTAAGGGATACAGTAAACCTGAAGTGAAGCATCGGAATCTATAACTAGTGTCACAGGAATGGTTCTAAACATAGTCAGTTAGAAGAGTCAGTCTTCTTGTACTTAAGTCGGCATAGTGCCTTTTGTATTTAATTCGGATGCAATTTCTGTGTTTCATCGTCAATAAGAAGGTCAGAGGGATACAGTAAACCTGAAGTGAAGCATCGGGATCTATAACTAGTGTCACAGGAATGGTTCAAATCTTAGACAGTAGGAAGAGTCAGTCTTCTTGTTCTTAAGTCGGCATTGTGCCTTTTCTACTTAATCCCGATGCAATATCGGTGTTTCATCGTCAAGAAGAAGGTCCAAGGGATACATTAATCCTGAAGGGAAGAATCGGAATCTATGACTAGTGTCACAGGAATGTTTCAAATCATAGTCAGTAAGAAGAGTCAGTCTTCTTGTACTTAAGTCGTCATTGTGCTTTTCTATTTAATTCCGATGCAATTTCTGTGTTTCATCGTCAATAAGAGGGTCCACGGAATACAGTAACCCTGAAGTGAAGCATCGGAATCTATATCTAGAGTCACAGGAATGGTTCAAAACAAAGTCAGTAAGAAGTGTCAGTCTTCTTGTACTTAAGTCGACATTGTGCCTTTTCTATTTAATTCCGATGCAATTTCTGTGTTTCTTCGTCAATAAGAAGGTCAGAGAGATACAGTAAACCTGAAGTGAAGCTTCGGAATCTATAACTAGTGTCACAGGAATGGTTCAAAATATAGTCAGTAAGAAGAGTCAGTCTTCTTGTACTTAAGTCGGCATAGTGCCTTTTGTATTTAAGTCCGATGCAATTTCTGTGTTTCATCGTCAATAAGAAGGTCCAAGGGATGCAGTAAACCTGAAGTGAAGCATCTGAATCTATAACTAGTGTCACAGGATTTGTTCAAAACATAGACAGTAAGAAGAGTCAGTCTTCTTGTACGTAAGTCGGCATTGTGCCTTTTATATTTAATTCCGATGCAATTCCGTGTTTCATCGTCAATAGGAAGGTCCATGGGATACAGTAAACCTGAAGTAAAGCATCGGAATCTATAACTAGTGTCACAGGAATGGTTCCAACCATAGACATTAAGAAGAGTCAGTCTCTTGTACTTAAGTCGGCATTGTGTCTTTTGTATTTAATTCCGATGCAATTCCTGTGTTTCATCGTCAATAAGAAGGTCCAAGGGATACAGTATACCTGAAGTGAATCATCGGAATCTATAACTAGTGTCACAGGATTGGTTCAAAACATAGACAGTAAGAAGAGTCAGTCTTCATGTACTTAAGTCGGCATTGTGCCTTTTCAATTTAATTCCGATACAATTTCTGTGTTTCATCGTCAATAAGAAGGTCAGAGGGATACAGTAAACCTGAAGTGAAGCATCGAAATCTATAACTAGTGTCACAGGAATAGTTCAAATCATAGTCAGTAAGAAGAGTCAGTCTTCTTGTACTTGTGTCGGCATTGTGCCTTTTCTATTAAATCCCGATGCAATTTCTGTGTTTCATCGTCAATAAGATGGTCCAAGGGATACAGTAAACCAGGAGTGAAGCATCGGAATCTATAACTAGTGTCACAGGAATGGTTCAAAAGATAGACCGTAACAAGATACAGTCTTCTTGTACTTAAGTCGGCATTGTGCCTTTTGTATTTGGTTCCGATGCAATTTCTGGGTTTCATCGTCTATAAGGAGGTCCAAGGGATACAGTAAACCTGAAGTGAAGCATCGGAATCTATAACTAGTGTCACAGAAATGGTTCAAACATAGTCAGTAAGAAGTGTCATTCTTCTTGTACTTAAGTCTGCATTTTGCCTTTTGTATTTGATTTCGATGCAACTTCTGGGTTTCATCGTCAATAAGAAGGTCCAAGGGATACAGTATACCTGTTGTGAAGCATCGGATTCTATAACTAGTGTCACAGAAATGGTTCAAAACATAGTCAGTAAGAAGACTCATTCTCTTGTACTTAATTCGGCATTGTGCGTTTTGTATTTAATTCCGATGCAATTTCTGTGTTTCATCGTCAATAAGAAGGTCCAAGGGATACAGTAAAACTGAAGTCAAACATCGGAATCTATAACTAGTGTCACAGGAATGGTTCAAAACATAGAGAGTAGGAACAATCAGTCTTCTTGTACTTAAGTCGGCATTGTGCCTTTTGTATTTAATTCCGATGCAATTTCTATGTTTCATAGTCAATAAGAAGGTCCAAGGGATACAGTAAACCAGAAGTGAAGCATCGGAATCTATAACCAGTGTCACAGGAATGGTTCAAAACATAGTCAGTAAGAAGAGTCAGTCTTCTTGTACTTAAGTCGTCATAGTGCCTTTTGTAATTAATTTGCATGCAATTTCTGTGTTTCATCGTCAATAAGAAGGTCCAAGGGATACAGTAAAACTGAAGTCAAACATCGGAATCTATAACTAGTGTCACAGGAATGGTTCAAAACTTAGACATTAGGAAGAGTCAGTCTTCTTGTACTTAAGTCGGCATTGTGCCTTTTGTATTTAATTCCGATGCAATATCTGTGTTTCATCGTCAATAAGAAGGTCCAAGGGATACAGTATACCTGAAGTGAAGCATCGGAATCTATATCTAGTGTCACAGGAATGGTTCAAAACAAAGTCAGTAAGAAGAGTCAGTCTTCTTGTACTTAAGTCGGCATTGTGCCTTTTCTATTTAATTCCGATGCAATTTCAGTGTTTCATCGTCAATAAGAAGGTCAGAGGGATACAGTAAACCTGAAGTGAAGCTTCGGAATCTATAACTAGTGTCACAGGAATGATTCAAACATAGTCAGTAAGAAGAGTCTGTCTTTTTGTACTTAAGTCTGCATTGTGCCTTTTGTATTTAAGTCCGATGCAATTTCTGTGTTTCATCGTCAATAAGAAGGTCCAAGGGATGCAGTAAACCTGAAGTGTAGCATCGGAATCTATAACTAGTGTCACAGGATTTGTTCAAAGCATAGACAGTAAGAAGAGTCAGTCTTCTTGTACTTAAGTCGGCATTGTACCTTTTGTGTTTAATTCCGATGCAATTCTGTGTTTCATCGTCAATAGGAAGGTGCATGGGATACAGTAAACCTGAAGTGAAGCATCGGAATCTATAACTAGTGTCACAGGAATGGTTTAAAACATAGACATTAAGAAGAGTCAGTCTCTTGTACTTACCTCGGGATTGTGTCTTTTGTATTTAATTCCGATGCTATTTCTGTGTTTCATCGTGAATAAGAAGGTCCAAGGGATACAGTAATACTGAAGTCAAGCATCGGAATCTATAACTAGTGTCGCAGGAATGGTTCAAAGCATAGACAGTAAGAAGAGTCAGTCTTCTTGTACTTAAGTCGGCATTGTGCCTTTTGTATTTGATTTCGATGCAATTTCTATGTTTCATCGTCAATAAGAAGGTCTAAGGGATACAGTAAACCTGAAGTGAAGCATCGGAATCTATAACTAGTGTCACAGGAATGGTTCCAAACATAGTCAGTAAGAAGTGTCAGTCTTCTTGTACTTAAGTCGGCATTGTGCCTTTTGTATTTGATTTCGATGCAATTTCTATGTTTCATCGTCAATAAGAAGTTCCAAGGGATACAGTAAACCTGGAGTGAAGCATCGGATTCTATAACTAGTGTCACAGGAATGGTTCAAAACATAGTCAGTAAGAAGAGTCAGTCTCTTGTACTTAATTCGGCATTGTGCCTTTTGTATTTAATTCCGATGCAATTTCTGTGTTTCATCGTCAATAAGAAGGTCCAAGGGATACAGTAAAACTGAAGTCAAACATCGGAATCAATAACTAGTGTCACCGGAATGGTTCAAAACTTAGACAGTAGGAAGACTCAGTCTTCTTGTACTTAAGTCGGCATTGTGCCTTTTGTATTTAATTCCGATGCAATTTCTGTGTTTCATCGTCAATAAGAACGTACAAGGGATCCAGTAAACCTGAAGTGAAGCATCAGAATCTATAACTAGTGTCACAGGAATGGTTCAAAACATAGTCAGTAAGAAGAGTCAGTCTCTTGTACTTAAGTCGGCATTGTGCCTTTTGTATTTAATTCCGATGCAATTTCTGTGTTTCATCGTCAATAAGAAGGTCCAAGGAATACCGTAAACCTGAAGTGACGCATCGGAATCTATAACTAGTGTCACAGGAATGGTTCAAATCATAGTCAGTAAGAAGAGTCAGTCTCTTGTACTTAAGTCGGCATTGTGCCTTTTGTATTTAATTCCGATGCAATTCCTGGGTTTCATCGTCAATAAGAAGGTCAAAGGGATACAGTAAACCTGTAGTGAAGCATCGGAATCTATAACTGGTGTTACAGGAATGGTTCAAAACATAGTCAGTAAGAAGAGTCAGTCTTCTTGTACTTAAGTCGGCATTGAGCCTATTGTATTTAATTCGGATGCAATTTCTGTGTTTCATCGTCAATAAGAAGGTCAGAGGGATACAGTAAACCTGAAGTGAAGCATCGGAATCTATAACTGGTGTTACAGGAATGGTTCAAAACATAGTAAGAAAAGTCAGTCTTCTTGTACTTAAGTCGGCATTGTGTCTTTTGTATTTGATTCCGATGCAATTTCTGGGTTTCATCGTCAATAAGAAGGTCCAAGGGATACAGTAAACCTGGAGTGAAGCATCTGATTCTATAACTAGTGTCACAGGAATGGTTCAAATCATAGTCAGTAAGAAGAGTCAGTCTTCTTGTACTTAAGTCGGCATTGTGCCTTTTGTATTTAATTCCCATGCAATTCTGTGTTTCATCGTCAATAGGAAGGTCCATGGGATACAGTAAACCTGAAGTATAGCATCGGAATCTATAACTAGTGTCGCAGGAATGGTTCAAAACATAGACAGTAAGAAGAGTTAGGCTTCTTGTACTTAAGTCGGCATTGTGCCTTTTGTATTTAATTCCGATGCAATTTCTGTGTTTCATCGTCAATAAGAAGGTCCAAGGGATACAGTAAAACTGAAGTCAAACATCGGAATCTATAACTAGTGTCACAGGAATGGTTCAAAACTTAGACAGTAGGTAGAGTCAGTCTTCTTGTACTTAAATCGGCATTGTGCCTTTTGTATTTAATTCCGATGCAATTTATGTGTTTCATCGTCAATAATAACGTCCAAGGGATACAGTAAACCTGAAGTGAAGCATCGGAATCTATAACTAGTGTCACAGATTTGGTTCAAAACATAGTCATTAAGAAGAGTCAGTCCCTTGTACTTAAGTCAGCATTGTGCCTTTTGTATTTAATTCCGATGCAATTTCTGTGTTTCATCGTCAATAAGAAGGTCCAAGGAATACCGTAAACCTGAAGTGAAGCATCGGAATCTATAACTAGTGCCACAGGAATGGTTCAAAACATAGTCAGTAAGAAGAGTCAGTCTCTTGTACTTAAGTCGGCATTGTGCCTTTTGTATTTAATTCCGATGCAATTTCTGGGTTTCATCGTCAAAAGAAGGTCTAAGGGATATAGTAAACCTGAAGTGAAGCATCGAAATCTATAACTAGTGTCAGAGGAATGGTTCAAAACATAGTCAGTAAGAAGTGTCAGTCTTCTTGTACTTAAGTCGGCAAGGTGTCTTTTCTATTTAATTCCGATGCAATATCTGTGTTTCATCGTCAATAAGAAGGTCAGAGGGATACAGTAAACCTGAAGTGAAGCATCGGAATCTATAACTAGTGTCACAGGAATGGTTCAAATCATAGTCAGTAAGAAGAGTCAGTCTTCTTGTACTTAAGTCGGCATAGTGCCTTTTGTATTTTATTCGGATGCAATTTCTGTGTTTCATCGTCAATAAGAAGGTCAGAGGGATACAGTAAACCTGAAGTGAAGCATCCGAATCTATAACTGGTGTTACAGGAATGGTTCGAAACATAGTCAGTAAGAAGATTCAGTCTTCTTGTACTTAAGTCGGCATAGTGCCTTTTCGATTTAATTCGGATGCAATTTCTGTGTTTCATCGTCAATAAGAAGGTCAGAGGGATACAGTAAACCCGAAGTGTAGCATCGGAATCTATAACTGGTGTTACAGGAATGGTTTCTAAACATAGTTAGAAATTCAGTCCTCTTGTACTTAAGTTGGCATTGTGCCTTTTGTATTTAATTCCGATGCAATATCTGTGTTTCATCGTCAATAATAACGTCCAAGGGATACAGTAAACCTGAAGTGAAGCATCGGAATCTATAACTAGTGTCACAGGAATGGTTCAAAACATAGTCAGTAGAAGAGTCAGTCTCTTGTACTTAAGTCAGCATTGTGCCTTTTGTATTTAATTCCGATGCAATTTCTGTGTTTCATCGTCAATAAGAAGGTCCAAGGAATACCGTAAACCTGAAGTGATGCATCGGAATCTATAACTAGTGTCACAGGAATGGTTCAAAACATAGTCAGTAAGAAGAGTCAGTCTCTTGTACTTAAGTCGGCATTGTGCCCTTTGTATTTTATTCCGATGCAATTTCTGGGTTTCATCGTCAAAAGAAGGTCTAAGGGATACAGTAAACCTGAAGTGAAGCATCGGAATCTATAACTAGTGTCAGAGGAATGGTTCAAAACATAGTCAGTAAGAAGTGTCAGTCTTCTTGTACTTAAGTCGGCATTGTACCTTTTCTATTTAATTCCGATGCAATTTCTGTGTTTCATCGTCAATAAGAAGGTCCAAGGAATACAGTAAACCTGAAGTGAAGCATCGGAATCTATATTTAGTGTCACAGGAATGGTTCAAAACAAAGTCAGTAAGAAGAAACAGTCTTATTGTACTTAAGTCGACATTGTGCCTTTTCCATTTAATTCCAATGCAATTTCAGTGTTTCATCGTCAATAAGAAGGTCAGAGAGATACAGTAAACCTGAAGTGAAGCTTCGGAATCTATAACTAGTGTCACAGGAATGGTTCAAAACATAGTCAGTAAGAATAGTCAGTCTTTTTGTACTTAAGTCGGCATTGTGCCTTTTGTATTTACGTCCGATGCAATTTCTGTGTTTCATCGTCAATAAGAAGGTCCAAGGGATGCAGTAAACCTGTAGTGAAGCATCTGAATCTATAACTAGTGTCACAGGATTTGTTCAAAACATAGACAGTAAGAAGAGTCAGTCATCTTGTACTTAAGTCGGCATTGTGCCTTTTGTATTTAATTCCGATGCAATTCTGTGTTTCATCGTCAATAGGAAGGTCCATGGGATACAGTAAAACTGAAGTCAAGCATCGGAATCTGTAACTAGTGTCGCAGGACTGGTTCAAAACATAGACAGTAAGAAGAGTCAGGCTTCTTGTACTTAAGTCGGCATTGTGCCTTTTCTATTTAATTCCGATGCAATTTCTGTGTTTCATCGTCAATAAGAAGGTCAGAGGGATACAGTAATCCTGAAGTGAAGCATCGGAATGTGTAACTAATGTCACAGGAATGGTTCAAAACATAGTCAGTAAGAAGAGTCAGTCTTCTTGTACTTAAGTCGGCATAGTGCCTTATGTGTTTACTTCCGGTGCAATTTCTTTGTTTCATCGACAATAAGAAGGTCAGAGGGATAAGATAAACCTGAAGTGAAGCATCGGAATCTATAACTAGTGTTACAGGAATGGTTCAATACATAGTCAGTAAGAAGAGTCAGTCTCTTGTACTTAAGTCGGCATTGTGCCTTTTGTATTTAATTCCGATGCAATTTCTGTGTTTCATCGTCAATAAGAAGGTCCAAGGAATACCGTAAACCTGAAGTGACGCATCGGAATCTATAACTAGTGTCACAGGAATGGTTCAAATCATAGTCAGTAAGAAGAGTCAGTCTCTTGTACTTAAGTCGGCATTGTGCCTTTTGTATTTAATTCCGATGCAATTCCTGGGTTTCATCGTCAATAAGAAGGTCAAAGGGATACAGTAAACCTGTAGTGAAGCATCGGAATCTATAACTGGTGTTACAGGAATGGTTCAAAACATAGTCAGTAAGAAGAGTCAGTCTTCTTGTACTGAAGTCGGAATTGAGCCTTTTGTATTTCATTCGGATGCAATTTCTGTGTTTCATCGTCAATAAGAAGGTCAGAGGGATACAGTAAACCTGAAGTGAAGCATCGGAATCTATAACTGGTGTTACAGGAATGGTTCAAAACATAGTAAGAAAAGTCAGTCTTCTTGTACTTAAGTCGGCATTGTGCCTTTTGTATTTGATTCCGATGCAATTTCTGGGTTTCATCGTCAATAAGAAGGTCCAAGGGATACAGTAAACCTGGAGTGAAGCATCGGATTCTATAACTAGTGTCACAGGAATGGTTCAAATGATAGTCAGTAAGAAGAGTCAGTCTTCTTGTACTTAATTCGGCATTGTGCCTTTTGTATTTAATTCCGATGCAATTCTGTGTTTCATCGTCAATAGGAAGGTCCATGGGATACAGTAAACCTGAAGTATAGCATCGGAATCTATAACTAGTGTCGCAGGAATGGTTCAAAACATAGACAGTAAGAAGAGTTAGGCTTCTTGTACTTAAGTAGGCATTGTGCCTTTTGTATTTAATTCCGATGCAATTTCTGTGTTTCATCGTCAATAAGAAGGTCAGAGGGATACTGTAAACCTGAAGTGAAGCATCGGAATCTGTAACTAATGTCACAGGAATGGTTCAAAACATAGTCAGTAAGAAGAGTCAGTCTTCTTGTACTTAAGTCGGCATAGTGCCTTATGTGCTTACTTCCGGTGCAATTTCTGTGTTTCATTGACAATAAGAAGGTCAGAGGGATAAGGTAACCCTGAAGTGAAGCATCGGAATGTATAACTAGTGTTACAGGAATGGTTCAAAACATAGTCAGTAAGAAGAGTCAGTCTTCTTGTCCTTAAGTTGGCATTGAGCATTTTGTATTTAATTCCGATGCAATTTCTGTGTTTCATCGTCAATAAGAAGGAGCGAAGGGATACAGTAAACCTGAAGTGAATCATCGGAATCTATAACTAGTGTCACAGGATTGGTTCAAAACATAGACAGTAAGAAGAGTCAGTCTTCTTGTACTTAAGTCGGCATTGTGCCTTTTCGATTTAATTCCGATGCAATTTCTGTGTTTCATTGTCAATAAGAAGGTCAGAGGGATACAGTAAACCTGAAGTGAAGCATCGGAATCTATAACTAGTGTCACAGGAATGGTTCAAAACATAGTCAGTAAGAAGAGTCAGTCTTCTTGTACTTAAGTCGGCATTGTGCCTTTTCTATTTAATCCCGATGCAATTTCTGTGTTTCATCGTCAATAAGAAGGTCCAAGGGATACAGTAAAACTGAAGTCAAACATCGGAATCTATAACTAGTGTCACAGGAATGGTTCAAAACTTAGACAGTAGGAAGAGTCAGTCTACTTGTACTTAAGTCGGCATTGTGCCTTTTGTATTTAATTCCGATGCAATTTATGTGTTTCATCGTCAATAATAACGTCCAAGGGATACAGTAAACCTGAAGTGAAGCATCGGAATCTATAACTAGTGTCACAGATTTGGTTCAAAACATAGTCATTAAGAAGAGTCAGTCTCTTGTACTTAAGTCAGCATTGTGACTTTTGTATTTAATTCCGATGCAATTTCTGTGTTTCATCGTCAATAAGAAGGTCCAAGGAAAACCGTAAACCTGAAGTGAAGCATCGGAATCTATAACTAGTGTCACAGGAATGGTTCAAAACATAGTCAGTAAGAAGAGTCAGTCTCTTGTACTTAAGTCGGCATTGTGCCTTTTGTATTCAATTCCGATGCAATTTCTGGGTTTCATCGTCAAAAGAAGGTCTAAGGGATACAGTAAACCTCAAGTGAAGCATCGAAATCTATAACTAGTGTCAGAGGAATGGTTCAAAACATAGTCAGTAAGAAGTGTCAGTCTTCTTGTACTTAAGTCGGCAAGGTGGCTTTCCTATTTAATTCCGATGCAATATCTGTGTTTCATCGTCAATAAGAAGGTCAGAGGGATACAGTAAACCTGAAGTGAAGCATCGGAATCTATAACTAGTGTCACAGGAATGGTTCAAATCATAGTCAGTAAGAAGAGTCAGTCTTCTTGTACTTAAGTCGGCATAGTGCCTTTTGTATTTAATTCGGATGCAATTTCTGTGTTTCATCGTCAATAAGAAGGTCAGAGGGATACAGTAAACCTGAAGTGAAGCATCGGAATCTATAACTGGTGTTACAGGAATGGTTCGAAACATAGTCAGTAAGAAGATTCAGTCTTCTTGTACTTAAGTCGGCATAGTGCCTTTTGTATTTAATTCGGATGCAATTTCTGTGTTTCATCGTCAATAAGAAGGTCAGAGGGATACAGTAAACCCGAAGTGAAGCATCGGAATCAATAACTGGTGTTACAGGAATGGTTTCTAAACATAGTAAGAAAAGTCAGTCTTCTTGTACTTAAGTTGGCATTGTGCCTTTTGTATTTAATTCCGATGCAATATCTGTGTTTCATCGTCAATAATAACGTCCAAGGGATACAGTAAACCTGAAGTGAAGCATCGGAATCTATAACTAGTGTCACAGGAATGGTTCAAAACATAGTCAGTAGAAGAGTCAGTCTCTTGTACTTAAGTCAGCATTTTGCCTTTTGTATTTAATTCCGATGCAATTTCTGTGTTTCATCGTCAATAAGAAGGTCCAAGGAATACCGTAAACCTGAAGTGATGCATCGGAATCTATAACTAGTGTCACAGGAATGGTTCAAAACATAGTCAGTAAGAAGAGTCAGTCTCTTGTACTTAAGTCGGCATTGTGCCCTTTGTATTTTATTTCGATGCAATTTCTGGGTTTCATCGTCAAAAGAAGGTCTAAGGGATACAGTAAACCTGAAGTGAAGCATCGGAATCTATAACTAGTGTCAGAGGAATGGTTCAAAACATAGTCAGTAAGAACTGTCAGTCTTCTTGTACTTAAGTCGGCATTGTGCCTTTTCTATTTAATTCCGATGCAATTTCTGTGTTTCATCGTCAATAAGAAGGTCCAAGGAATACAGTAAACCTGAAGTGAAGCATCGGAATCTATATTTAGTGTCACAGGAATGGTTCAAAACAAAGTCAGTAAGAAGAAACAGTCTTATTGTACTTAAGTCGACATTGTGCCTTTTCTATTTAATTCCGATGCAATTTCAGTGTTTCATCGTCAATAAGAAGGTCAGAGAGATACAGTAAACCTGAAGTGAAGCTTCGGAATCTATAACTAGTGTCACAGGAATGGTTCAAAACATAGTCAGTAAGAAGAGTCAGTCTTCTTGTACTTAAGTCGGCATAGTGCCTTTTGTATTTACTCCCGGTGCAATTTCTGTGTTTCATCGTCAATAAGAAGGTCAGAGGGATACAGTAAACCTGAAGTGAAGCGTCGGAATCTATAACTAGTGTCACAGGAATGGTTCAAAGATAGTCAGTAAGAAGAGTCAGTCTTTTTGTACTTAAGTCGGCATTGTGCCTTTTGTATTTAAGTCCGATGCAATTTCTGTGTTTCATCGTCAATAAGAAGGTCCAAGGGATGCAGTAAACCTGTAGTGAAGCATCTGAATCTATAACTAATGTCACAGGATTTGTTCAAAACATAGACAGTAAGAAGAGTCAGTCATCTTGTACTTAAGTCGGCATTGTGCCTTTTGTATTGAATTCCGATGCAATTCTGTGTTTCATCGTCAATAGGAAGGTCCATGAAATACAGTAAACCTGAAGTAAAGCATCGGAATCTATAACTAGTGGCACAGGAATGGTTCAAACCATAGACATTAAGAAGAGTCAGTCTCTTGTACTTAAGTCGGCATTGTGTCTTTTGTATTTAATTCCGATGCAATTTCTGTGTTTCATCGTGAATAAGAAGGTCCAAGGAATACAGTAAAAGTGAAGTCAAGCATCGGAATCTGTAACTAGTGTCGCAGGACTGGTTCAAATCATAGACAGTAAGAAGAGTCAGGCTTCTTGTACTTAAGTCGGCATTGTGCCTTTTCTATTTAATTCCGATGCAATTTCTGTGTTTCATCGACAATAAGAAGGTCAGAGGGATACAGTATACCTGAAGTGAAGCATCGGAATGTGTAACTAATGTCACAGGAATGGTTCAAAACATATTCAGTAAGAAGAGTCAGTCTTCTTGTACTTAAGTCGGCATAGTGCCTTATGTGTTTACTTCCGGTGCAATTTCTGTGTTTCATCGACAATAAGAAGGTCAGAGGGAAAAGGTAAACCTGAAGTGAAGCATCGGAATCTATAACTAGTGTTACAGGAATGGTTCAAAACATAGTCAGTAAGAAGAGTCAGTCTTCTTGTCCTTAAGTTGGCATTGAGCCTCTTGTATTTAATTCCGATGCAATTTCTGTGTTTCATCGTCAATAAGAAGGAGCGAAGGGATACAGTAAACCTGAAGTGAATCATCGGAATCTATAACTAGTGTCAAAGGATTGGTTCAACACATAGACAGTAAGAAGAGTCAGTCTTCTTGTACTTAAGTCGGCATTGTGCCTTTTCTATTTAATTCCGATGCAATTTCTGTGTTTCATCGTCAATAAGAAGGTCCAAGGGATACAGTAAAACTGAAGTCAAACATCGGAATCTATAACTAGTGTCACAGGAATGGTTCAAAACTTAGACAGTAGGAAGAGTCAGTCTTCTTGTACTTAAGTCGGCATTGTGCCTTTTGTATTTAATTCCGATGCAATTTCTGTGTCCAATCGTCAATAATAACGTCCAAGGGATACAGTAAACCTGAAGTGAAGCATCGGAATCTATAACTAGTGTCACAGGAATGGTTCAAAACATAGTCAGTAAAAAGAGTCAGTCTCTTGTACTTAAGTCGGCATTGTGCCTTTTGTATTTAATTCCGATGCAATTTCTGTGTTTCATCGTCAATAAGAAGGTCCAAGGAATACCGTAAACCTGAAGTGAAGCATCGGAATCTATAACTAGTGTCACAGGAATGGTTCAAAACATAGTCAGTAAGAAGAGTCAGTCTTCTTGTACTTAAGTCGGCATAGTGCCTTTTGTATTTTATTCGGATGCAATTTCTGTGATTCATCGTCAATAAGAAGGTCAGAGGGATACAGTAAACCTGAAGTGAAGCATCGGAATCTATAACTGGTGTTACAGGAATGGTTCGAAACATAGTCAGTAAGAAGAGTCAGTCATCTTGTACTTAAGTCGGCATAGTGCCTTTTGTATTTAATTCGGATGCAATTTCTGTGTTTCATCGTCAATAAGAAGGTCAGAGGGATACAGTAAACCCGAAGTGAAGCATCGGAATCTATAACTGGTGTTACAGGAATGGTTCAAAACATAGTAAGAAAAGTCAGTCTTCTTGTACTTAAGTCGGCATAGTGCCTTTTGTATTTAATTCGGATGCAATTTCTGTGTTTCATCGTCAGTAAGAAGGTCAGAGGGATACAGTAAACCCGAAGTGAAGCATCGGAATCTATAACTGGTGTTACTGGAATGGTTCAAAACATAGTAAGAAAAGTCAGTCTTCTTGTACTTAAGTCGGCATTGTGCCTTTTGTATTTAATTCCGATGCAATTTCTGTGTTTCATCGTCAATAATAACGTCCAAGGGATACAGTAAACGTGAATTGAAGCATCGGAATCTATAACTAGTGTCACAGGAATGGTTCAAAACATACTCAGTAAGAAGAGTCAGTCTCTTGTACTTAAGTCGGCATTGTGCCTTTTGTATTTAATTCCGATGCAATTTCTGTGTTTCATCGTCAATAAGAAGGTCCAAGGAATACCGTAAACCTGAAGTGAAGCATCGGAATCTATAACTAGTGTCACAGGAATGGTTCAAAACATAGTCAGTAAGAAGAGTCAGTCTCTTGTACTTAAGTCGGCATTGTGCGTTTTGTATTTAATTCCGATGCAATTTCTGGGTCTCATCGTCAAAAGAAGGTCTAAGGGATACAGTAAACCTGAAGTGAAGCATCGGAATCTATAACTAGTGTCACAGGAATGGTTCAAAACATAGTCAGTAAGAAGTGTCAGTCTTCTTGTACTTAAGTCGGCATTGTGTCTTTTCTATTTAATTCCGATGCAATATCTGTGTTTCATCGTCAATTGGAAGGTCAGAGGGATACAGTAAACCTGAAGTGAAGCATCGGAATCTATAACTAGTGTCACAGGAATGGTTCAAAATATAGTAAGAAAAGTCAGTCTTCTTGTACTTAAGTCGGCATTGTGCCTTTTGTATTTGATTCCGATGCAATTTCTGGGTTTCATCGTCAATAAGAAGGTCCAAGGGATACAGTAAACCTGAAGTGAAGCATCGGAATCTGTAACTAATGTCACAGGAATGGTTCAAAACATAGTCAGTAAGAAGAGTCAGTCTTCTTGTACTTAAGTCGGCATAGTGCCTTATGTGCTTACTTCCGGTGCAATTTCTGTGTTTCATCGACAATAAGAAGGTCAGAGGGATAAGGTAACCCTGAAGTGAAGCATCGGAATCTATAACTAGTGTTACAGGAATGGTTCAAAACATAGTCAGTAAGAAGAGTCAGTCTTCTTGTCCTTAAGTTGGCATTGAGGCTTTTGTATTTAATTCCGATGCAATTTCTGTGTTTCATCGTCAGTAAGAAGGAGCGAAGGGATACAGTAAACCTGAAGTGAATCATCGGAATCTATAACTAGTGTCACAGGATTGGTTCAAAACATAGACAGTAAGAAGAGTCAGTCTTCTTGTACTTAAGTCGGCATTGTGCCTTTTCGATTTAATTCCGATGCAATTTCTGTGTTTCATTGTCAATAAGAAGGTCAGAGGGATACAGTAAACCAGAAGTGAAGCATCGGAATCTATAACTAGTGTCACAGGAATGGTTCAAAACATAGTCAGTAAGAAGAGTCAGTCTTCTTGTACTTAAGTCGGCATTGTGCCTTTTCTATTTAATCCCGATGCAATTTCTGTGTTTCATCGTCAATAAGAAGGTCCAAGGGATACAGTAAACCTAGAGTGAAGCATCGGAATCTATAACTAGTGTCACAGGAATGGTTCAAAAGATAGACAGTAACAAGATACAGTCTTCTTGTACTTAAGTCGGCATTGTGCCTTTTGTATTTGGTTCCGATGCATTTTCTGGGTTTCATCATCAATAAGAAAGTCCAAGGGATACAGTAAACCTGAAGTGAAGCATCGGAATCTATAACTAGTGTCACAGGAATGGTTCAAATCATAGTCAGTAAGAAGCGTCAGTCTTCTTGTACTTAAGTCGGCATTGTGCCTTTTGTATTTGATTTCGATGCCATTTCTGGGTTTCATCGTCAATAAGAAGGTCCAAGGGATACAGTAAACCTGTTGTGAAGCATCGGATTCTATAACTAGTGTCACAGGAGTGGTTCAAAACATAGTCAGTAAGAAGAGTCAGTCTCTTGTACTTAATTCGGCATTGTGCCTTTTGTATTTGATTCCGATGCAATTTCTGTGTTTCATCGTCAATAAGAAGGTCCAAGGGATACAGTAAAACTGAAGTCAAACATCGGAATCTATAACTAGTGTCACAGGAATGGTTCAAAACTTAGACAGTAGGAAGAGTCAGTCTTCTTGTACTTAAGTCGGCATTGTGCCTTTTGTATTTAATTCCGATGCAATTTATGTGTTTCATCGTCATTAATAACGTCCAAGGGATACAGTAAACCTGAAGTGAAGCATCGGAATCTATAACTAGTGTCACAGATTAGGTTCAAAACATAGTCATTAAGAAGAGTCAGTCTCTTGTACTTAAGTCAGCATTGTGCCTTTTGTATTTAATTCCGATGCAATTTCTGTGTTTCATCGTCAATAAGAAGGTCCAAGGAATACCGTAAACCTGAAGTGAAGCATCGGAATCTATAACTAGTGTCACAGGAATGGTTCAAAACATAGTCAGTAAGAAGAGTGAGTCTCTTGTACTTAAGTCGGCATTGTGCCTTTTGTGTTTAATTCCGATGCAATTTCTGGGTTTCATCGTCAAAATAAGGTCTAAGGGATACAGTAAACCTGAAGTGAAGCATCGAAACCTATAACTAGTGTCAGAGGAATGGTTCAAAACATAGTCAGTAAGAAGTGTCAGTCTTCTTGTACTTAAGTCAGCAAGGTGTCTTTTCTATTTAATTCCGATGCAATATCTGTGTTTCATCGTCAATAAGAAGGTGAGAGGGATACAGTAAACCTGAAGTGAAGCATCGGAATCTATAACTAGTGTCACAGGAATGGTTCAAAAGATAGTCAGTAAGAAGAGTCAGTCTTTTTGTACTTAAGTCGGCATTGTGCCTTTTGTATTTAAGTCCGATGCAATTTCTGTGTTTCATCGTCAATAAGAAGGTCCAAGGAATACAGTAAACCTGAAGTGAAGCATCGGAATCTATATTTAGTGTCACAGGAATGGTTCAAAACAAAGTCAGTAAGAAGAAACAGTCTTATTGTACTTAAGTCGACATTGTGCATTTTCTATTTAATTCCGATGCAATTTCAGTGTTTCATCGTCAATAAGAAGGTCAGAGAGATACAGTAAACCTGAAGTGAAGCTTCGGAATCTATAACTAGTGTCACAGGAATGGTTCAAAACATAGTCAGTAAGAAGAGTCAGTCTTCTTGTACTTAAGTCGGCATAGTGCCTTTTGTATTTACTTCCGGTGCAATTTCTGTGTTTCATCGTCAATAAGAAGGTCAGAGGGATACAGTAAACCTGAAGTGAAGCGTCGGAATCTATAACTAGTGTCACAGGAATGGTTCAAAGATAGTCAGTAAGAAGAGTCAGTCTTTTTGTACTTAAGTCGGCATTGTGCCTTTTGTATTTAACTCCGATGCAATTTCTGTGTTTCATCGTCAATAAGAAGGTCCAAGGGATGCAGTAAACCTGTAGTGAAACATCTGAATCTATAACTAGTGTCACAGGATTTGTTCAAAACATAGACAGTAAGAAGAGTCAGTCATCTTGTACTTAAGTCGGCATTGTGCCTTTTGTATTTAATTCCGATGCAATTCTGTGTTTCATCGTCAATAGGAAGGTCCATGGGATACAGTAAACCTGAAGTAAAGCACCGGAATCTATTACTAGTGGCACAGGAATGGTTCAAACCATAGACATTAAGAAGAGTCAGTCTCTTGTACTTAAGTCGGCATTGTGTCTTTTGTATTTAATTCCGATGCAATTTCTGTGTTTCATCGTGAATAAGAAGGTCCAAGGAATACAGTAAAACTGAAGTCAAGCATCGGAATCTGTAACTAGTGTCGCAGGACTGGTTCAAATCATAGACAGTAAGAAGAGTCAGGCTTCTTGTACTTAAGTCGGCATTGTGCCTTTTCTATTTAATTCCGATGCAATTTCTGTGTTTCATCGTTAATAAGAAGGTCAGAGGGATACAGTAAACCTGAAGTGAAGCATCGGAATGTGTAACTAATGTCACAGGAATGGTTCAAAACATAGTCAGTAAGAAGAGTCAGTCTTCTTGTACTTATGTCGGCATAGTGCCTTATGTGTTTACTTCCGGTGCAATTTCTGTGTTTCATCGACAATAAGAAGGTCAGAGGGATAAGGTAAACCTGAAGTGAAGCATCGGAATCTATAACTACTGTTACAGGAATGGTTCAAAACATAGTCAGTAAGAAGAGTCAGTCTTCTTGTCCTTAAGTTGGCATTGAGCCTCTTGTATTTAATTCCGATGCAATTTCTGTGTTTCATCGTCAATTAGAAGGAGCGAAGGGATACAGTAAACCTGAAGTGAATCATCGGAATCTATAACTAGTGTCAAAGGATTGGTTCAACACATAGACAGTAAGAAGAGTCAGTCTTCTTGTACTTAAGTCGGCATTGTGCCTTTTCTATTTAATTCCGATGCAATTTCTGTGTTTCATCGTCAATAAGAAGGTCAGAGGGATACAGTAAACCTGTTGTGAAGTATCGAATTCTATAACTAGTGTCACAGGAATGGTTCAAAACATAGTCAGTAAGAAGAGTCAGTCTCTTGGACTTAATTCGGCATTGTGCATTTTGTATTTAATTCCGATGCAATTTCTGTGTTTCATCGTCAATAAGAAGGTCCAAGGGATACAGTAAAACTGAAGTCAAACATCGGAATCTATAACTAGTGTCACAGGAATGGTTAAAAACTTAGACAGTAGGAAGAGTCAGTCTTCTTGTACTTAAGTCGGCATTGTGCCTTTTGTATTTAATTCCGATGCAATTTCTGTGTTTCATCGTCAATAAGAAGGAGCGAAGGGATACAGTAAACCTGAAGTGAATCATCGGAATCTATAACTAGTGTCACAGGATTGGTTCAAAACATAGACAGTAAGAAGAGTCAGTCTTCTTGTACTTAAGTCGGCATTGTGCCTTTTCGATTTAATTCCGATGCAATTTCTGTGTTTCATTGTCAATAAGAAGGTCAGAGGGATACAGTAAACCTGAAGTGAAGCATCGGAATCTATAACTAGTGTCACAGGAATGGTTCAAAACATAGTCAGTAAGAAGAGTCAGTCTTCTTGTACTTAAGTCGGCATTGTGCCTTTTCTATTTAATCCCGATGCAATTTCTGTGTTTCATCGTCAATAAGAAGGTCCAAGGGATACAGTAAAACTGAAGTCAAACATCGGAATCTATAACTAGTGTCACAGGAATGGTTCAAAACTTAGACAGTAGGAAGAGTCAGTCTACTTGTACTTAAGTCGGCATTGTGCCTTTTGTATTTAATTCCGATGCAATTTATGTGTTTCATCGTCAATAATAACGTCCAAGGGATACAGTAAACCTGAAGTGAAGCATCGGAATCTATAACTAGTGTCACAGATTTGGTTCAAAACATAGTCATTAAGAAGAGTCAGTCTCTTGTACTTAAGTCAGCATTGTGACTTTTGTATTTAATTCCGATGCAATTTCTGTGTTTCATCGTCAATAAGAAGGTCCAAGGAAAACCGTAAACCTGAAGTGAAGCATCGGAATCTATAACTAGTGTCACAGGAATGGTTCAAAACATAGTCAGTAAGAAGAGTCAGTCTCTTGTACTTAAGTCGGCATTGTGCCTTTTGTATTCAATTCCGATGCAATTTCTGGGTTTCATCGTCAAAAGAAGGTCTAAGGGATACAGTAAACCTCAAGTGAAGCATCGAAATCTATAACTAGTGTCAGAGGAATGGTTCAAAACATAGTCAGTAAGAAGTGTCAGTCTTCTTGTACTTAAGTCGGCAAGGTGGCTTTCCTATTTAATTCCGATGCAATATCTGTGTTTCATCGTCAATAAGAAGGTCAGAGGGATACAGTAAACCTGAAGTGAAGCATCGGAATCTATAACTAGTGTCACAGGAATGGTTCAAATCATAGTCAGTAAGAAGAGTCAGTCTTCTTGTACTTAAGTCGGCATAGTGCCTTTTGTATTTAATTCGGATGCAATTTCTGTGTTTCATCGTCAATAAGAAGGTCAGAGGGATACAGTAAACCTGAAGTGAAGCATCGGAATCTATAACTGGTGTTACAGGAATGGTTCGAAACATAGTCAGTAAGAAGATTCAGTCTTCTTGTACTTAAGTCGGCATAGTGCCTTTTGTATTTAATTCGGATGCAATTTCTGTGTTTCATCGTCAATAAGAAGGTCAGAGGGATACAGTAAACCCGAAGTGAAGCATCGGAATCAATAACTGGTGTTACAGGAATGGTTTCTAAACATAGTAAGAAAAGTCAGTCTTCTTGTACTTAAGTTGGCATTGTGCCTTTTGTATTTAATTCCGATGCAATATCTGTGTTTCATCGTCAATAATAACGTACAAGGGATACAGTAAACCTGAAGTGAAGCATCGGAATCTATAACTAGTGTCACAGGAATGGTTCAAAACATAGTCAGTAGAAGAGTCAGTCTCTTGTACTTAAGTCAGCATTTTGCCTTTTGTATTTAATTCCGATGCAATTTCTGTGTTTCATCGTCAATAAGAAGGTCCAAGGAATACCGTAAACCTGAAGTGATGCATCGGAATCTATAACTAGTGTCACAGGAATGGTTCAAAACATAGTCAGTAAGAAGAGTCAGTCTCTTGTACTTAAGTCGGCATTGTGCCCTTTGTATTTTATTTCGATGCAATTTCTGGGTTTCATCGTCAAAAGAAGGTCTAAGGGATACAGTAAACCTGAAGTGAAGCATCGGAATCTATAACTAGTGTCAGAGGAATGGTTCAAAACATAGTCAGTAAGAACTGTCAGTCTTCTTGTACTTAAGTCGGCATTGTGCCTTTTCTATTTAATTCCGATGCAATTTCTGTGTTTCATCGTCAATAAGAAGGTCCAAGGAATACAGTAAACCTGAAGTGAAGCATCGGAATCTATATTTAGTGTCACAGGAATGGTTCAAAACAAAGTCAGTAAGAAGAAACAGTCTTATTGTACTTAAGTCGACATTGTGCCTTTTCTATTTAATTCCGATGCAATTTCAGTGTTTCATCGTCAATAAGAAGGTCAGAGAGATACAGTAAACCTGAAGTGAAGCTTCGGAATCTATAACTAGTGTCACAGGAATGGTTCAAAACATAGTCAGTAAGAAGAGTCAGTCTTCTTGTACTTAAGTCGGCATAGTGCCTTTTGTATTTACTCCCGGTGCAATTTCTGTGTTTCATCGTCAATAAGAAGGTCAGAGGGATACAGTAAACCTGAAGTGAAGCGTCGGAATCTATAACTAGTGTCACAGGAATGGTTCAAAGATAGTCAGTAAGAAGAGTCAGTCTTTTTGTACTTAAGTCGGCATTGTGCCTTTTGTATTTAAGTCCGATGCAATTTCTGTGTTTCATCGTCAATAAGAAGGTCCAAGGGATGCAGTAAACCTGTAGTGAAGCATCTGAATCTATAACTAATGTCACAGGATTTGTTCAAAACATAGACAGTAAGAAGAGTCAGTCATCTTGTACTTAAGTCGGCATTGTGCCTTTTGTATTGAATTCCGATGCAATTCTGTGTTTCATCGTCAATAGGAAGGTCCATGAAATACAGTAAACCTGAAGTAAAGCATCGGAATCTATAACTAGTGGCACAGGAATGGTTCAAACCATAGACATTAAGAAGAGTCAGTCTCTTGTACTTAAGTCGGCATTGTGTCTTTTGTATTTAATTCCGATGCAATTTCTGTGTTTCATCGTGAATAAGAAGGTCCAAGGAATACAGTAAAAGTGAAGTCAAGCATCGGAATCTGTAACTAGTGTCGCAGGACTGGTTCAAATCATAGACAGTAAGAAGAGTCAGGCTTCTTGTACTTAAGTCGGCATTGTGCCTTTTCTATTTAATTCCGATGCAATTTCTGTGTTTCATCGACAATAAGAAGGTCAGAGGGATACAGTATACCTGAAGTGAAGCATCGGAATGTGTAACTAATGTCACAGGAATGGTTCAAAACATATTCAGTAAGAAGAGTCAGTCTTCTTGTACTTAAGTCGGCATAGTGCCTTATGTGTTTACTTCCGGTGCAATTTCTGTGTTTCATCGACAATAAGAAGGTCAGAGGGAAAAGGTAAACCTGAAGTGAAGCATCGGAATCTATAACTAGTGTTACAGGAATGGTTCAAAACATAGTCAGTAAGAAGAGTCAGTCTTCTTGTCCTTAAGTTGGCATTGAGCCTCTTGTATTTAATTCCGATGCAATTTCTGTGTTTCATCGTCAATAAGAAGGAGCGAAGGGATACAGTAAACCTGAAGTGAATCATCGGAATCTATAACTAGTGTCAAAGGATTGGTTCAACACATAGACAGTAAGAAGAGTCAGTCTTCTTGTACTTAAGTCGGCATTGTGCCTTTTCTATTTAATTCCGATGCAATTTCTGTGTTTCATCGTCAATAAGAAGGTCCAAGGGATACAGTAAAACTGAAGTCAAACATCGGAATCTATAACTAGTGTCACAGGAATGGTTCAAAACTTAGACAGTAGGAAGAGTCAGTCTTCTTGTACTTAAGTCGGCATTGTGCCTTTTGTATTTAATTCCGATGCAATTTCTGTGTCCAATCGTCAATAATAACGTCCAAGGGATACAGTAAACCTGAAGTGAAGCATCGGAATCTATAACTAGTGTCACAGGAATGGTTCAAAACATAGTCAGTAAAAAGAGTCAGTCTCTTGTACTTAAGTCGGCATTGTGCCTTTTGTATTTAATTCCGATGCAATTTCTGTGTTTCATCGTCAATAAGAAGGTCCAAGGAATACCGTAAACCTGAAGTGAAGCATCGGAATCTATAACTAGTGTCACAGGAATGGTTCAAAACATAGTCAGTAAGAAGAGTCAGTCTTCTTGTACTTAAGTCGGCATAGTGCCTTTTGTATTTTATTCGGATGCAATTTCTGTGATTCATCGTCAATAAGAAGGTCAGAGGGATACAGTAAACCTGAAGTGAAGCATCGGAATCTATAACTGGTGTTACAGGAATGGTTCGAAACATAGTCAGTAAGAAGAGTCAGTCATCTTGTACTTAAGTCGGCATAGTGCCTTTTGTATTTAATTCGGATGCAATTTCTGTGTTTCATCGTCAATAAGAAGGTCAGAGGGATACAGTAAACCCGAAGTGAAGCATCGGAATCTATAACTGGTGTTACAGGAATGGTTCAAAACATAGTAAGAAAAGTCAGTCTTCTTGTACTTAAGTCGGCATAGTGCCTTTTGTATTTAATTCGGATGCAATTTCTGTGTTTCATCGTCAGTAAGAAGGTCAGAGGGATACAGTAAACCCGAAGTGAAGCATCGGAATCTATAACTGGTGTTACTGGAATGGTTCAAAACATAGTAAGAAAAGTCAGTCTTCTTGTACTTAAGTCGGCATTGTGCCTTTTGTATTTAATTCCGATGCAATTTCTGTGTTTCATCGTCAATAATAACGTCCAAGGGATACAGTAAACGTGAATTGAAGCATCGGAATCTATAACTAGTGTCACAGGAATGGTTCAAAACATACTCAGTAAGAAGAGTCAGTCTCTTGTACTTAAGTCGGCATTGTGCCTTTTGTATTTAATTCCGATGCAATTTCTGTGTTTCATCGTCAATAAGAAGGTCCAAGGAATACCGTAAACCTGAAGTGAAGCATCGGAATCTATAACTAGTGTCACAGGAATGGTTCAAAACATAGTCAGTAAGAAGAGTCAGTCTCTTGTACTTAAGTCGGCATTGTGCGTTTTGTATTTAATTCCGATGCAATTTCTGGGTCTCATCGTCAAAAGAAGGTCTAAGGGATACAGTAAACCTGAAGTGAAGCATCGGAATCTATAACTAGTGTCACAGGAATGGTTCAAAACATAGTCAGTAAGAAGTGTCAGTCTTCTTGTACTTAAGTCGGCATTGTGTCTTTTCTATTTAATTCCGATGCAATATCTGTGTTTCATCGTCAATTGGAAGGTCAGAGGGATACAGTAAACCTGAAGTGAAGCATCGGAATCTATAACTAGTGTCACAGGAATGGTTCAAAATATAGTAAGAAAAGTCAGTCTTCTTGTACTTAAGTCGGCATTGTGCCTTTTGTATTTGATTCCGATGCAATTTCTGGGTTTCATCGTCAATAAGAAGGTCCAAGGGATACAGTAAACCTGAAGTGAAGCATCGGAATCTGTAACTAATGTCACAGGAATGGTTCAAAACATAGTCAGTAAGAAGAGTCAGTCTTCTTGTACTTAAGTCGGCATAGTGCCTTATGTGCTTACTTCCGGTGCAATTTCTGTGTTTCATCGACAATAAGAAGGTCAGAGGGATAAGGTAACCCTGAAGTGAAGCATCGGAATCTATAACTAGTGTTACAGGAATGGTTCAAAACATAGTCAGTAAGAAGAGTCAGTCTTCTTGTCCTTAAGTTGGCATTGAGGCTTTTGTATTTAATTCCGATGCAATTTCTGTGTTTCATCGTCAGTAAGAAGGAGCGAAGGGATACAGTAAACCTGAAGTGAATCATCGGAATCTATAACTAGTGTCACAGGATTGGTTCAAAACATAGACAGTAAGAAGAGTCAGTCTTCTTGTACTTAAGTCGGCATTGTGCCTTTTCGATTTAATTCCGATGCAATTTCTGTGTTTCATTGTCAATAAGAAGGTCAGAGGGATACAGTAAACCAGAAGTGAAGCATCGGAATCTATAACTAGTGTCACAGGAATGGTTCAAAACATAGTCAGTAAGAAGAGTCAGTCTTCTTGTACTTAAGTCGGCATTGTGCCTTTTCTATTTAATCCCGATGCAATTTCTGTGTTTCATCGTCAATAAGAAGGTCCAAGGGATACAGTAAACCTAGAGTGAAGCATCGGAATCTATAACTAGTGTCACAGGAATGGTTCAAAAGATAGACAGTAACAAGATACAGTCTTCTTGTACTTAAGTCGGCATTGTGCCTTTTGTATTTGGTTCCGATGCATTTTCTGGGTTTCATCATCAATAAGAAAGTCCAAGGGATACAGTAAACCTGAAGTGAAGCATCGGAATCTATAACTAGTGTCACAGGAATGGTTCAAAACATAGTCAGTAAGAAGCGTCAGTCTTCTTGTACTTAAGTCGGCATTGTGCCTTTTGTATTTGATTTCGATGCCATTTCTGGGTTTCATCGTCAATAAGAAGGTCCAAGGGATACAGTAAACCTGTTGTGAAGCATCGGATTCTATAACTAGTGTCACAGGAGTGGTTCAAAACATAGTCAGTAAGAAGAGTCAGTCTCTTGTACTTAATTCGGCATTGTGCCTTTTGTATTTGATTCCGATGCAATTTCTGTGTTTCATCGTCAATAAGAAGGTCCAAGGGATACAGTAAAACTGAAGTCAAACATCGGAATCTATAACTAGTGTCACAGGAATGGTTCAAAACTTAGACAGTAGGAAGAGTCAGTCTTCTTGTACTTAAGTCGGCATTGTGCCTTTTGTATTTAATTCCGATGCAATTTATGTGTTTCATCGTCATTAATAACGTCCAAGGGATACAGTAAACCTGAAGTGAAGCATCGGAATCTATAACTAGTGTCACAGATTAGGTTCAAAACATAGTCATTAAGAAGAGTCAGTCTCTTGTACTTAAGTCAGCATTGTGCCTTTTGTATTTAATTCCGATGCAATTTCTGTGTTTCATCGTCAATAAGAAGGTCCAAGGAATACCGTAAACCTGAAGTGAAGCATCGGAATCTATAACTAGTGTCACAGGAATGGTTCAAAACATAGTCAGTAAGAAGAGTGAGTCTCTTGTACTTAAGTCGGCATTGTGCCTTTTGTGTTTAATTCCGATGCAATTTCTGGGTTTCATCGTCAAAATAAGGTCTAAGGGATACAGTAAACCTGAAGTGAAGCATCGAAACCTATAACTAGTGTCAGAGGAATGGTTCAAAACATAGTCAGTAAGAAGTGTCAGTCTTCTTGTACTTAAGTCAGCAAGGTGTCTTTTCTATTTAATTCCGATGCAATATCTGTGTTTCATCGTCAATAAGAAGGTGAGAGGGATACAGTAAACCTGAAGTGAAGCATCGGAATCTATAACTAGTGTCACAGGAATGGTTCAAAAGATAGTCAGTAAGAAGAGTCAGTCTTTTTGTACTTAAGTCGGCATTGTGCCTTTTGTATTTAAGTCCGATGCAATTTCTGTGTTTCATCGTCAATAAGAAGGTCCAAGGAATACAGTAAACCTGAAGTGAAGCATCGGAATCTATATTTAGTGTCACAGGAATGGTTCAAAACAAAGTCAGTAAGAAGAAACAGTCTTATTGTACTTAAGTCGACATTGTGCATTTTCTATTTAATTCCGATGCAATTTCAGTGTTTCATCGTCAATAAGAAGGTCAGAGAGATACAGTAAACCTGAAGTGAAGCTTCGGAATCTATAACTAGTGTCACAGGAATGGTTCAAAACATAGTCAGTAAGAAGAGTCAGTCTTCTTGTACTTAAGTCGGCATAGTGCCTTTTGTATTTACTTCCGGTGCAATTTCTGTGTTTCATCGTCAATAAGAAGGTCAGAGGGATACAGTAAACCTGAAGTGAAGCGTCGGAATCTATAACTAGTGTCACAGGAATGGTTCAAAGATAGTCAGTAAGAAGAGTCAGTCTTTTTGTACTTAAGTCGGCATTGTGCCTTTTGTATTTAACTCCGATGCAATTTCTGTGTTTCATCGTCAATAAGAAGGTCCAAGGGATGCAGTAAACCTGTAGTGAAACATCTGAATCTATAACTAGTGTCACAGGATTTGTTCAAAACATAGACAGTAAGAAGAGTCAGTCATCTTGTACTTAAGTCGGCATTGTGCCTTTTGTATTTAATTCCGATGCAATTCTGTGTTTCATCGTCAATAGGAAGGTCCATGGGATACAGTAAACCTGAAGTAAAGCACCGGAATCTATTACTAGTGGCACAGGAATGGTTCAAACCATAGACATTAAGAAGAGTCAGTCTCTTGTACTTAAGTCGGCATTGTGTCTTTTGTATTTAATTCCGATGCAATTTCTGTGTTTCATCGTGAATAAGAAGGTCCAAGGAATACAGTAAAACTGAAGTCAAGCATCGGAATCTGTAACTAGTGTCGCAGGACTGGTTCAAATCATAGACAGTAAGAAGAGTCAGGCTTCTTGTACTTAAGTCGGCATTGTGCCTTTTCTATTTAATTCCGATGCAATTTCTGTGTTTCATCGTTAATAAGAAGGTCAGAGGGATACAGTAAACCTGAAGTGAAGCATCGGAATGTGTAACTAATGTCACAGGAATGGTTCAAAACATAGTCAGTAAGAAGAGTCAGTCTTCTTGTACTTATGTCGGCATAGTGCCTTATGTGTTTACTTCCGGTGCAATTTCTGTGTTTCATCGACAATAAGAAGGTCAGAGGGATAAGGTAAACCTGAAGTGAAGCATCGGAATCTATAACTACTGTTACAGGAATGGTTCAAAACATAGTCAGTAAGAAGAGTCAGTCTTCTTGTCCTTAAGTTGGCATTGAGCCTCTTGTATTTAATTCCGATGCAATTTCTGTGTTTCATCGTCAATTAGAAGGAGCGAAGGGATACAGTAAACCTGAAGTGAATCATCGGAATCTATAACTAGTGTCAAAGGATTGGTTCAACACATAGACAGTAAGAAGAGTCAGTCTTCTTGTACTTAAGTCGGCATTGTGCCTTTTCTATTTAATTCCGATGCAATTTCTGTGTTTCATCGTCAATAAGAAGGTCAGAGGGATACAGTAAACCTGTTGTGAAGTATCGAATTCTATAACTAGTGTCACAGGAATGGTTCAAAACATAGTCAGTAAGAAGAGTCAGTCTCTTGGACTTAATTCGGCATTGTGCATTTTGTATTTAATTCCGATGCAATTTCTGTGTTTCATCGTCAATAAGAAGGTCCAAGGGATACAGTAAAACTGAAGTCAAACATCGGAATCTATAACTAGTGTCACAGGAATGGTTAAAAACTTAGACAGTAGGAAGAGTCAGTCTTCTTGTACTTAAGTCGGCATTGTGCCTTTTGTATTTAATTCCGATGCAATTTCTGTGTCCAATCGTCAATAATAACGTCCAAGGGATACAGTAAACCTGAAGTGAAGCATCGGAATCTATAACTAGTGTCACAGGAATGGTTCAAAACATAGTCAGTAAGATGAGTCAGTCTCTTGTACTTAAGTCGGCATTGTGCCTTTTGTATTTAATTCCGATGCAATTTTTGTGTTTCATCATCAATAAGAAGGTCCAAGGAATACCGTAAACCTGAAGTGAAGCATCGGAATCTATAACTAGTGTCACAGGAATGGTTCAAAACATAGTCAGTAAGAAGAGTCAGTCTTCTTGTACTTAAGTTGGCATAGTGCCTTTTGTATTTTATTCGGATGCAATTTCTGTGATTCATCGTCAATAAGAAGGTCAGAGGTATACAGTAAACCTGAAGTGAAGCATCGGAATCTATAACTGGTGTTACAGGAATGGTTCGAAACATAGTCAGTAAGAAGAGTCAGTCATCTTGTACTTAAGTCGGCATAGTGCCTTTTGTATTTAATTCGGATGCAATTTCTGTGTTTCATCGTCAATAAGAAGGTCAGAGGGATACAGTAAACCCGAAGTGAAGCATCGGAATCTATAACTGGTGTTACAGGTATGGTTCAAAACATAGTAAGAAAAGTCAGTCTTCTTGTACTTAAGTCGGCATAGTGCCTTTTGTATTTAATTCGGATGCAATTTCTGTGTTTCATCGTCAGTAAGAAGGTCAGAGGGATACAGTAAACCCGAAGTGAAGCATCGGAATCTATAACTGGTGTTACTGGAATGGTTCAAAACATAGTAAGAAAAGTCAGTCTTCTTGTACATAAGTCGGCATTGTGCCTTTTGTATTTAATTCCGATGCAATTTCTGTGTTTCATCGTCAATAATAACGTCCAAGGGATACAGTAAACGTGAATTGAAGCATCGGAATCTATAACTAGTGTCACAGGAATGGTTCAAAACATACTCAGTAAGAAGAGTCAGTCTCTTGTACTTAAGTCGGCATTGTGCCTTTTGTATTTAATTCCGATGCAATTTCTGTGTTTCATCGTCAATAAGAAGGTCCAAGGAATACCGTAAACCTGAAGTGAAGCATCGGAATCTATAACTAGTGTCACAGGAATGGTTCAAAACATAGTCAGTAAGAAGAGTCAGTCTCTTGTACTTAAGTCGGCATTGTGCCTTTTGTATTTAATTCCGATGCAATTTCTGGGTCTCATCGTCAAAAGAAGGTCTAAGGGATACGGTAAACCTGAAGTGAAGCATCGGAATCTATAACTAGTGTCACAGGAATGGTTCAAAACATAGTCAGTAAGAAGTGTCAGTCTTCTTGTACTTAAGTCGGCATTGTGTCTTTTCTATTTAATTCCGATGCAATATCTGTGTTTCATCGTCAATTGGAAGGTCAGAGGGATACAGTAAACCTGAAGTGAAGCATCGGAATCTATAACTAGTGTCACAGGAATGGTTCAAAATATAGTAAGAAAAGTCAGTCTTCTTGTACTTAAGTCGGCATTGTGTCTTTTCTATTTAATTCCGATGCAATATCTGTGTTTCATCGTCAATAAGAAGGACAGAGGTATACAGTAAACCTGAAGTGAAGCATCGGAATCTATAACTAGTGTCACAGGAATGGTTCAAAACATAGTCAGTAAGAAGAGTCAGTCTTCTTGTACTTAAGTCGGCATAGAGCTTTTTGTATTTAATTCGGAAGCAATTTCTGTGTTTCATCATCAATAAGGAGGTACAAGGGATACAGTAAACCAGAAGTGAAGCATTGGAATCTATAACTAGTGTCACAGGAATGGTTCAAAAAATAGACGGTATGACGAGTCTGTCTCTTGTACTTAAGTCGGCATTGTGCCTTTTGTATTTAATTCCGATGCAATTTCTGTGTTTCCTCGTCAATATGAAGGTCCAAGGCGTACAGTAAAACTGAAGTCAAGCATCGGAATCTATAACTAGTGTCGCAGGAATGGTTCAAAGCATAGACAGTAAGAAGAGTCAGTCTTCTTGTAGTTTTCTATTTAATTCCGATGCAATTTCTGTGTTTCATCGTCAATAAGAAGGTCCAAGGGATACAGTAAACCTGAAGTGAGGCATCGGAATCTATAACTAGTGTCACAGGAATGGTTCATAACATACACAGTGGGAAGAGTCAGTCTTCTTGCACTTAAGTCGGCATTGCGTCTTTTATATTTAATTCTGATGCAATTTCTGTGATTCATCGTCAATAAGAAGGTCAGAGGGATACAGTAAACTTGAAGTGAAGCATCGGAATCTATAACTAGTGACAAAGGAATGGTTCAAAACATAGACAGTAGGAAGAGTCAGTCATATTGTACTTAAGTCGGCATTGTGCCTTTTCTATTTATTTCCGATGCAATTTCTGTGTTTCATCGTCAATAAGAAGGTCCAAGGGATATAGTAAACCTGGAGTGAAGCATCGGAATGTATAACTAGTGTTACAGGAATGCTTGAAACGTAGACAGTAAGAAGAGTCGGTCTTCTTGTACTTAAGTCGGCATTGTGCTTTTTTATTTAATTCCGATGGAATTTCTGTGTTTCATCGTCAAGAAGAAGGTCCAAGGGATACAGTAAACCAGGAGTGAAGCATCGGAATCTATAACTAGTGTCACAGGATTGGTTCAAAACATCGACTGTAAGAAGAGTCAGTCTTCTTGTACTTAATTCGGCATTGTGCCATTAGTATTTAATTCCAATGCAATTTCTGTGTTTCATCGTCAATAAGAACGGCAGAGGGATACAGTAAACCTGAAGTGAAGCATCGGAATCTGTAACTAGTGTCACAGGAATGGTTCAAAACATAGACAGTAGGAAGAGTCAGCCTTCTTGTACTTAAGTCGGCATTGTGCTTTTGTATTTAATTCCGATGCAATTTCTGTGTTTCATCGTCAATAAGTAGGTCCAAGGGATGCAGTAAACCTGAAGTGAACAATCGGAATCTGTAACTAGTGCCATAGGAATTGTTCGAAACATAGACAGTAAGAAGAGTCAGTCTTCTTGTACTTAAGTCAGCATTGTGCCTTTAGTATTTAATTCCGATGCAATTCTGTGTTTCATCGTCAATAAGAAGGTCCAAGGGATACAGTAAACCTGAAGTGAAGCATCGGAATCTATAACTAGTGTCACAGGAATGGTTCAAAACATAGACATTAAGAAGAGTCAGTCTCTTGTACTTAAGTCGGCATTGTGCCTTTTCTATTTAATTCCGATGCAATTTCTGTGTTTCATCGTCAATGAGAAGGTCAGAGGGATACAGTAAACCTGAAGTGAAGCTTCGGAATCTGTAACTAGTGTCACAGGAATGGTTCAAAACATAGTCAGTAAGAGGAGTCAGTCTTCTTGTACTAAAGTCGGCATAGTGCCTTTGGTATTCACTTCCGATGCAATTTCTGTGTATCATCGACAATAGGAAGGTCATAGGACTAAGGTAAACCTGAAGTGAAGCATCGGAATCTATAACTAGTGTTACAGCAATGGTTCAAATCATAGTCAGTAAGAAGAGTCAGTCTTCTTGTCCTTAAGTCGGCATTGTGCCTTTTGTATTTAATTCCGATGCAATTTCTGTGTTTCATCGTCAATTCGAAGGACCAAAGGGATACAGTAAACCTGAAGAGAAGCATCGGATTCTATAACTAGTGTCACAGGATTGGTTCAAAATATAGACAGTAAGAAGAGTCAGTCTACTTGTACTTAAGTCGGCATTGTGCTTTTTCTATTTAATTCCGATGCAATTTCTGTGTTTTATCGTCAATAAGAAGGTCAGAGGGATACAGTAAAGCTGAAGTGAAGCATCGGAATCTATAACTAGTGTCACAGGAATGGTTCAAAACATAGTCAGTAAGAAGAGTCAGTCCTCTTGTACTTAAGTCGGCATTGTGCCTTTTCTATTTAATTCCGATGCAATATCTGTGTTTCATCGTCAATAAGAAGGTCCAAGGGATACAGTAAAGCTGAAGTGAAGCATCGGAATCTATAACTAGTGTCACAGGAATGGTTCAAAACATAGTCAGTAAGAAGAGTCAGTCCTCTTGTACTTAAGTCGGCATTGTGCCTTTTCTATTTAATTCCGATGCAATTTCTGTGTTTCATCGTCAATAAGGTCAGAGGGATACAGTAAACCTGAAGTGAAGCATCGGATTCTATAACTAGTGTCAAAGGAATGGTTCACAACATAGACAGTAGGAAGAGTCAGCCTTCGTGTACTTAAGTCGGCATTGTGCCTTTTGTATTTAATTCCGATGCAATTTCCGTGTTTCATCGTCAATAAGAAGGTCCAAGGGATGCAGTAAACCTGAAGTGAACAATCGGAATCTATAACTAGTGTCATAGGATTTCTTCAAAACATAGACACTAAGAAGAGTCAGTCTTCTTGTACTTAAGTCGGCATTGTGCCTTTTCTATTTAATTCCGATGCAATTTCTGTGTTTCATCGTCGATAAGAAGGTCAGAGGGATACAGTAAACCTGAAGTGAAGCATCGGAATCTGTAACTAGTGTCACAGGAATGGTTGAAAACATAGTCAGTAAGAAGAGTCAGTCTTCCTGTACTTAAGTCGGCATTGTGCCTTTTCTATTTAATTCTGAGGCTATTTCTGTGTTTCATCGTCAATAAGAAGCTTAGAGGGATACAGTAAACCTGAAGTGAAGAATCGGAATCTATAACTATTGCCACAGGAATGGTTCAAAACATAGTCAGTATGAAGAGTCAGTCTTCTTGTACTTCAGTCGTCATTGTGCCTTTTCTGTTTAATTCCGATGAAATTTCTGTGTTTCATCGTCAATAAGAAGTTCCAAGGGATACAGTAAACCCGGAGTGAAGCATCGGAATCTATAACTAGTGTCACAGGAATGGTTCAAAACATAGACGGTACTTAAGTCGGCATTGTGCCTTTTGTATTTAATTCCGATGCAATTTCTGTGTTTCATCGTCAATAAGAAGGTCCAAGGGATACAATAAACCAGAAGTGAAGAATCGGAATCTATAACTAGTGTCACAGGAATGGTTCAAAACATAGTCAGTATGAAGAGTCGGTCCTCATGTACTTAGGTCGGCATTGTGCGTTTTGTATTTAACTCCGATGCAATTTCTGTGTTTCATCGTCAATACGAAGGTCCAAGGGATACATTAAATCTGAAGTGAAGCATCGGAATCTATAACTAGTGTCACAGGAATGGTTCAAAGCATAGACAGTAAGAAGAGTCAGTCTTCTTGTACTTAAGTCGGTATTGTGCCTTTTGTATTTAATTCCGATGCAATTTCTTTGTTTCATCGTCAATAAGTAGGTCAGGGGGATACAGTAAACCTGAAGTGAAGCGTCGGAGTCTATAACTAGTGTCACAGGAATGGTTCAAAACATAGTCAGTAAGAAGAGTCAGTCTTTTTGTACTTAAGACGGCATTGTGCCTTTTGTATTTAATTCCGATGCAATTTCTGTGTTTCATCGTCAATAAGAAGTTCCAAGGGATGCAGAAAAACTGAAGTGAAGCATCGAAATCTATAACTAGTGTGACAGGATTTGTTCAAAACATAGACAGTAAGAAGTGTCCATCTTCTTGTACTTAAGTCGGCATTGTGCCTTTTGTGTTTGATTCCGATGCAATTCTGTGTTTCATCGTCAATAAGATGGTCCAAGGGGTACAGCAAACCTGAAGTGAAGCATCGGAATCTGTAACTAGTGTCACAGGAATGGTTCAAAACAAAGTCAGTAAGAAGAGTCAGCATTCTAGTACTTAAGTCGGCATAGTGCCTTTTTTTATTTACTTCCGATGCAATTTCTGTGTTTCATCGACAATAAGAAGGTCAGAGGGATAAGGTAAACCTGAAGTGAAGCATCGGAATCTATAACTAGTGTTACAGGAATGGTTCAAAACATAGTCAGTAAGAAGAGTCAGTCTTCTCGTACTTTAGTCGGCATTGTGCGTTTTGTATTTAATTCCGATGCAATTTCTGTGTTTCATCGTCAATAAGAAGGACCGAAGGGATACAGTAAACCTGAAGTGAAGCATCGGAATCTATAACTAGTGTCACAGGAATGGTTCAAAACACAGACAAACGGAAGAGTCAGTCTTCTAGTACTTAAGTCGGCATTGTGCCTTTTGTATTCAATTCCGATGCAATTTCGGTGTTTCATCGTTAAGAAGAAGGTCCAAGGGATACCGTAAACCTGAAGTGAAGAATCGGAATCTATAACTAGTGTCACAAGAATGTTTCAAAGCATAGTCAGTAAGAAGAGTCAGTCTTCTTGTACTTAAGTCGGCATTGTGCATTTTCTATTTAATTCCGATGCAATTTCTGTGTTTCATCGTCAATAAGAAGGTCCAAGGGATACAGTAAACCTGAAGTGAAGCATCGGAATCTATATCTAGTGTCACAGGAATGGTTCAAAACAAAGTCAGTAAGAAGATTCAGTCTTCTTGTACTTAAGTCGACATTGTGCCTTTTCTATTTAATTCCGATGCAATTTCAGTGTTTCATCGTCAATAAGAAGGTCAGAGGGATAGAGTAAACCTGAAGTGAAGCATCGGAATCTATAACTAGTGTCACAGGAATGGTTCAAAACATAGTCAGTAAGAAGAGTCAGTCTTCTTGTACTTAGCATAGTGCCTTTTGTATTTACTTCCGGTGCAATTTCTGTGTTTCATCGTCAATAAGAAGGTCAGAGGGATACAGTAAACCTGAAGTGAAGCGTCGGAATCTATAACTAGTGTCACAGGAATGGTTCAAAAGATAGTCAGTAAGAAGAGTCAGTCTTTTTGTACTTAATTCGGCATTGTGCCTTTTGTATTTAAGTCCGATGCAATTTCTGTGTTTCATTGTCAATAAGAAGGTCCAAGGGATGCAGTAAACCTGAAGTGAAGCATCTGAATCTATAACTAGTGTCACAGGATTTGTTCAAAACATAGACAGTAAGAAGAGTCAGTCTTCTTGTACTTAAGTCGGCATTGTGCCTTTTGTATTGAATTCCGATGCAATTCTGTGTTTCATCGTCAATAGGAAGGTCCATGGGATACAGTAAACCTGAAGTAAAGCATCGGAATCTATAACTAGTGTCACAGGAATGGTTCAAAACATAGACATTAAGAAGAGTCAGTCTCTTGTACTTAAGTCGGCATTGTGTTTTTTGTATTTAATTCCGATGCAATTACTGTGTTTCATCGTGAATAAGAAGGTCCAAGGGATACAGTAAAACTGAAGTCAAGCATCGGAATCTATAACTAGTGTCGCAGGAATGGTTCAAAACATAGACAGTAAGAAGAGTCAGTCTACTTGTACTTAAGTCGGCATTGTGCCTTTTCTATTTAATTCCGATGCAATTTCTGTGTTTCATCGACAATATGAAGGTCAGAGGGATACAGTAAACCTGAAGTGAAGCATCGGAATCTGTAACTAATGTCACAGGAATGGTTCAAAACATAGTCAGTAAGAAGAGTCAGTCTTCTTGTACTTAAGTCGGCATAGTGCCTTATGTGTTTACTTCCGGTGCAATGTCTGTGTTTCATCGACAATAAGAAGGTCAGAGGGATAAGGTAAACCTGAAGTGAAGCATCGGAATGTATAACTAGTGTTACAGGAATGGTTCAAAACATAGTCAGTAAGAACAGTCAGTCTTCTTGTCCATAAGTTGGCATTGAGCCTTTTGTATTTAATTCTGATGCAATTTCTCTGTTTCATCGTCAATAAGAAGGTCCAAGGGATACAGTAAACCTGGAGTGAAGCATCGGAATCTATAACTAGTGTCACAGGAATGGTTCAAAAGATAGACAGAAAGAAGATACAGTCTTCTTGTACTTAAGTCGACATTGTGCCTTTTGTATTTGATTCCGATGCAATTTCTGGGTTTCATAGTCAATAAGAAGGTCCAAGGGATACAGTAAAACTGAAGTCAAACATCGGAATCTATAACTTGCGTCACAGGAATGGTTCAAAACTTAGACAGTAGGAAGAGTCAGTCTTCTTGTACTTAAGTCGGCATTGTGCCTTTTGTTTTTAATTCCGATGCAATTTCTGTGTTTCATCGTCAATAATAACGTCCAAGGGATACAGTAAACCTGAAGTGAAGCATCGGAATCTATAACTAGTATCACAGGAATGGTTCAAAACATAGTCAGTAAGAAGAGTCAGTCTCTTGTACTTAAGTCAGCATTGTGCCTTTTGTATTTAACTCCGATGCAATTTCTGGGTTTCATTGTCAAACGAAGGTCTAAGGTATACAGTAAACCTGAAGTGAAGCATCGGAATCTATAACTAGTGTCAGAGGAATGGTTCTAAACATAGTCAGTAAGAAGTGTCAGTTTTCTTGTACTTAAGTCGGCATTGTGTCTTTTCTATTTAATTCCGATGCAATATCTGTGTTTCATCGTCAATAAGAAGGTCAGAGGCATACAGTAAACCTGAAGTGAAGCATCAGAATCTATAACTAGTGTCACAGGAATGTTTCAAAACATAGTCAGTAAGAAGAGTCAGTCTTCTTGTACTTAAGTCGGCATAGTGCCTTTTGTATTTTATTCGGATGCAATTTCTTTGTTTCATCGTCAATAAGAAGGTCAGAGGGATACAGTAAACCTGAAGTGAAGCATCGGAATCTATAACTAGTGTTACTGGAATGGTTCAAAACATAGTCAGTAAGAAGAGTCAGTCTTCTTGTACTTAAGTCGGCATTGTGCCTTTTCTATTTAATCCCGATGCAATATCGGTGTTTCATCGTCAAGATGCAGGTCCAAGGGATACATTAATCCTGAAGTGAAGAATCGGAATCTATGACTAGTGTCACAGGAATGTTTCAAAACATAGTCAGTAAGAAGAGTCAGTCTTCTTGTACTTAAGTCGGCATTGTGCCTTATCTATTTAATTCCGATGCAGTTTCTGTGTTTCATCGTCAATAAGAAGGTCAGAGAGATACAGTAAACCTGAAGTGAAGCGCCGGAATCTATAACTAGTGTCACAGGAATGGTTCAAAACATAGTCAGTAGGAAGAGTCAGTCTCTTGTACTTAAGTCGGTATTGTGCCTCTTGTATTTAATTCCGATGCAATTTCTTTGTTTCATCGTCAATAAGTAGGTCAGGAGGATACAGTAAACCTGAAGTGAAGCGTCTGAGTCTATAACTTGTGTCACAGGAATGGTTCAAAACATAGTCAGTAAGAAGAGTCAGTCTTTTTGTACTTAACACGCCATTGTGCCTTTGAATTTAATTCCGATGCAATTTCTGTGTTTCATCGTCAATAAGAAGTTCCAAGGGATGCAGAAAACCTGAAGTGAAGCATCGGAATCTATAACTAGTGTCACAGGAATGGTTCAAAACATAGTCAGTAAGAAGAGTCAGTCTTCTTGTACTTAAGTCGGCATGGTGCCTTTTTTATTTACTTCCGATGCAATTTCTGTGTTTCATCGACAATAAGAAGGTCAGAGGGATAAGGTAAACCTGAAGTGAAGCATCGGAATCTATAACTAGTGTTACAGGAATGGTTCAAAACATAGTCAGTAAGAAGAGTCAGTCTTCTCGTACTTTAGTCGGCATTGTGCGTTTTGTATTTAATTCCGATGCAATTTCTGTGTTTCATCGTCAATAAGAAGGACCGAAGGGATACAGTAAACCTGAAGTGAAGCATCGGAATCTATAACTAGTGTCACAGGAATGGTTCAAAACACAGACTAACGGAAGAGTCAGTCTTCTTGTACTTAAGTCGGCATTGTGACTTTTGTATTTAATTCCGATGCAATTTCGGTGTTTCATCGTCATGAAGAAGGTCCAAGGGATACCGTAAACCTGAAGTGAAGAATCGGAATCTATAACTAGTGTCACAGGAATGTTTCAAAACATAGTCAGTAAGAAGAGTCAGTCATCTTGTACTTAAGTCGGCATTGTGCATTTTCTATTTAATTCCGATGCAACTTCTGTGTTTCATCGTCAATAAGAAGGTCCAAGGGATACAGTAAACCTGAAGTGAAGCTTCGGAATCTATATCTAGTGTCACAGGAATAGTTCAAAACAAAGTCAGTAAGAAGATTCAGTCTTCTTGTACTTAAGTCGACATTGTGCCTTTTCTATTTAATTCCGATGCAATTTCAGTGTCTCATCGTCAATAAGAAGGTCAGAGGGATAGAGCAAACCTGAAGTGAAGCTTCGGAATCTATAACTAGTGTCACAGGAATGGTTCAAAACATAGTCAGTAAGAAGAGTCAGTCTCTTGTACTTAAGTCGGCATTGTGTCTTTTGTATTTAATTCCGATGCAATTTCTGTGTTTCATCGTGAATAAGAAGGTCCAAGGGATACAGTAAACCTGAAGTGAAGAATCGGAATCTATATCTAGTGTCACAGGAATGGTTCAAAACATAGTCAGGAAGAAGAGTCAGTCTTCTTGTACTTAAGTCGGCATTGTGCCTTTTCTATTTAATTCCGATGCTATTTCAGTGTTTCATCGTCAATACCAAGGTCAGAGAGATACAGTAAACCTGAAGTGAAGCTTCGGAATCTATAACTAGTGTCACATGAATGGTTCAAAACATAGTCAGTAAGAAGAGTCTGTCTCTTGTACTTAAGTCGGCATTGTGTCTTTTGTATTTAATTCCGATGCAATTTCTGTGTTTCATCGTGAATAAGAAGGTCCAAGGGATACAGTAAAACTGAAGTCAAGCATCGGAATCTATAACTAGTGTCGCAGGAATGGTTCAAAACATAGACAGTAAGAAGAGTCAGTCTACTTGTACTTAAGTCGGCATTGTGCCTTTTCTATTTAATTCCGATGCAATTTCTGTGTTTCATCGTCAATATGAAGGTCAGAGGGATACAGTAAACCTGAAGTGAAGCATCGGAATCTGTATCTAATGTCACAGGAATGGTTCAAAACATAGTCAGTAAGAAGAGTCAGTCTTCTTGTACTTAAGTCGGCATAGTGCCTTATGTGTTTACTTCCGGTGCAATGTCTGTGTTTCATCGACAATAAGAAGGTCAGAGGGATAAGGTAAACCTGAAGTGAAGCATCGGAATCTATAACTAGTGTTACAGGAATGGTTCAAAACATAGTCAGTAAGAAGAGTCAGTCTTCTTGTCCATAAGGTGGCATTGAGCCTTTTGTATTTAATTCTGATGCAATTTCTGTGTTTCATCGTCAATAAGAAGGTCCAAGGAATACCGTTAACCTGAAGTGAAGCATCGGAATCAATAACTAGTGTCACAGGAATGGTTCAAAACATAGTCAGTAAGTAGAGTCAGTCTCTTGTACTTAAGTCGGCATTGTGCCTTTTGTATTTAATTCCGATGCAATTTCTGGGTTTCATTGTCAAACGAAGGTCTAAGGGATACAGTAAACCTGAAGCGAAGCATCGGAATCTATAACTAGTGTCAGAGGAATGGTTCAAAACATAGTCAGTAAGAAGTGTCAGTTTTCTTGTACTTAAGTCGGCATTGTGTCATTTCTATTTAATTCCGATGCAATATCTGTGTTTCATTGTCAATAAGAAGGTCAGATTCATACAGTAAACCTGAAGTGAAGCATCGGAATCTATAACTAGTGTCACAGGAATGTTTCAAAACATAGTAAGAAGAGTCAGTCTTCTTGTACTTAAGTCGGCATAGTGCCTTTTGTATTTTATTCGGATGCAATTTCTTTGTTTCATCGTCAATAAGAAGGTCAGAGGGATACAGTAAACCTGAAGTGAAGCATCGGAATCTATAACTGGTGTTAATGGAATGGTTCAAAACATAGTCAGTAAGAAGAGTCAGTCTTCTTGTACTTAAGTCGGCATTGTGCCTTTTCTATTTAATCCCGATGCAATATCGGTGTTTCATCGTCAAGACGCAGGTCCAAGGGATACATTAATCCTGAAGTGAAGAATCGGAATCTATGACTAGTGTCACAGGAATGTTTCAAAACAAAGTCAGTAAGAAGAGTCAGTCTACTTGTACTTAAGTCGGCATTGTGCCTTTTCTATTTAATTCCAATGCAATTTCTGTGTTTCATCGTCAATATGAAGGTCAGAGGGATACAGTAAACCTGAAGTGAAGCATCGGAATCTGTAACTAATGTCACAGGAATGGTTCAAAACATAGTCAGTAAGAAGAGTCAGTCTTCTTGTACTTAAGTCGGCATAGTGCCTTATGTGTTTACTTCCGGTGCAATGTCTGTGTTTCATCGACAATAAGAAGGTCAGAGGGATAAGGTAAACCTGAAGTGAAGCATCGGAATCTATATCTAGTGTTACAGGAATGGTTCAAAACATAGTCAGTAAGAAGAGTCAGTCTTCTTGTCCATAAGTTGGCATTGTGCCTTTCGTATTTGATTCCGATGCAATTTCTGGGTTTCATAGTCAATAAGAAGGTCCAAGGGATACAGTAAACCTGAAGTGAAGCATCGGAATGTATAACTAGTGTCGCAGGAATGGTTCAAAATATAGTCAGTAAGAAGTGTCAGTCTTCTTGTACTTAAGTCGGCATTGTGCCTTTTGTATTTGATTTCGATGCAGTTTCTGGGTTTCATCGTCAATAAGAAGGTCCAAGGGATACAGTAAACCTGGAGTGAAGCATCGGATTCTATAACTAGTGTCACAGGAATGGTTCAAAAAATAGTCAGTAAGAAGAGTCAGTCTCTTGTACTTAATTCGGCATTGTGCCTTTTGTATTTAATTCCGATGCAATTTCTGTGTGTTTCATCGTCAATAAGATGGTCCAAGGGATACAGTAAAACTGAAGTCAAACATCGGAATCTATAACTTGTGTCACAGGAATGGTTCAAAACTTAGACAGTAGGAAGAGTCAGTCTTCTTGTACCTAAGTCGGCATTGTGCCTTTTGTTTTTAATTCCGATGCAATTTCTGTGTTTCATCGTCAATAATAACGTCCAAGGGATACAGTAAACCTGAAGTGAAGCATCGGAATCTATAAATAGAGTCACAGGAATTTGTTCAAAACATAGTCAGTAAGAAGAGTCAGTCTCTTGTACTTAAGTCGGCATTGAGCCTTTTGTATTTAATTCCGATGCAATTTCTGTGTTTCATCGTCAATAAGAAGGTCCAAGGAATACCGTAAACCTGAAGTGAAGCATCGGAATCTATAACTAGTGTCACAGGAATGGTTCAAAACATAGTCAGTAAGTAGAGTCAGTCTCTTGTACATAAGTCGGCATTGTGCCTTTTGTATTTAATTCCGATGCAATTTCTGGGTTTCATTGTCAAACGAAGGTCTAAGGGATACAGTAAACCTGAAGTGAAGCATCGGAATCTATAAGTAGTGTCAGAGGAATGGTTCAAAACATAGTCAGTAAGAAGTGTCAGTTTTCTTGTACTTAAGTCGGCATTGTGTCATTTCTATTTAATTCCGATGCAATATCTGTGTTTCATTGTCAATAAGAAGGTCAGAGGCATACAGTAAACCTGAAGTGAAGCATCGGAATCTATAAAAAGTGTCACAGGAATGTTTCAAAACATAGTAAGAAGAGTCAGTCTTCTTGTACTTAAGTCGGCATAGTGCCTTTTGTATTTTATTCGGATGCAATTTCTTTGTTTCATCGTCAATAAGAAGGTCAGAGGGATGCAGTAAACCTGAAGTGAAGCATCGGAATCTATAACTGGTGTTATTGGAATGGTTCAAAACATAGTCATTAAGAAGAGTCAGTCTTCTTGTACTTAAGTCGGCATTGTGCCTTTTCTATTTAATCCCGATGCAATTTCAGTGTTTCATCGTCAATACGAAGGTCAGAGAGATACAGTAAACCTGAAGTGAAGTTTCGGAATCTATAACTAGTGTCACAGGAATGGTTCAAAACATAGTCAGTAAGAAGAGTCAGTCTTCTTGTACTTAAGTCGGCACAGTGCCTTTTGTATTTACTTCCGGTGCTATTTCTGTGTTTCATCGTCAATAAGAGGGTCAGAGGGATACAGTAAACCTGAAGTGAAGCGTCGGAATCTATAACTAGTGTCACAGGAATGATTCAAAAGATAGTCAGTAAGAAGAGTCAGTCTTTTTGTACTTATGTCGGCATTGTGCCTTTTGTATTTAAGTACGATGCAATTTCTGTGTTTCATCGTCAATAAGAAGGTCCAAGGGATGCAGTAAACCTGAAGTGAAGCATCTGAATCTATAACAAGTGTCACAGGAATGGTTCAAAACATAGACAGTAAGAAGAGTCAGTCTTCTTGTACTTAAGTCGGCATTGTGCCTTTTGTATTTAATTCCGATGCAATTCTGTGTTTCATCGTCAATAAGAAGGAGCGAAGGGATACAGTAAACCTGAAGTGAAGCATCGGAATCTATAACTAGTGTCACAGGATTGGTTCAAAACATAGACAGTAAGAAGAGTCAGTCTTCTTGTACTTAAGTCGGCATAGTGCCTTTTTTTTTTACTTCCGATGCAATTTCTGTGTTTCATCGACAATAAGAAGGTCCGAGGGATAAGGTAAACCTGAAGTGAAGCATCGGAATCTATAACTAGTGTTACAGGAATGGTTCAAAACATAGTCAGTAAGAAGAGTCAGTCTTCTCGTCCTTTAGTCGGCATTGTGCGTTTTGTATTTAATTCCGATGCAATTTCTGTGTTTCATCGTCAATAAGAAGGACCGAAAGGATACAGTAAACCTGAAGTGAAGCATCGGAATCTATAACTAGTGTCACAGGAATGGTGCAAAACACAGACAAACGGAAGAGTCAGTCTTCTTGTACTTAAGTCGGCATTGTGCCTTTTGTATTTAATTCCGATGCAATTTCGGTGTTTCATCGTCAAGAAGAAGGTCCAAGGGATACCGTAAACCTGAAGTGAAGAATCGGAATCTATAACTAGTGTCACAGGAATGTTTCAAAACATAGTCAGTATGAAAAGTCAGTCTTCTTGTACTTAAGTCGGCATTGTGCATTTTCTATTTAATTCCGATTCAATTTCTGTGTTTCATCGTCAATAAGAAGGTCCAAGGGATACAGTAAACCTGAAGTGAAACATCGGAATCTATATCTAGTGTCACAGGAATGGTTCTAAACAAAGTCAGTAAGAAGATTCAGTCTTCTTGTACTTAAGTTGACATTGTGCCTTTTCTATTTAATTCCGATGCAATTTCAGTGTTTCATCGTCAATAAGAAGGTCAGAGGGATAGAGTAAACCTGAAGTGAAGAATCGGAATCTATAACTAGTGTCACAGGAATGGTTCAAAACATAGTCAGTAAGAAGAGTCAGTCTTCTTGTACTTAGCATAGTGCCTTTTGTATTTACTTCCGGTGCAATTTCTGTGTTTCATCGTCAATAAGAAGGTCAGAGGGATACAGTAAACCTGAAGTGAAGCGTCGGAATCTATAACTAGTGTCACAGGAATGGTTCAAAAGATAGTCAGTAAGAAGAGTCAGTCTTTTTGTACTTAAGTCGGCATTGTGCCTTTTGTATTTAAGTCCGATGCAATTTCTGTGTTTCCTCGTCAATAAGAAGGTCCAAGGGATGCAGTAAACCTGAAGTGAAGCATCTGAATCTATAACTAGTGTCACAGGATTTGTTCAAAACATAGACAGTAAGAAGAGTCAGTCTTCTTGTACTTAAGTCGGCATTGTGCCTTTTGTATTTAATTCCGATGCAATTCTGTGTTTCATCGTCAATAGGAAGGTCCATGGGATACAGTAAACCTGAAGTAAAGCATCGGAATCTATAACTAGTGTCACAGGAATTGTTCAAAACATAGACATTGAGTCAGTCTCTTGTACTTAAGTCGGCATTGTGTCTTTTGTATTTAATTCCGATGCAATTTCTGTGTTTCATCGTGAATAAGAAGGTCCAAGGGATACAGTGAAACTGAAGTCAAGCATCGGAATCTATAACTAGTGTCGCAGGAATGGTTCAAAACATAGACAGTAAGAAGAGTCAGTCTACTTGTACTTAAGTCGGCATTGTGCATTTTCTATTTAATTCCGATGCAATTTCTGTGTTTCATCGTCGATATGAAGGTCAGAGGGATACAGTAAACCTGAAGTGAAGCATCGGAATCTGTAACTAATGTCACAGGAATGGTTCAAAACATAGTCAGGAGGAAGAGTCAGTCTTCTTGTCCATAAGTTGGCATTGAGCCTTTTGTATTTAATTCTGATGCAATTTCTGTGTTTCATCGTCAATAAGAAGGAGCGAAGGGATACAGTAAACCTGAAGTGAAGCATCGGAATCTATAACTAGTGTCACAGGATTGGTTCAAAACATAGACAGTAAGAAGAGTCAGTCTTCTTGTACTGTAGTCGGCATTGTGCCTTTTCTATTTAATTCCGATGCAATTTCTGTGTTTCATCGTCAATAAGAAGGTCAGAGGGATACAGTAAACCTGAAGTGAAGCATCGAAATCTATAACTGGTGTCACAGGAATGGTTCAAAACGTAGTCAGTAAGAAGAGTCAGTCTTCTTGTACTTAAGTCAGTACTGTGCGTTTTCTATTTAATCCCGATGCAATTTCTGTGTTTCATCGTCAATAAGAAGGTCCAAGGGATACAGTAAACCTGGAGTGAAGCATCGGAATCTATAACTAGTGTCACAGGAATGGTTCAAAAGATAGACAGAAAGAAGATACAGTCTTCTTGTACTTAAGTCGGCATTGTGCCTTTTGTATTTGATTCCGATTCAATTTCTGGGTTTCATAGTCAATAAGAAGGTCCAAGGGATACAGTAAACCTGGAGTGAAGCATCGGATTCTATAACTAGTGTCACAGGAATGGTTCAAAAAATAGTCAGTAAGAAGAGTCAGTCTCTTGTACTTAATTCGGCATTGTGCCTTTTGTATTTAATTCCGATGCAATTTCTGTGTTTCATCGTCAATAAGAAGGTCCAAGGGATACAGTAAAACTGAAGTCAAACATCGGAATCTATAACTTGTGTCACAGGAATGGTTCAAAACTTAGACAGTAGGAAGAGTCAGTCTTCTTGTACTTAAGTCGGCATTGTGCCTTTTGTTTTTAATTCCGATGCAATTTCTGTGTTTCATCGTCAATAATAACGTCCAAGGGTTACAGTAAACCTGAAGTGAAGCATCGGAATCTATAACTAGTGTCACAGGAATGGTTCAAAACATAGTCAGTAAGAAGAGTCAGTCTCTTGTACTTAAGTCGGCATTGTGCCTTTTGTATTTAATTCCGATGCAATTTCTGTGTTTCATCGTCAATAAGAAGGTCCAAGGAATACCGTAAACCTGAAGTGAAGCATCGGAATCTATAACTAGTGTCACAGGAATGGTTCAAAACATAGTCAGTAAGTAGAGTCAGTCTCTTGTACTTAAGTCGGCATTGTGCCTTTTGTATTTAATTCCGATGCAATTTCTGGGTTTCATTGTCAAACGAAGGTCTAAGGGATACAGTAAACCTGAAGTGAAGCATCGGAATCTATAACTAGTGCCAGAGGAATAATTCAAAACATAGTCAGTAAGAAGTGTCAGTCTTCTTGAACTTAAGTCGGCATTGTGTCTTTTCTATTTAATTCCGATGCAATATCTGTGTTTCATCGTCAATAAGAAGGTCAGAGGCATAAAGTAAACCTGAAGTGAAGCATCGGAATCTATAACTAGTGTCACAGGAATGGTTCAAAACATAGTCAGTAAGAAGAGTCAGTCTTCTTGTACTTAAGTCGGCATAGTGCCTTTTGTATTTTATTCGGTTGCAATTTCTTTGTTTCATCGTCAATAAGAAGGTCAGAGGGATACAGTAAACCTGAAGTGAAGCATCGGAATCTATAACTGGTGTTACTGGAATGGTTCAAAACATAGTCAGTAAGAAGAGTCAGTCTTCTTGTACTTAAGTCGGCATTGTGCCTTTTCTATTTAATCCCGATGCAATATCGGTGTTTCATCGTCAAGACGCAGGTCCAAGGGATACATTAATCCTGAAGTGAAGAATCGGAATCTATGACTAGTGTCACAGGATTGTTTCACAACATAGTCAGTAAGAAGAGTCAGTCTTCTTGTACTTAAGTCGGCATTGTGCCTTTTCTATTTAATTCCGATGCAATTTCTGTGTTTCATCGTCAATAAGAAGGTCCAAGGAATACAGTAAACCTGAAGTGAAGCATCGGAATCTATATCTAGTGTCACAGGAATGGTTCCAAACAAAGTCAGTAAGAAGAGTCAGTCTTCTTGTACTTAAGTCGACATTGTGCCTTTTCTATTTAATTCCGATGCAATTTCAGTGTTTCATCGTCAATAAGAAGGTCAGAGAGATACAGTAATCCTGAAGTGAAGCTTCGGAATCTATAACTAGTGTCACAGGAATGGTTCAAAACATAGTCAGTAAGAAGAGTCAGACTTCTTGTACTTAAGTCGGCACAGTGCCTTTTGTATTTACTTCCGGTGCAATTTCTGTGTTTCATCGTCAATAAGAGGGTCAGAGGGATACAGTAAACCTGAAGTGAAGCGTCGGAATCTATAACTAGTGTCACAGGAATGATTCAAAAGATAGTCAGTAAGAAGAGTCAGTCATTTTGTACTTAAGTCGGCATTGTGCCCTTTGTATTTAAGTACGATGCAATTTCTGTGTTTCATCGTCAATAAGAAGGTCCAAGGGATGCAGTAAACCTGAAGTGAAGCATCTGAATCTATAACTAGTGTCACAGGAATGGTTCAAAACATAGACAGTAAGAAGAGTCAGTCTTCTTGTACTTAAGTCGGCATTGTGCCTTTTGTATTTAATTCCGATGCAATTCTGTGTTTCATCGTCAATAAGAAGGAGCGAAGGGATACAGTAAACCTGATGTGAAGCATCGGAATCTATAACTAGTGTCACAGGATTGGTTCAAAACATAGACAGTAAGAAGAGTCAGTCTTCTTGTACTTAAGTCGGCATTGTGCCTTTTCTATTTAATTCCGATGCAATTTCTGTATCTCATCGTCAATAAGAAGGTCAGAGGGATACAGTAAACATGAAGTGAAGCTTCGAAATCTATATCTAGTGTCACAGGAATGGTTCAAAATATAGTCAGTAAGAAGAGTCAGTCTTCTTGTACTTAAGTCGGCATTGTGCCTTTTGTTTTTGATTCCGATGCAATTTCTGGGTTTCATCGTCAATAAGAAGGTCCAAGGGATACAGTAAACCTGAAGTGAAGAATCGGAATCTATAACCAGTGTCACAGGAATGTTTCAAAGCATAGTCATAAGAAGAGTCGGTCTTCATGTACTTAGGTCGGAATTGTGCGTTTTGTATTTAATTCCGATGCAATTTCTGTGTTTCATCGTCAATACGAAGGTCCAAGGGATACAGTAAATCTGAAGTGAAGCATCGGAATCTATAACTAGTGTCACAGGAATGGTTCAAAGCATAGACAGTAAGAAGAGTCAGTCTTCTTGTACTTAAGTCGGTATTGTGCCTTTTTTATTTATTTCCGATGCAATTTCTGTGTTTCATCGTCAATAAGAATGACCGAAGGGATACAGTAAACCTGAAGTGAAGCATCGGAATCTATAACTAGTGTAACAGGAATGGTTCAAAACATAGTCAGTAAGATGAGTCAGTCTTCTTGTACTTCGCATAGTGCCTTTTGTATTTATTTCCGGTGCAATTTCTGTGTTTCATCGTCAATAAGAAGGTCAGAGGGATACAGTAAACATGAAGTGAAGCTTCGAAATCTATATCTAGTGTCACAGGAATGGTTCAAAATATAGTCAGTAAGAAGAGTCAGTCTTCTTGTACTTAAGTCGGCATTGTGCTTTTTCTATTTAATCCCGATGCAATTTCTGTGTTTCATCGTCAATAAGAAGGTCCAAGGAATACAGTAAACCTGGAGTGAAGCATCGGAATCTATAACTAGTGTCACAGGAATGGTTCAAGAGATAGGCAGTAAGAAGATACAGTCTTCTTGTACTTAAGTCGGCATTGTGCCTTTTGTTTTTGATTCCGATGCAATTTCTGGGTTTCATCGTCAATAAGAAGGTCCAAGGGATACAGTAAACCTGAAGTGAAGAATCGGAATCTATAACCAGTGTCACAGGAATGTTTCAAAGCATAGTCATAAGAAGAGTCGGTCTTCATGTACTTAGGTCGGAATTGTGCGTTTTGTATTTAATTCCGATGCAATTTCTGTGTTTCATCGTCAATAGGAAGGTCCATGGGATACAGTAAATTTGAAGTAAAGCATCGGAATCTATAGCTAGTGTCACAGGAATGGTTCAAAACATAGACATTAAGAAGAGTCAGTCTCTTGTACTTAAGTCGGCATTGTGTCTTTTGTATTTAATTCCGATGCAATTTCTGTGTTTCATCGTGAATAAGAAGGTCCAAGGGTACAGTAAAACTGAAGTCAAGCATCGGAATCTATAACTAGTGTCGCAGGAATGGTTCAAAACATAGACAGTAAGAATAGTCAGTCTACTTGTACTTAAGTCGGCATTGTGCCTTTTCTATTTAATTCCGATGCAATTTCTGTGTTTCATCGTCAATATGAAGGTCAGAGGGATACAGTAAACCTGAAGTGAAGCATCGGAATCTGTAACTAATGTCACAGGAATGGTTCAAAACATAGTCAGTAAGAAGAGTCAGTCTTCTTGTACTTAAGTCGGCATAGTGCCTTATGTGTTTACTTCCGGTGCAATTTCTGTGTTTCATCGACAATAAGAAGGTCAGAGGGATAAGGTAAACCTGAAGTGAAGCATCGGAATCTATAACTAGTGTTACAGGAATGGTTCAAAACATAGTCAGCAAGAAGAGTCAGTCTTCTTGTCCTTAAGTTGGCATTGAGCCTTTTGTATTTAATTCTGATGCAATTTCTGTGTTTCATCGTCAATAAGAAGGAGGGAAGGGATACAGTACACCTGAAGTGAAGCATCGGAATCTATAACTAGTGTCACAGGATTGGTTCAAAACATAGACAGTAAGAAGAGTCAGTCTTCTTGTTCTTAAGTCGGCATTGTGCCTTTTCTATTTAATTCCGATGCTATTTCTGTGTTTCATCGTCAATAAGAAGGTCCAAGGGATACAGTAAACCTGGAGTGAAGCATCGGAATCTATAACTAGTGTCACAGGAATGGTTCAAACGATAGACAGAAAGATGATACAGTCTTCTTGTACTTAAGTCGGCATTGTGCCTTTTGTATTTGATTCCGATGTAATTTCTGGGTTTCATCGTCAATAAGAAGGTCAGAGGGATATAGTAAACCTGAAGTGAAGCGTCGGAATCTATAACTAGTGTCACAGGAATGGTTCAAAAGATAGTCAGTAAGAAGAGTCAGTCTTTTTGTACTTAAGTCGGCATTGTGCCTTTTGTATTTAAGTCCGATGCAATTTCTGTGTTTCATCGTCAATAAGAAGGTCCAAGGGATACAGTAAACCTGAAGTGAAGCATCTGAATCTATAACTAGTGTCACAGGAATGGTTCAAAACATAGACAGTAAGAAGAGTCAGTCTTCTTGTACTTAAGTCGGCATTGTGCCTTTTGTATTTAATTCCGATGCAATTTCTATGTTTCATCGTCAATAAGAAGGTCCAAGGGATACAGTAAAACTAAAGTCAAACATCGGAATCTATAACTAGTGTCACAGGAATGGTTCAAACATAGTCAGTAAGAAGAGTCAGTCTCTTGTACTTAAGTCGGCATTGTGCCATTTGTATTTAATTCCGATGCAATTTCTGTGTTTCGTCGTCAATAAGAAGGTCCAAGGAATACAGTAAACCTGAAGTGAAGCATCGGAATCTATAACTAGTGTCACAGGAATGGTTCAAAACATAGTCAGTAGGAAGAGTCAGTCTCTTGTACTTAAGTCGGCATTGTGCCTTTTGTATTTAATTCCGATGCAATTTCTGGGTTTCATTGTCAAACGAAGGTCTAAGGGATACAGTAAACCTGAAGTGAAGCATCGGAATCTATAACTAGTGTCAGAGGAATGTTTCAAAGCATAGTCATAAGAAGAGTCGGTCTTCATGTACTTAGGTCGGAATTGTGCGTTTTGTATTTACTTCCGATGCAATTTCTGTGTTTCATCGTCAATAGGAAGGTCCATGGGATACAGTAAATTTGAAGTAAAGCATCGGAATCTATAGCTAGTGTCACAGGAATGGTTCAAAACATAGACATTAAGAAGAGTCAGTCTCTTGTACTTAAGTCGGCATTGTGTCTTTTGTATTTAATTCCGATGCAATTTCTGTGTTTCATCGTCAATAAGAAGGTCCAAGGGATACAGTAAAACTGAAGTCAAACATCGGAATCTATAACTTGTGTCACAGGAATGGTTCAAAACTTAGACAGTAGGAAGAGTCAGTCTTCTTGTACTTAAGTCGGCATTGTGCCTTTTGTTTTTAATTCCGATGCAATTTCTGTGTTTCATCGTCAATAATAACGTCCAAGGGTTACAGTAACCCTGAAGTGAAGCATCGGAATCTATAACTAGTGTCACAGGAATGGTTCAAAACATAGTCAGTAAGAAGAGTCAGTCTCTTGTACTTAGGTCGGCATTGTGCCTTTTGTATTTAATTCCGAAGCAATTTCTGTGTTTCATCGTCAATAAGAAGGTCCAAGGAATACCGTAAACCTGAAGTGAAGCATCGGAATCTATAACTAGTGTCACAGGAATGGTTCAAAACATAGTCAGTAAGTAGAGTCAGTCTCTTGTACTTAAGTCGGCATTGTGCCTTTTGTATTTAATTCCGATGCAATTTCTGGGTTTCATTGTCAAACGAAGGTCTAAGGGATACAGTAAACCTGAAGTGAAGCATCGGAATCTATAACTAGTGTCAGAGGAATGGTTCAAAACATAGTCAGTAAGAAGTGTCAGTCTTCTTGAACTTAAGTCGGCATTGTGTCTTTTCAATTTAATTCCGATGCAATATCTGTGTTTCATCGTCAATAAGAAGGTCAGAGGCATACAGTAAACCTGAAGTGAAGCATCGGAATCTATAACTAGTGTCACAGGAATGGTTCAAAACATAGTCAGTAAGAAGAGTCAGTCTTCTTGTACTTAAGTCGGCATAGTGCCTTTTGTATTTTATTCGGTTGCAATTTCTTTGTTTCATCGTCAATAAGAAGGTCAGAGGGATACAGTAAACCTGAAGTGAAGCATCGGAATCTATAACTGGTGTTACTGGAATGGTTCAAAACATAGTCAGTAAGAAGAGTCAGTCTTCTTGTACTTAAGTCGGCATTGTGCCTTTTCTATTTAATCCCGATGCAATATCGGTGTTTCATCGTCAAGACGCAGGTCCAAGGGATACATTAATCCTGAAGTGAAGAATCGGAATCTATGACTAGTGTCACAGGATTGTTTCACAACATAGTCAGTAAGAAGAGTCAGTCTTCTTGTACTTAAGTCGGCATTGTGCCTTTTCTATTTAATTCCGATGCAATTTCTGTGTTTCATCGTCAATAAGAAGGTCCAAGGAATACAGTAAACCTGAAGTGAAGCATCGGAATCTATATCTAGTGTCACAGGAATGGTTCCAAACAAAGTCAGTAAGAAGAGTCAGTCTTCTTGTACTTAAGTCGACATTGTGCCTTTTCTATTTAATTCCGATGCACTTTCAGTGTTTCATCGTCAATAAGAAGGTCAGAGAGATACAGTAATCCTGAAGTGAAGCTTCGGAATCTATAACTAGTGTCACAGGAATGGTTCAAAACATAGTCAGTAAGAAGAGTCAGACTTCTTGTACTTAAGTCGGCACAGTGCCTTTTGTATTTACTTCCGGTGCAATTTCTGTGTTTCATCGTCAATAAGAGGGTCAGAGGGATACAGTAAACCTGAAGTGAAGCGTCGGAATCTATAACTAGTGTCACAGGAATGATTCAAAAGATAGTCAGTAAGAAGAGTCAGTCTTTTTGTACTTAAGTCGGCATTGTGCCCTTTGTATTTAAGTACGATGCAATTTCTGTGTTTCATCGTCAATAAGAAGGTCCAAGGGATGCAGTAAACCTGAAGTGAAGCATCTGAATCTATAACTAGTGTCACAGGAATGGTTCAAAACATAGACAGTAAGAAGAGTCAGTCTTCTTGTACTTAAGTCGGCATTGTGCCTTTTGTATTTAATTCCGATGCAATTCTGTGTTTCATCGTCAATAAGAAGGAGCGAAGGGATACAGTAAACCTGAAGTGAAGCATCGGAATCTATAACTAGTGTCACAGGATTGGTTCAAAACATAGACAGTAAGAAGAGTCAGTCTTCTTGTACTTAAGTCGGCATTGTGCCTTTTCTATTTAATTCCGATGCAATTTCTGTATCTCATCGTCAATAAGAAGGTCAGAGGGATACAGTAAACATGAAGTGAAGCTTCGAAATCTATATCTAGTGTCACAGGAATGGTTCAAAATATTGTCAGTAAGAAGAGTCAGTCTTCTTGTACTTAAGTCGGCATTGTGCTTTTTCTATTTAATCCCGATGCAATATCTGTGTTTCATCGTCAATAAGAAGGTCCAAGGAATACAGTAAACCTGGAGTGAAGCATCGGAATCTATAACTAGTGTCACAGGAATGGTTCAAGAGATAGACAGTAAGAAGATACAGTCTTCTTGTACTTAAGTCGGCATTGTGCCTTTTGTTTTTGATTCCGATGCAATTTCTGGGTTTCATCGTCAATAAGAAGGTCCAAGGGATACAGTAAACCTGAAGTGAAGAATCGGAATCTATAACCAGTGTCACAGGAATGTTTCAAAGCATAGTCATAAGAAGAGTCGGTCTTCATGTACTTAGGTCGGAATTGTGCGTTTTGTATTTAATTCCGATGCAATTTCTGTGTTTCATCGTCAATACGAAGGTCCAAGGGATACAGTAAATCTGAAGTGAAGCATCGGAATCTATAACTAGTGTCACAGGAATGGTTCAAAGCATAGACAGTAAGAAGAGTCAGTCTTCTTGTACTTAAGTCGGTATTGTGCCTTTTTTATTTATTTCCGATGCAATTTCTGTGTTTCATCGTCAATTAGAATGACCGAAGGGATACAGTAAACCTGAAGTGAAGCATCGGAATCTATAACTAGTGTAACAGGAATGGTTCAAAACATAGTCAGTAAGAAGAGTCAGTCTTCTTGTACTTCGCATAGTGCCTTTTGTATTTATTTCCGGTGCAATTTCTGTGTTTCATCGTCAATAAGAAGGTCAGAGGGATACAGTAAACATGAAGTGAAGCTTCGAAATCTATATCTAGTGTCACAGGAATGGTTCAAAATATAGTCAGTAAGAAGAGTCAGTCTTCTTGTACTTAAGTCGGCATTGTGCTTTTTCTATTTAATCCCGATGCAATTTCTGTGTTTCATCGTCAATAAGAAGGTCCAAGGAATACAGTAAACCTGGAGTGAAGCATCGGAATCTATAACTAGTGTCACAGGAATGGTTCAAGAGATAGGCAGTAAGAAGATACAGTCTTCTTGTACTTAAGTCGGCATTGTGCCTTTTGTTTTTGATTCCGATGCAATTTCTGGGTTTCATCGTCAATAAGAAGGTCCAAGGGATACAGTAAACCTGAAGTGAAGAATCGGAATCTATAACCAGTGTCACAGGAATGTTTCAAAGCATAGTCATAAGAAGAGTCGGTCTTCATGTACTTAGGTCGGAATTGTGCGTTTTGTATTTAATTCCGATGCAATTTCTGTGTTTCATCGTCAATAGGAAGGTCCATGGGATACAGTAAATTTGAAGTAAAGCATCGGAATCTATAGCTAGTGTCACAGGAATGGTTCAAAACATAGACATTAAGAAGAGTCAGTCTCTTGTACTTAAGTCGGCATTGTGTCTTTTGTATTTAATTCCGATGCAATTTCTGTGTTTCATCGTGAATAAGAAGGTCCAAGGGTACAGTAAAACTGAAGTCAAGCATCGGAATCTATAACTAGTGTCGCAGGAATGGTTCAAAACATAGACAGTAAGAATAGTCAGTCTACTTGTACTTAAGTCGGCATTGTGCCTTTTCTATTTAATTCCGATGCAATTTCTGTGTTTCATCGTCAATATGAAGGTCAGAGGGATACAGTAAACCTGAAGTGAAGCATCGGAATCTGTAACTAATGTCACAGGAATGGTTCAAAACATAGTCAGTAAGAAGAGTCAGTCTTCTTGTACTTAAGTCGGCATAGTGCCTTATGTGTTTACTTCCGGTGCAATTTCTGTGTTTCATCGACAATAAGAAGGTCAGAGGGATAAGGTAAACCTGAAGTGAAGCATCGGAATCTATAACTAGTGTTACAGGAATGGTTCAAAACATAGTCAGCAAGAAGAGTCAGTCTTCTTGTCCTTAAGTTGGCATTGAGCCTTTTGTATTTAATTCTGATGCAATTTCTGTGTTTCATCGTCAATAAGAAGGAGCGAAGGGATACAGTACACCTGAAGTGAAGCATCGGAATCTATAACTAGTGTCACAGGATTGGTTCAAAACATAGACAGTAAGAAGAGTCAGTCTTCTTGTTCTTAAGTCGGCATTGTGCCTTTTCTATTTAATTCCGATGCTATTTCTGTGTTTCATCGTCAATAAGAAGGTCCAAGGGATACAGTAAACCTGGAGTGAAGCATCGGAATCTATAACTAGTGTCACAGGAATGGTTCAAACGATAGACAGAAAGAAGATACAGTCTTCTTGTACTTAAGTCGGCCTTGTGCCTTTTGTATTTGATTCCGATGTAATTTCTGGGTTTCATCGTCAATAAGAAGGTCAGAGGGATATAGTAAACCTGAAGTGAAGCGTCGGAATCTATAACTAGTGTCACAGGAATGGTTCAAAAGATAGTCAGTAAGAAGAGTCAGTCTTTTTGTACTTAAGTCGGCATTGTGCCTTTTGTATTTAAGTCCGATGCAATTTCTGTGTTTCATCGTCAATAAGAAGGTCCAAGGGATACAGTAAACCTGAAGTGAAGCATCTGAATCCATAACTAGTGTCACTGGAATGGTTCAAAACATAGTCAGTAAGAAGAGTCAGTCTCTTGTACTTAAGTCGGCATTGTGCCTTTTGTATTTAATTCCGATGCAATTTCTGTGTTTCGTCGTCAATAAGAAGGTCCAAGGAATACAGTAAACCTGAAGGGAAGCATCGGAATCTATAACTAGTGTCACAGGAATGGTTCAAAACATAGTCAGTAGGAAGAGTCAGTCTCTTGTACTTAAGTCGGCATTGTGCCTTTTGTATTTAATTCCGATGCAATTTCTGGGTTTCATTGTCAAACGAAGGTCTAAGGGATACAGTAAACCTGAAGTGAAGCATCGGAATCTATAACTAGTGTCAGAGGAATGGTTCAAAACATAGTCAGTAAGAAGTGTCAGTCTTCTTGTACTTAAGTCGGCATTGTGTCTTTTCTATTTAATTCTGATGCAATATCTGTGTTTCATCGTCAATAAGAAGGCAGAGGCATACAGTAAACCTGAAATGAAGCATCGGAATCTATAACTAGTGTCACAGGAATGGTTCAAAACATAGTCAGTAAGAAGAGTCAGTCTTCTTGTACTTAAGTCGGCATAGGGCCTTTTGTATTTTATTCGGATGCAATTTCTTTGTTTCATCGTCAATAAGAAGGTCAGAGGGATACAGTAAACCTGAAGTGAAGCATCGGAATCTATAACCGGTGTTACTGGAATGGTTCAAAACATAGTCGGTAAGAAGAGTCAGTCTTCTTGTACTTAAGTCGGCATTGTGCCTTGTCTATTTAATCCCGATGCAATATCGGTGTTTCATCGTCAAGAAGCAGAATCCTGAAGTGAAGAATCGGAATCTATGACTAGTGTCACAGGAATGTTTCCAAACATAGTCAGTAAGAAGATACAGTCTTCTTGTACTTAAGTCGGCATTGTGCCTTTTCTATTAAATTCCGATGCAATTTCTGTGTTTCATCGTCAATAAGAAAGTCCAAGGAATACAGTAAACCTGAAGTGAAGCATCGGAATCTATATCTAGTGACACAGGAATGGTTCCAAACAAAGTCAGTAAGAAGAGTCAGTCTTCTTGTACTTAAGTCGACATTGCGCCTTTTCTATTTAATTCCGATGCAATTTTAGTGTTTCATCGTCAATAAGAAGGTCAGAGAGATACAGTAAACCTGAAGTGAAGCTTCGGAATCGATAACTAGTGTCACAGGATTGGTTCAAAACATAGTCAGTAAGAAGAGTCAGTCTTCTTGTACTTAAGTCGGCAGAGTGCCTTTTGTATTTACTTCCGGTGCAATTTCTGTGTTTCATCGTCAATAAGAAGGTCAGAGGGATACAGTAAACCTGAAGTGAAGCGTCGGAATCTATTACTAGTGTCACAGGAATGGTTCAAAAGATAGTCAGTAAGAAGAGTCAGTCTTTTTGTACTTAAGTCGGCATTGTGCCTTTTGTATTTAATTCCGATGCAATTCTGTGTTTCATCGTCAATAGGAAGGTCCATGGGATACAGTAAACCTGAAGTAAAGCATCGGAATCTATAACTAGTGTCACAGGAATTGTTCAAAACATAGACATTGAGTCAGTCTCTTGTACTTAAGTCGGCATTGTGTCTTTTGTATTTAATTCCGATGCAATTTCTGTGTTTCATCGTGAATAAGAAGGTCCAAGGGATACAGTGAAACTGAAGTCAAGCATCGGAATCTATAACTAGTGTCGCAGGAATGGTTCAAAACATAGACAGTAAGAAGAGTCAGTCTACTTGTACTTAAGTCGGCATTGTGCATTTTCTATTTAATTCCGATGCAATTTCTGTGTTTCATCGTCAATATGAAGGTCAGAGGGATACAGTAAACCTGAAGTGAAGCATCGGAATCTGTAACTGATGTCACAGGAATGGTTCAAAACATAGTCAGGAGGAAGAGTCAGTCTTCTTGTCCATAAGTTGGCATTGAGCCTTTTGTATTTAATTCTGATGCAATTTCTGTGTTTCATCGTCAATAAGAAGGAGCGAAGGGATACAGTAAACCTGAAGTGAAGCATCGGAATCTATAACTAGTGTCACAGGATTGGTTCAAAACATAGACAGTAAGAAGAGTCAGTCTTCTTGTACTGTAGTCGGCATTGTGCCTTTTCTATTTAATTCCGATGCAATTTCTGTGTTTCATCGTCAATAAGAAGGTCAGAGGGATACAGTAAACCTGAAGTGAAGCATCGAAATCTATAACTAGTGTCACAGGAATGGTTCAAAACGTAGTCAGTAAGAAGAGTCAGTCTTCTTGTACTTAAGTCAGTACTGTGCGTTTTCTATTTAATCCCGATGCAATTTCTGTGTTTCATCGTCAATAAGAAGGTCCAAGGGATACAGTAAACCTGGAGTGAAGCATCGGAATCTATAACTAGTGTCACAGGAATGGTTCAAAAGATAGACAGAAAGAAGATACAGTCTTCTTGTACTTAAGTCGGCATTGTGCCTTTTGTATTTGATTTCGATGCAGTTTCTGGGTTTCATCGTCAATAAGAAGGTCCAAGGGATACAGTAAACCTGGAGTGAAGCATCGGATTCTATAACTAGTGTCACAGGAATGGTTCAAAAAATAGTCAGTAAGAAGAGTCAGTCTCTTGTACTTAATTCGGCATTGTGCCTTTTGTATTTAATTCCGATGCAATTTCTGTGTTTCATCGTCAATAAGAAGGTCCAAGGGATACAGTAAAACTGAAGTCAAACATCGGAATCTATAACTTGTGTCACAGGAATGGTTCAAAACATAGTCAGTAAGAAGAGTCAGTCTCTTGTACTTAAGTCGGCATTGTGCCTTTTGTATTTAATTCCGATGCAATTTCTGTGTTTCATCGTCAATAAGAAGGTCCAAGGAATACCGTAAACCTGAAGTGAAGCATCGGAATCTATAACTAGTGTCACAGGAATGGTTCAAAACATAGTCAGTAAGTAGAGTCAGTCTCTTGTACTTAAGTCGGCATTGTGCCTTTTGTATTTAATTCCGATGCAATTTCTGGGTTTCATTGTCAAACGAAGGTCTAAGGGATACAGTAAACCTGAAGTGAAGCATCAGAATCTAAAACTAGTGTCAGAGGAATGGTTCAAAACATAGTCAGTAAGAAGTGTCAGTCTTCTTGAACTTAAGTCGGCATTGTGTCTTTTCTATTTAATTCCGATGCAATATCTGTGTTTCATCGTCAATAAGAAGGTCAGAGGCATACAGTAAACCTGAAGTGAAGCATCGGAATCTATAACTAGTGTCACAGGAATGGTTCAAAACATAGTTAGTAAGAAGAGTCAGTCTTCTTGTACTTAAGTCGGCATAGTGCCTTTTGTATTTTATTCGGTTGCAATTTCTTTGTTTCATCGTCAATAAGAAGGTCAGAGGGATACAGTAAACCTGAAGTGAAGCATCGGAATCTATAACTGGTGTTACTGGAATGGTTCAAAACATAGTCAGTAAGAAGAGTCAGTCTTCTTGTACTTAAGTCGGCATTATGCCTTTTCTATTTAATCCCGATGCAATATCGGTGTTTCATCGTCAAGACGCAGGTCCAAGGGATACATTAATCCTGAAGTGAAGAATCGGAATCTATGACTAGTGTCACAGGATTGTTTCACAACATAGTCAGTAAGAAGAGTCAGTCTTCTTGTACTTAAGTCGGCATTGTGCCTTTTCTATTTAATTCCGATGCAATTTCTGTGTTTCATCGTCAATAAGAAGGTCCAAGGAATACAGTAAACCTGAAGTGAAGCATCGGAATCTATATCTAGTGTCACAGGAATGGTTCCAAACAAAGTCAGTAAGAAGAGTCAGTCTTCTTGTACTTAAGTCGACATTGTGCCTTTTCTATTTAATTCCGATGCAATTTCAGTGTTTCATCGTCAATAAGAAGGTCAGAGAGATACAGTAATCCTGAAGTGAAGCTTCGGAATCTATAACTAGTGTCACAGGAATGGTTCAAAGCATAGTCAGTAAGAAGAGTCAGTCTTCTTGTACTTAAGTCGGCACAGTGCCTTTTGTATTTACTTCCGGTGCAATTTCTGTGTTTCATCGTCAATAAGAGGGTCAGAGGGATACAGTAAACCTGAAGTGAAGCGTCGGAATCTATAACTAGTGTCACAGGAATGATTCAAAAGATAGTCAGTAAGAAGAGTCAGTCTTTTTGTACTTAAGTCGGCATTGTGCCTTTTGTATTTAAGTACGATGCAATTTCTGTGTTTCATCGTCAATAAGAAGGTCCAAGGGATGCAGTAAACCAGAAGTGAAGCATCTGAATCTATAACTAGTGTCACAGGAATGGTTCAAAACATAGACAGTAAGAAGAGTCAGTCTTCTTGTACTTAAGTCGGCATTGTGCCTTTTGTATTTAATTCCGATGCAATTCTGTGTTTCATCGTCAATAAGAAGGAGCGAAGGGATACAGTAAACCTGAAGTGAAGCATCGGAATCTATAACTAGTGTCACAGGATTGGTTCAAAACATAGACAGTAAGAAGAGTCAGTCTTCTTGTACTTAAGTCGGCATTGTGCCTTTTCTATTTAATTCCGATGCAATTTCTGTATCTCATCGTCAATAAGAAGGTCAGAGGGATACAGTAAACATGAAGTGAAGCTTCGAAATCTATATCTAGTGTCACAGGAATGGTTCAAAATATAGTCAGTAAGACGAGTCAGTCTTCTTGTACTTAAGTCGGCATTGTGCTTTTTCTATTTAATCCCGATGCAATTTCTGTGTTTCATCGTCAATAAGAAGGTCCAAGGAATACAGTAAACCTGGAGTGAAGCATCGGAATCTATAACTAGTGTCACAGGAATGGTTCAAGAGATAGACAGTAAGAAGATACAGTCTTCTTGTACTTAAGTCGGCATTGTGCCTTTTGTTTTTGATTCCGATGCAATTTCTGGGTTTCATCGTCAATAAGAAGGTCCAAGGGATACAGTAAACCTGAAGTGAAGAATCGGAATCTATAACCAGTGTCACAGGAATGTTTCAAAGCATAGTCATAAGAAGAGTCGGTCTTCATGTACTTAGGTCGGAATTGTGCGTTTTGTATTTAATTCCGATGCAATTTCTGTGTTTCATTGTCAATACGAAGGTCCAAGGGATACAGTAAATCTGAAGTGAAGCATCGGAATCTATAACTAGTGTCACAGGAATGGTTCAAAGCATAGACAGTAAGAAGAGTCAGTCTTCTTGTACTTAAGTCGGTATTGTGCCTTTTTTATTTACTTCCGATGCAATTTCTGTGTTTCATCGTCAATAAGAATGACCGAAGGGATACAGTAAACCTGAAGTGAAGCGTCGGAATCTATAACTAGTGTCACAGGAATGGTTCAAAAGATAGTCAGTAAGAAGAGTCAGTCTTTTTGTACTTAAGTCGGCATTGTGCCTTTTGTATTTAAGTCCGATGCAGTTTCTGTGTTTCATCGTCAATAAGAAGGTCCAAGGGATGCAGTAAACCTGAAGTGAAGCATCTGAATCTATAACTAGTGTCACAGGATTTGTTCAAAACATAGACAGTAAGAAGAGTCAGTCTTCTTGTACTTAAGTCGGCATTGTGCCTTTTGTATTTAATTCCGATGCAATTCTGTGTTTCATCGTCAATAGGAAGGTCCATTGGATACAGTAAATTTGAAGTAAAGCATCGGAATCTATAGCTAGTGTCACAGGAATGGTTCAAAACATAGACATTAAGAAGAGTCAGTCTCTTGTACTTAAGTCGGCATTGTGTCTTTTGTATTTAATTCCGATGCAATTTCTGTGTTTCATCGTGAATAAGAAGATCCAAGGGTACAGTAAAACTGAAGTCAAGCATCGGAATCTATAACTAGTGTCGCAGGAATGGTTCAAAACATAGACAGTAAGAATAGTCAGTCTACTTGTACTTAAGTCGGCATTGTGCCTTTTCTATTTAATTCCGATGCAATTTCTGTGTTTCATCGTCAATATGAAGGTCAGAAGGATACAGTAAACCTGAAGTGAAGCATCGGAATCTGTAACTAATGTCACAGGAATGGTTCAAAACATAGTCAGTAAGAAGAGTCAGTCTTCTTGTACTTAAGTCAGTACTGTGCGTTTTCTATTTAATCCCGATGCAATTTCTGTGTTTCATCGTCAATAAGAAGGTCCAAGGGATACAGTAAACCTGGAGTGAAGCATCGGAATCTATAACTAGTGTCACAGGAATGGTTCAAAAGATAGACAGAAAGAAGATACAGTCTTCTTGTACTTAAGTCGGCATTGTGCCTTTTGTATTTGATTCCGATTCAATTTCTGGGTTTCATAGTCAATAAGAAGGTCCAAGGGATACAGTAAACCTGAAGTGAAGCATCGGAATCTATAACTAGTGTCACAGGAATGGTTCAAAGTATAGTCAGTAAGAAGTGTCAGTCTTCTTGTACTTAAGTCGGCATTGTGCCTTTTGTATTTGATTTCGATGCAGTTTCTGGGTTTCATCGTCAATAAGAAGGTCCAAGGGATACAGTAAACCTGGAGTGAAGCATCGGATTCTATAACTAGTGTCACAGGAATGGTTCAAAAAATAGTCGGTAAGAAGAGTCAGTCTCTTGTACTTAATTCGGCATTGTGCCTTTTGTATTTAATTCCGATGCAATTTCTGTGTTTCATCGTCAATAAGAAGGTCCAAGGGATGCAGTAAAACTGAAGTCAAACATCGGAATCTATAACTTGTGTCACAGGAATGGTTCAAAACATAGTCAGTAAGAAGAGTCAGTCTCTTGTACTTAAGTCGGCATTGTGCCTTTTGTATTTAATTCCGATGCAATTTCTGTGTTTCATCGTCAATAAGAAGGTCCAAGGAATACCGTAAACCTGAAGTGAAGCATCGGAATCTATAACTAGTGTCACAGGAATGGTTCAAAACATAGTCAGTAAGTAGAGTCAGTCTCTTGTACTTAAGTCGGCATTGTGCCTTTTGTAGTTCATTCCGATGCAATTTCTGGGTTTCATTGTCAAACGAAGGTCTAAGGGATACAGTAAACCTGAAGTGAAGCATCGGAATCTATAACTAGTGTCAGAGGAATGGTTCAAAACATAGTCAGTAAGAAGTGTCAGTCTTCTTGAACTTAAGTCGGCATTGTGTCTTTTCTATTTAATTCCGATGCAATATCTGTGTTTCATCGTCAATAAGAAGGTCAGAGGCATACAGTAAACCTGAAGTGAAGCATCGGAATCTATAACTAGTGTCACAGGAATGGTTCAAAACATAGTCAGTAAGAAGAGTCAGTCTTCTTGTACTTAAGTCGGCATAGTGCCTTTTGTATTTTATTCGGTTGCAATTTCTTTGTTTCATCGTCAATAAGAAGGTCAGAGGGATACAGTAAACCTGAAGTGAAGCATCGGAATCTATAACTGGTGTTACTGGAATGGTTCAAAACATAGTCAGTAAGAAGAGTCAGTATTCTTGTACTTAAGTCGGCATTGTGCCTTTTCTATTTAATCCCGATGCAATATCGGTGTTTCATCGTCAAGACGATGGTCCAAGGGATACATTAATCCTGAAGTGAAGAATCGGAATCTATGACTAGTGTCACAGGATTGTTTCACAACATAGTCAGTAAGAAGAGTCAGTCTTCTTGTACTTAAGTCGGCATTGTGCCTTTTCTATTTAATTCCGATGCAATTTCTGTGTTTCATCGTCAATAAGAAGGTCCAAGGAATACAGTAAACCTGAAGTGAAGCATCGGAATCTATATCTAGTGTCACAGGAATGGTTCCAAACAAAGTCAGTAAGAAGAGTCAGTCTTCTTGTACTTAAGTCGACATTGTGCCTTTTCTATTTAATTCCGATGCAATTTCAGTGTTTCATCGTCAATAAGAAGGTCAGAGAGACACAGTAATCTTGAAGTGAAGCTTCGGAATCTATAACTAGTGTCACAGGAATGGTTCAAAGCATAGTCAGTAAGAAGAGTCAGTCTTCTTGTACTTAAGTCGGCACAGTGCCTTTTGTATTTACTTCCGGTGCAATTTCTGTGTTTCATCGTCAATAAGAGGGTCAGAGGGATACAGTAAACCTGAAGTGAAGCGTCGGAATCTATAACTAGTGTCACAGGAATGATTCAAAAGATAGTCAGTAAGAAGAGTCAGTCTTTTTGTACTTAAGTCGGCATTGTGCCTTTTGTATTTAAGTACGATGCAATTTCTGTGTTTCATCGTCAATAAGAAGGTCCAAGGGATGCAGTAAACCAGAAGTGAAGCATCTGAATCTATAACTAGTGTCACAGGAATGGTTCAAAACATAGACAGTAAGAAGAGTCAGTCTTCTTGTACTTAAGTCGGCATTGTGCCTTTTGTATTTAATTCCGATGCAATTCTGTGTTTCATCGTCAATAAGAAGGAGCGAAGGGATACAGTAAACCTGAAGTGAAGCATCGGAATCTATAACTAGTGTCACAGGATTGGTTCAAAACATAGACAGTAAGAAGAGTCAGTCTTCTTGTACTTAAGTCGGCATTGTGCCTTTTCTATTTAATTCCGATGCAATTTCTGTATCTCATCGTCAATAAGAAGGTCAGAGGGATACAGTAAACATGAAGTGAAGCTTCGAAATCTATATCTAGTGTCACAGGAATGGTTCAAAATATAGTCAGTAAGAAGAGTCAGTCTTCTTGTACTTAAGTCGGCATTGTGCTTTTTCTATTTAATCCCGATGCAATTTCTGTGTTTCATCGTCAATAAGAAGGTCCAAGGAATACAGTAAACCTGGAGTGAAGCATCGGAATCTATAACTAGTGTCACAGGAATGGTTCAAGAGATAGACAGTAAGAAGATACAGTCTTCTTGTACTTAAGTCGGCATTGTGCCTTTTGTTTTTGATTCCGATGCAATTTCTGGGTTTCATCGTCAATAAGAAGGTCCAAGGGATACAGTAAACCTGAAGTGAAGAATCGGAATCTATAACCAGTGTCACAGGAATGTTTCAAAGCATAGTCATAAGAAGAGTCGGTCTTCATGTACTTAGGTCGGAATTGTGCATTTTGTATTTAATTCCGATGCAATTTCTGTGTTTCATCGTCAATACGAAGGTCCAAGGGATACAGTAAATCTGAAGTGAAGCATCGGAATCTATAACTAGTGTCACAGGAATGGTTCAAAGCATAGACAGTAAGAAGAGTCAGTCTTCTTGTACTTAAGTCGGTATTGTGCCTTTTTTATTTACTTCCGATGCAATTTCTGTGTTTCATCGTCAATAAGAATGACCGAAGGGATACAGTAAACCTGAAGTGAAGCATCGGAATCTATAACTAGTGTAACAGGAATGGTTCAAAACATAGTCAGTAAGAAGAGTCAGTCTTCTTGTACTTCGCATAGTGCCTTTTGTATTTATTTCCGGTGCAATTTCTGTGTTTCATCGTCAATAAGATGGTCAGAGGGATACAGTAAACCTGAAGTGAAGCGTCGGAATCTATAACTAGTGTCACAGGAATGGTTCAAAAGATAGTCAGTAAGAAGAGTCAGTCTTTTTGTACTTAAGTCGGCATTGTGCCTTTTGAATTTAAGTCCGATGCAGTTTCTGTGTTTCATCGTCAATAAGAAGGTCCAAGGGATGCAGTAAACCTGAAGTGAAGCATCTGAATCTATAACTAGTGTCACAGGATTTGATCAAAACATAGACAGTAAGAAGAGTCAGTCTTCTTGTACTTAAGTCGGCATTGTGCCTTTTGTATTTAATTCCGATGCAATTCTGTGTTTCATCGTCAATAGGAAGGTCCATGGGATACAGTAAATTTGAAGTAAAGCATCGGAATCTATAGCTAGTGTCACAGGAATGGTTCAAAACATAGACATTAAGAAGAGTCAGTCTCTTGTACTTAAGTCGGCATTGTGTCTTTTGTATTTAATTCCGATGCAATTTCTGTGTTTCATCGTGAATAAGAAGGTCCAAGGGTACAGTAAAACTGAAGTCAAGCATCGGAATCTATAACTAGTGTCGCAGGAATGGTTCAAAACATAGACAGTAAGAATAGTCAGTCTACTTGTACTTAAGTCGGCATTGTGCCTTTTCTATTTAATTCCGATGCAATTTCTGTGTTTCATCGTCAATATGAAGGTCAGAAGGATACAGTAAACCTGAAGTGAAGCATCGGAATCTGTAACTAATGTCACAGGAATGGTTCAAAACATAGTCAGTAAGAAGAGTCAGTCTTCTTGTACTTAAGTCAGTACTGTGCGTTTTCTATTTAATCCCGATGCAATTTCTGTGTTTCATCGTCAATAAGAAGGTCCAAGGGATACAGTAAACCTGGAGTGAAGCATCGGAATCTATAACTAGTGTCACAGGAATGGTTCAAAAGATAGACAGAAAGAAGATACAGTCTTCTTGTACTTAAGTCGGCATTGTGCCTTTTGTATTTGATTCCGATTCAATTTCTGGGTTTCATAGTCAATAAGAAGGTCCAAGGGATACAGTAAACCTGAAGTGAAGCATCGGAATCTATAACTAGTGTCACAGGAATGGTTCAAAGTATAGTCAGTAAGAAGTGTCAGTCTTCTTGTACTTAAGTCGGCATTGTGCCTTTTGTATTTGATTTCGATGCAGTTTCTGGGTTTCATCGTCAATAAGAAGGTCCAAGGGATACAGTAAACCTGGAGTGAAGCATCGGATTCTATAACTAGTGTCACAGGAATGGTTCAAAAAATAGTGAGTAAGAAGAGTCAGTCTCTTGTACTTAATTCGGCATTGTGCCTTTTGTATTTAATTCCGATGCAATTTCTGTGTTTCATCGTCAATAAGAAGGTCCAAGGGATACAGTAAATCTGAAGTCAAACATCGGAATCTATAACTTGTGTCACAGGAATGGTTCAAAACATAGTCAGTAAGAAGAGTCAGTCTCTTGTACTTAAGTCGGCATTGTGCCTTTTGTATTTAATTCCGATGCAATTTCTGTGTTTCATCGTCAATAAGAAGGTCCAAGGAATACCGTAAACCTGAAGTGAAGCATCGGAATCTATAACTAGTGTCACAGGAATGGTTCAAAACATAGTCAGTAAGTAGAGTCAGTCTCTTGTACTTAAGTCGGCATTGTGCCTTTTGTATTTAATTCCGATGCAATTTCTGGGTTTCATTGTCAAACGAAGGTCTAAGGGATACAGTAAACCTGAAGTGAAGCATCGGAATCTATAACTAGTGTCAGAGGAATGGTTCAAAACATAGTCAGTAAGAAGTGTCAGTCTTCTTGAACTTAAGTCGGCATTGTGTCTTTTCTATTTAATTCCGATGCAATATCTGTGTTTCATCGTCAATAAGAAGGTCAGAGGCATACAGTAAACCTGAAGTGAAGCATCGGAATCTATAACTAGTGTCACAGGAATGGTTCAAAACATAGTCAGTAAGAAGAGTCAGTCTTCTTGTACTTAAGTCGGCATAGTGCCTTTTGTATTTTATTCGGTTGCAATTTCTTTGTTTCATCGTCAATAAGAAGGTCAGAGGGATACAGTAAACCTGAAGTGAAGCATCGGAATCTATAACTGGTGTTACTGGAATGGTTCAAAACATAGTCAGTAAGAAGAGTCAGTCTTCTTGTACTTATGTCGGCATTGTGCCTTTTCTATTTAATCCCGATGCAATATCGGTGTTTCATCGTCAAGACGCAGGTCCAAGGGATACATTAATCCTGAAGTGAAGAATCGGAATCTATGACTAGTGTCACAGGATTGTTTCACAACATAGTCAGTAAGAAGAGTCAGTCTTCTTGTACTTAAGTCGGCATTGTGCCTTTTCTATTTAATTCCGATGCAATTTCTGTGTTTCATCGTCAATAAGAAGGTCCAAGGAATACAGTAAACCTGAAGTGAAGCATCGGAATCTATATCTAGTGTCACAGGAATGGTTCCAAACAAAGTCAGTAAGAAGAGTCAGTCTTCTTGTACTTAAGTCGACATTGTGCCTTTTCTATTTAATTCCGATGCAATTTCAGTGTTTCATCGTCAATAAGAAGGTCAGAGAGACACAGTAATCCTGAAGTGAAGCTTCGGAATCTATAACTAGTGTCACAGGAATGGTTCAAAGCATAGTCAGTAAGAAGAGTCAGTCTTCTTGTACTTAAGTCGGCACAGTGCCTTTTGTATTTACTTCCGGTGCAATTTCTGTGTTTCATCGTCAATAAGAGGGTCAGAGGGATACAGTAAACCTGAAGTGAAGCGTCGGAATCTATAACTAGTGTCACAGGAATGATTCAAAAGATAGTCAGTAAGAAGAGTCAGTCTTTTTGTACTTAAGTCGGCATTGTGCCTTTTGTATTTAAGTACGATGCAATTTCTGTGTTTCATCGTCAATAAGAAGGTCCAAGGGATGCAGTAAACCAGAAGTGAAGCATCTGAATCTATAACTAGTGTCACAGGAATGGTTCAAAACATAGACAGTAAGATGAGTCAGTCTTCTTGTACTTAAGTCGGCATTGTGCCTTTTGTATTTAATTCCGATGCAATTCTGTGTTTCATCGTCAATAAGAAGGAGCGAAGGGATACAGTAAACCTGAAGTGAAGCATCGGAATCTATAACTAGTGTCACAGGATTGGTTCAAAACATAGACAGTAAGAAGAGTCAGTCTTCCTGTACTTAAGTCGGCATTGTGCCTTTTCTATTTAATTCCGATGCAATTTCTGTATCTCATCGTCAATAAGAAGGTCAGAGGGATACAGTAAACATGAAGTGAAGCTTCGAAATCTATATCTAGTGTCACAGGAATGGTTCAAAATATAGTCAGTAAGAAGAGTCAGTCTTCTTGTACTTAAGTCGGCATTGTGCTTTTTCTATTTAATCCCGATGCAATTTCTGTGTTTCATCGTCAATAAGAAGGTCCAAGGAATACAGTAAACCTGGAGTGAAGCATCGGAATCTATAACTAGTGTCACAGGAATGGTTCAAGAGATAGACAGTAAGAAGATACAGTCTTCTTGTACTTAAGTCGGCATTGTGCCTTTTGTTTTTGATTCCGATGCAATTTCTGGGTTTCATCGTCAATAAGAAGGTCCAAGGGATACAGTAAACCTGAAGTGAAGAATCGGAATCTATAACCAGTGTCACAGGAATGTTTCAAAGCATAGTCATAAGAAGAGTCGGTCTTCATGTACTTAGGTCGGAATTGTGCGTTTTGTATTTAATTCCGATGCAATTTCTGTGTTTCATCGTCAATACGAAGGTCCAAGGCATACAGTAAATCTGAAGTGAAGCATCGGAATCTATAACTAGTGTCACAGGAATGGTTCAAAGCATAGACAGTAAGAAGAGTCAGTCTTCTTGTACTTAAGTCGGTATTGTGCCTTTTTTATTTACTTCCGATGCAATTTCTGTGTTTCATCGTCAATAAGAATGACCGAAGGGATACAGTAAACCTGAAGTGAAGCATCGGAATCTATAACTAGTGTAACAGGAATGGTTCAAAACATAGTCAGTAAGAAGAGTCAGTCTTCTTGTACTTCGCATAGTGCCTTTTGTATTTATTTCCGGTGCAATTTCTGTGTTTCATCGTCAATAAGAAGGTCAGAGGGATACACTAAACCTGAAGTGAAGCGTCGGAATCTATAACTAGTGTCACAGGAATGGTTCAAAAGATAGTCAGTAAGAAGAGTCAGTCCTTTTGTACTTAAGTCGGCATTGTGCCTTTTGTATTTAAGTCCGATGCAGTTTCTGTGTTTCATCGTCAATAAGAAGGTCCAAGGGATGCAGTAAACCTGAAGTGAAGCATCTGAATCTATAACTAGTGTCACAGGATTTGTTCAAAACATAGACAGTAAGAAGAGTCAGTCTTCTTGTACTTAAGTCGGCATTGTGCCTTTTGTATTTAATTCCGATGCAATTCTGTGTTTCATCGTCAATAGGAAGGTCCATGGGATACAGTAAATTTGAAGTAAAGCATCGGAATCTATAGCTAGTGTCACAGGAATGGTTCAAAACATAGACATTAAGAAGAGTCAGTCTCTTGTACTTAAGTCGGCATTGTGTCTTTTGTATTTAATTCCGATGCAATTTCTGTGTTTCATCGTGAATAAGAAGGTCCAAGGGTACAGTAAAACTGAAGTCAAGCATCGGAATCTATAACTAGTGTCGCAGGAATGGTTCAAAACATAGACAGTAAGAATAGTCAGTCTACTTGTACTTAAGTCGGCATTGTGCCTTTTCTATTTAATTCCGATGCAATTTCTGTGTTTCATCGTCAATATGAAGGTCAGAAGGATACAGTAAACCTGAAGTGAAGCATCGGAATCTGTAACTAATGTCACAGGAATGGTTCAAAACATAGTCAGTAAGAAGAGTCAGTCTTCTTGTACTTAAGTCGGCATAGTGCCTTATGTGTTTACTTCCGGTGCAATTTCTGTGTTTCATCGACAATAAGAAGGTCAGAGGGATAAGGTAAACCTGAAGTGAAGCATCGGAATCTATAACTAGTGTTACAGGAATGGTTCAAAACATAGTCAGCAAGAAGAGTCAGTCTTCTTGTCCTTAAGTTGGCATTGAGCCTTTTGTATTTAATTCTGATGCAATTTCTGTGTTTCATCGGCAATAAGAAGGAGCGAAGGGATACAGTACACCTGAAGTGAAGCATCGGAATCTATAACTAGTGTCACAGGATTGGTTCAAAACATAGACAGTAAGAAGAGTCAGTCTTCTTGTACTTAAGTCGGCATTGTGCCTTTTCTATTTAATTCCGATGCAATTTCTGTGTTTCATCGTCAATAAGAAGGTCCAAGGGATACAGTAAACCTGGAGTGAAGCATCGGAATCTATAACTAGTGTCACAGGAATGGTTCAAACGATAGACAGAAAGAAGATACAGTCTTCTTGTACTTAAGTCGGCATTGTGCCTTTTGTATTTGATTCCGATGTAATTTCTGGGTTTCATCGTCAATAAGAAGGTCAGAGGGATATAGTAAACCTGAAGTGAAGCGTCGGAATCTATAACTAGTGTCACAGGAATGGTTCAAAAGATAGTCAGTAAGAAGAGTCACTCTTTTTGTACTTAAGTCGGCATTGTGCCTTTTGTATTTAAGTCCGATGCAATTTCTGTGTTTCATCGTCAATAAGAAGGTCCAAGGGATACAGTAAACCTGAAGTGAAGCATCTGAATCTATAACTAGTGTCACAGGAATGGTTCAAAACATAGACAGTAAGAAGAGTCAGTCTTCTTGTACTTAAGTCGGCATTGTGCCTTTTGTATTTAATTCCGATGCAATTTCTGTGTTTCATCGTCAATAAGAAGGTCCAAGGGATACAGTAAAACTGAAGTCAAACATCGGAATCTATAACTAGTGTCACAGGAATGGTTCAAACATAGTCAGTAAGAAGAGTCAGTCTCTTGTACTTAAGTCGGCATTGTGCCTTTTGTATTTAATTCCGATGCAATTTCTGTGTTTCGTCGTCAATAAGAAGGTCCAAGGATTACAGTAAACCTGAAGTGAAGCATCGGAATCTATAACTAGTGTCACAGGAATGGTTCAAAACATAGTCAGTAGGAAGAGTCAGTCTCTTGTACTTAAGTCGGCATTGTGGCTTTTGTATTTAATTCCGATGCAATTTCTGGGTTTCATTGTCAAACGAAGGTCTAAGGGATACAGTAAGCCTGAAGTGAAGCATCGGAATCTATAACTAGTGTCAGAGGAATGGTTCAAAACATAGTCAGTAAGAAGTGTCAGTCTTCTTGTACTTAAGTCGGCATTGTGTCTTTTCTATTTAATTCTGATGCAATATCTGTGTTTCATCGTCAATAAGAAGGTCAGAGGCATACAGTAAACCTGAAATGAAGCATCGGAATCTATAACTAGTGTCACAGGAATGGTTCAAAACATAGTCAGTAAGAAGAGTCAGTCTTCTTGTACTTAAGTCGGCATAGTGCCTTTTGTATTTTATTCGGATGCAATTTCTTTGTTTCATCGTCAATAAGAAGGTCAGAGGGATACAGTAAACCTGAAGTGAAGCATCGGAATCTATAACTGGTGTTACTGGAATGGTTCAAAACATAGTCGGTAAGAAGAGTCAGTCTTCTTGTACTTAAGTCGGCATTGTGCCTTGTCTATTTAATCCCGATGCAATATCGGTGTTTCATCGTCAAGAAGCAGAATCCTGAAGTGAAGAATCGGAATCTATGACTAGTGTCACAGGAATGTTTCCAAACATAGTCAGTAAGAAGATACAGTCTTCTTGTACTTAAGTCGGCATTGTGCCTTTTCTATTAAATTCCGATGCAATTTCTGTGTTTCATCGTCAATAAGAAGGTCCAAGGAATACAGTAAACCTGAAGTGAAGCATCGGAATCTATATCTAGTGTCACAGGAATGGTTCCAAACAAAGTCAGTAAGAAGAGTCAGTCTTCTTGTACTTAAGTCGACATTGTGCCTTTTCTATTTAATTCCGATGCAATTTTAGTGTTTCATCGTCAATAAGAAGGTCAGAGAGATACAGTAAACCTGAAGTGAAGCTTCGGAATCGATAACTAGTGTCACAGGATTGGTTCAAAACATAGTCAGTAAGAAGAGTCAGTCTTCTTGTACTTAAGTCGGCAGAGTGCCTTTTGTATTTACTTCCGGTGCAATTTCTGTGTTTCATCGTCAATAAGAAGGTCAGAGGGATACAGTAAACCTGAAGTGAAGCGTCGGAATCTATAACTAGTGTCACAGGAATGGTTCAAAACATAGTCAGTAAGAAGAGTCAGTCTTCTTGTACTTAAGTCGGCATTGTGCCTTTTCTATTTAATTCCGATGCAATTTCTGTGTTTCATCGTCAATATGAAGGTCAGAGGGATACAGTAAACCTGAAGTGAAGCATCGGAATCTGTAACTAATGTCACAGGAATGGTTCAAAACATAGTCAGTAAGAAGAGTCAGTGTTCTTGTACTTAAGTCGGCATTGTGCCTTTTGTATTTAATTCCGATGCAATTTCTATGTTTCGTCGTCAATAAGAAGGTCCAAGGAATACAGTAAACCTGAAGTGAAGCATCGAAATCTATAACTAGTGTCACAGGAATGGTTCAAAACATAGTCAGTAGGAAGAGTCAGTCTCTTGTACTTAAGTCGGCAATGTGCCTTTTGTATTTAATTCCGATGCAATTTCTGGGTTTCATTGTCAAACGAAGGTCTAAGGGATACAGTAAACCTGAAGTGAAGCATCGGAATCTATAACTAGTGTCAGAGGAATGGTTCAAAACATAGTCAGTAAGAAGTGTCAGTCTTCTTGTACTTAAGTCGGCATTGTGTCTTTTCTATTTAATTCCGATGCAATATCTGTGTTTCATCGTCAATAAGAAGGTCAGAGGCATACAGTAAACCTGAAATGAAGCATCGGAATCTATAACTAGTGTCACAGGAATGGTTCAAAACATAGTCAGTAAGAAGAGTCAGTCTTCTTGTACTTAAGTCGGCATAGTGCCTTTTGTATTTTATTCGGATGCAATTTCTTTGTTTCATCGTCAATAAGAAGGTCAGAGGGATACAGTAAACCTGAAGTGAAACATCGGAATCTATAACTGGTGTTACTGGAATGGTTCAAAACATAGTCGGTAAGAGGAGTCAGTCTTCTTGTACTTAAGTCGGCATTGTGCCTTGTCTATTTAATCCCGATGCAATATCGGTGTTTCATCGTCAAGAAGCAGAATCCTGAAGTGAAGAATCGGAATCTATGACTAGTGTCACAGGAATGTTTCAAAACATAGTCAGTAAGAAGAGTCAGTCTTCTTGTACTTAAGTCGGCATTGTGCCTTTTCTATTAAATTCCGATGCAATTTCTGTGTTTCATCGTCAATAAGAAGGTCCAAGGAATACAGTAAACCTGAAGTAAAGCATCGGAATCTATATCTAGTGTCACAGGAATGGTTCCAAACAAAGTCAGTAAGAAGAGTCAGTCATCTTGTACTTAAGTCGACATTGTGCCTTTTCTATTTAATTCCGATGCAATTTCAGTGTTTCATCGTCAATAAGAAGGTCAGAGAGATACAGTAAACCTGAAGTGAAGATTCGGAAACGATAACTAGTGTCACAGGAATGGTTCAAAACATAGTCAGTAAGAAGAGTCAGTCTTCTTGTACTTAAGTCGGCAGAGTGCCTTTTGTATTTACTTCCGGTGCAATTTCTGTGTTTCATCGTCAATAAGAAGGTCAGAGGGATACAGTAAACCTGAAGTGAAGCATCGGAATCTATAACTAGTGTCACAGGAATGGTTCAAAACATAGTCAGTAGGAAGAGTCACTCTCTTGTACTTAAGTCGGCATTGTGCCTTTTGTATTTAATTCCGATGCAATTTCTGGGTTTCATTGTCAAACGAAGGTCTAAGGGATACAGTAAACCTGAAGTGAAGCATCGGAATCTATAACTAGTGTCACAGGAATGGTTCAAAACATAGTCAGTAAGAAGAGTCAGTCTTCTTGTACTTAAGTCGGCATAGCGCCTTTTGTATTTTATTCGGATGCAATTTCTTTGTTTCATCGTCAATAAGAAGGTCAGAGGGATACAGTAAACCTGAAGTGAAGCATCGGAATCTATAACTGGTGTTACTGGAATGGTTCAAAGCATAGTCGGTAAGAAGAGTCAGTCTTCTTGTACTTAAGTCGGCATTGTGCCTTGTCTATTTAATCCCGATGCAATATCGGTGTTTCATCGTCAAGAAGCAGAATCCTGAAGTGAAGAATCGGAATCTATGACTAGTGTCACAGGAATGTTTCAAAACATAGTCAGTAAGAAGAGTCAGTCTTCTTGTACTTAAGTCGGCATTGTGCCTTTTCTATTATATTCCGATGCAATTTCTGTGTTTCATCGTCAATAAGAAGGTCCAAGGAATACAGTAAACCTGAAGTGAAGCATCGGAATCTATATCTAGTGTCACAGGAATGGTTCCAAACAAAGTCAGTAAGAAGAGTCAGTCTTCTTGTACTTAAGTCGACATTGTGCCTTTTCTATTTAATTCCGATGCAATTTCAGTGTTTCATCGACAATAAGAAGGTCCAAGGGATGCAGTAAACCTGAAGTGAAGCATCTGAATCTATAACTAGTGTCACAGGAATGGTTCAAAACATAGACAGTAAGAAGAGTCAGTCTTCTTGTACTTAAGTCGGCATTGTGCCTTTTGTATTTAATTCCGATGCAATTCTGTGTTTCATCGTCAATTAGAAGGAGCGAAGGGATACAGTAAACCTGAAGTGAAGCATCGGAATCTATAACTAGTGTCACAGGATTGGTTCAAAACATAGACAGTAAGAAGAGTCAGTCTTCTTGTACTTAAGTCGGCATTGTGCCTTTTCTATTTAATCCCGATGCTATTTCTGTGTTTCATCGTCAATAACAAGGTCCAAGGGATACAGTAAACCTGGAGTGAAGCATCGGAATCTATAACTAGTGTCACAGGAATAGTTCAAAAGATTGACAGTAAGAAGATACAGTCTTCTTGTACTTAAGTCGGCATTGTGCCTTTTGTATTTAATTCCGATGCAATTCTGTGTTTCATCGTCAATAGGAAGGTCCATGGGATACAGTAAATTTGAAGTAAAGCATCGGAATCTATAACTAGCGTCACAGGAATGGTTCAAAACATAGACATTAAGAAGAGTCAGTCTCTTGTACTTAAGTCGGCATTGTGTCTTTTGTATTTAATTCCGATGCAATTTCTGTGTATCATCGTGAATAAGAAGGTCCAAGGGATACAGTAAAACTGCAGTCACGCATCGGAATCTATAACTAGTGTCGCAGGAATGGTTCAAAACACAGACAGTAAGAATAGTCAGTCTACTTGTACTTAAGTCGGCATTGTGCCTTTTCTATTTAATTCCGATGCAATTTCTGTGTTTCATCGTCAATATGAAGGTCAGAGGGATACAGTAAACCTGAAGTGAAGCATCGGAATCTGTAACTAATGTCACAGGAATGGTTCAAAACATAGTCAGTAAGAAGAGTCAGTCTTCTTGTACTTAAGTCGGCATAGTGCCTTATGTGTTTACTTCCGGTGCAATTTCTGTGTTTCATCGACAATAAGAAGGTCAGAGGGATAAGGTAAACCTGAAGTGAAGGATCGGAATCTATAACTAGTGTTACAGGAATGGTTCAAAACATAGTCAGTAAGAAGCGTCAGTCTTCTTGTCCTTAAGTTGGCATTGAGCCTTTTGTATTTAATTCTGATGCTATTTCTGTGTTTCATCGTCAATAAGAAGGAGCGAAGGGATACAGTACACCTGAAGTGAAGCATCGGAATCTATAACTAGTGTCACAGGATTGGTTCAAAACATAGACAGTAAGAAGAGTCAGTCTTCTTGTACTTAAGTCGGCATTGTGCCTTTTCTATTTAATTCCGATGCAATTTCTGTGTTTCATCGTCAATAAGAAGGTCAGAGGGATACAGTAAACCTGAAGTGAAGCATCGAAATCTATAACTAGTGTCACAGGAATGGTTCAAAACATAGTCAGTAAGAAGAGTCAGTCTTCTTGTACTTAAGTCGGCATTGTGCCTTTTCTATTTAATCCCGATGCAATTTCTGTGTTTCATCGTCAATAAGAAGGTCCAAGGGATACAGTAAACCTGGAGTGAAGCATCGGAATCTATAACTAGTGTCACAGGAATGGTTCAAAACATAGTCAGTAAGAAGAGTCAGTCTCTTGTACTTAAGTCGGCATTGTGCCTTTTGTATTTAATTCCGATGCAATTTCTGTGTTTCGTCGACAATAAGAAGGTCCAAGGAATACAGTAAACCTGAAGTGAAGCATCGGAATCTATAACTAGTGTCACAGGAATGGTTCAAAACATAGTCAGTAGGAAGAGTCAGTCTCTTGTACTTAAGTCGGCATTGTGCCTTTTGTATTTAATTCCGATGCAATTTCTGGGTTTCATTGTCAAACGAAGGTCTAAGGGATACAGTAAACCTGAAGTGAAGCATCGGAATCTATAACTAGTGTCAGAGGAATGGTTCAAAACATAGTCAGTAAGAAGTATCAGTCTTCTTGTACTTAAGTCAGCATTGTGTCTTTTCTATTTAATTCCGATGCAATATCTGTGCTTCATCGTCAATAAGAAGGTCAGAGGCATACAGTAAACCTGAAGTGAAGCATCGGAATCTATAACTAGTGTCACAGGAATGGTTCAAAACATAGTCAGTAAGAAGAGGCAGTTTTCTTGTACTTAAGTCGGCATTGTGCCTTTTGTATTTTATTCGGATGCAATTTCTTTGTTTCATCGTCAATAAGAAGGTCAGAGGGATACAGTAAACCTGAAGTGAAGCATCGGAATCTATAACTGGTGTTACTGGAATGGTTCTAAACATAGTCGGTAAGAAGAGTCAGTCTTCTTGTACTTAAGTCGGCATTGTGCTTTGTCTATTTGATCCCGATGCAATATCGGTGTTTCATCGTCACGAAGCAGAATCCTGAAGTGAAGAATCGGAATCTATGACTAGTGTCACAGGAATGTTTCAAAACATAGTCAATAAGAAGAGTCAGTCTTCTTGTACTTCAGTCGGCATTGTGCCTTTTCTATTAAATTCCGATGCAAATTCTGTGTTTCATCGTCAATAAGAAGGTCCAAGGAATACAGTAAACCTGAAGTGAAGCATCGGAATCTATATCTAGTGTCACAGGAATGGTTCCAAACAAAGTCAGTAAGAAGAGTCAGTCCTCTTGTACTTAAGTCGACATTGTGCCTTTTCTATTTAATTCCGATGCAATTTCAGTGTTTCATCGTCAATAAGAAGGTCAGAGAGATACAGTAAACCTGAAGTGAAGCTTCGGAATCTATAACTAGTGTCACAGGAATGGTTCAAAACATAGTCAGTAAGAAGAGTCAGTCTTCTTGTACTTAAGTCGGCAGAGTGCCTTTTATATTTACTTCCGGTGCAATTTCTGTGTTTCATCGTCAATAAGAAGGTCAGAGGGATACAGTAAACCTGAAGTGAAGCGTCGGAATCTATAACTAGTGTCACAGGAATGGTTCAAAAGATAGTCAGTTAGAAGAGTCAGTCTTTTTGTACATAAGTCGGCATTGTGCCTTTTGTATTTAAGTCCGATGAAATTTCTGTGTTTTATCGTCAATAAGAAGGTCCAAGGGATGCAGTAAACCTGAAGTGAAGCATCTGAATCTATAACTAGTGTCACAGGAATGGTTCAAAACATAGACAGTAAGAAGAGTCAGTCTTCTTGTACTTAAGTCGGCATTGTGCCTTTTGTATTTAATTCCGATGCAATTCTGTGTTTTATCGTCAATAACAAGGAGCGAAGGGATACAGCAAACCTGAAGTGAAGCATCGGAATCTATAACTAGTGTCACAGGATTGGTTCAAAACATAGACAGTAAGAAGAGTCAGTCTTCTTGTACTTAAGTCGGCATTGTGCCTTTTCTATTTAATTCCGATGCAATTTCTGTGTTTCATCGTCAATAAGAACTTCAGAGGGATACAGTAAACCTGAAGTGAAGCATCGAAATCTATAACTAGTGTCACAGGAATGGTTCAAAGCATAGTCAGTAAGATGAGTCAGTCTTCTTGTACTTAAGTCGGCATTGTGCTTTTTCTATTTAATCCCGATGCAATTTCTGTGTTTCATCGTCAATAACAAGGTCCAAGGGATACAGTAAACCTGGAGTGAAGCATCGGAATCTATAACTAGTGTCACAGCAATGGTTCAAAAGATTGACAGTAAGAAGATACAGTCTTCTTGTACTTAAGTCGGCATTGTACCTTTTGTTTTTGATTCCGATGCAATTTCTGGGTTTCATCGTCAAAAAGAAGGTCCAAGGGATACAGTAAACAGGAAGTGAAGCATCGGAATCTATAACTAGTGTCACAGGAATGGTTCAAAAAATAGATGGTATGAAGAGTCAGTCTCTTGTACTTAAGTCGGCATTGTGCCTTTGTATTTAATTCCGGTGCAATTTCTGTGTTTCATCGTCAATAAGAAGGTCCAAGGGGTACAGCAAACCTGAAGTGAAGCATCGGAATCTATAACTAGTGTCACAGGAATGGTTCAAAGCATAGACAGTAAGAAGAGTCAGTCTTCTTGTACTTAAGTCGGTATTGAGCCTTTTTTATATACTTCCGATGCAATTTCTGTGTTTCATCGTCAAAAAGAATGACCGAAGGGATACAGTAAACCTGAATTGAAGCATCGGAATCTATAACTAGTGTCTCAGGAATGGTTCAAAACACAGACAGTCGGAAGAGTCAGTCTTCTTGTACTTAAGTCGGCATTGTGCCTTTTGTATTTAATTCCGATGCAATTTCGGTGTTTCATCGTCAAGAAGAAGGTCCAAGGCATGCAGTAAACCTGAAGTGAAGCATCTGAATCTATAAATAGAGTCACAGGATTTGTTCAAAACATAGACAGTAAGCAGAGTCAGTCTTCTTGTACTTAAGTCGGCATTGTGCCTTTTGTATTTAATTCCGATGCAATTCTGTGTTTCATCGTCAATAGGAAGGTCCTTGGGATACAGTAAAAATTAGAAAAGCATCGGAATCTATAACTAGTATCACAGGAATGGTTCAAAACATAGAAATTAAGAAGAGTCAGTCTCTTGTACTTAAGTCGGCATTGTGTCTTTTGTATTTAATTCCGATGCAATTTCTGTGTTTCATCGTGAATAAGAAGGTCCAAGGGATACAGTAAAACTGAAGTCAAGCATCGGAATCTATAACTAGTGTCGCAGGAATGGTTCAAAACATAGACAGTAAGAAGAGTCAGTCTACTTGTACTTAAGTCGGCATTGTGCCTTTTCTATTTAATTCCGATGCAATTTCTGTGTTTCATCGTCAATATGAAGGTCAGAGGGATACAGTAAACCTGAAGTGAAGCATCGGAATCTGTAACTAATGTCACAGGAATGGTTCAAAACATAGTCAGTAAGAAGAGTCAGTCTTCTTGTACTTAAGTCGGCATAGTGCCTTATGTGTTTACTTCCGGTGCAATTTCTGTGTTTCATCGACAATAAGAAGGTCAGAGGGATAAGGTAAACCTGAAGTGAAGCATCGGAATCTATAACTAGTGTTACAGGAATGGTTCAAAACATAGTCAGTAAGAAGAGTCAGTCTTCTTGTCCTTAAGTTGCCATTGAGCATTTTGTATTTAATTCTGATGCAATTTCTGTGTTTCATCGTCAAGAAGAAGGTCAGAGGGATACAGTAAACCTGAAGTGAAGCATCGAAATCTATAACTAGTGTCACAGGAATGGTTCAAAACATAGTCAGTAAGAAGAGTCAGTCTTCTTGTACTTAAGTCGGCATTGTGCCTTTTCTATTTAATCCCGATGCAATTTCTGTGTTTCATCGTCAACAAGAAGGTCCAAGGGATACAGTAAACTTGGAGTGAAGCATCGGAATCTATAACTAGTGTCAAAGGAATGGTTCAAAAGATAGACAGAAAGAAGATACAGTCTTCTTGTACTTAAGTCGGCATTGAGCCTTTTGAATTTGATTTCGATGCAGTTTCTGGGTTTCATCGTCAATTAGAAGGTCCAAGGGATTCAGTAAACCTGGAGTGAAGCATCGGATTCTATAACTAGTGTCACAGGAATGGTTCAAAAAATAGTCAGTAAGTAGAGTCAGTCTCTTGTACTTAAGTCGGCATTGTGCCTTTTGTATTTAATTCCGATGCAATTTCTGTGTTTCATCGTCAATAAGAAGGTCCAAGGAATATCGTAAACCTGAAGTGAAGCATCGGAATCTATAACTAGTGTCACAGGAATGGTTCAAAACATAGTCAGTAGGAAGAGTCAGTCTCTTGTACTTAAGTCGGCATTGTGCCTTTTGTATTTAATTCTGATGCAATTTCCGGGTTTCATTGTCAAACGAAGGTCTAAGGGATACAGTAAACCTGAAGTGAAGCATCGGAATCTATAACTAGTGTCACAGGAATGGTTCAAAACATAGTCAGTAAGGAGAGTCAGTCTTCTTGTACTTAAGTCGGCATAGTGCCTTTTGTATTTTATTCGGATGCAATTTCTTTGTTTCATCGTCAATAAGAAGGTCAGAGGGATACTGTAAACCTGAAGTGAAGCATCGGAATCTATAACTGGTGTTACTGGAATGGTTCAAAACATAGTCGGTAAGAAGAGTCAGTCTTCTTGTACCTAAGTCGGCATTGTGCCTTTTCTATTTAATCCCGATGCAATATCGGTGTTTCATCGTCAAGAAGCAGGTCCAAGGGATACATTAAGCCTGAAGTGAAGAATCGGAATCTATGACTAGTGTCACAGGAATGTTTCAAAACATAGTCAGTAAGAAGAGTCAGTCTTCTCGTACTTAAGTCGGCATTGTGCCTTTTCTATTAAATTCCGATGCAATTTCTGTGTTTCATCGTCAACAAGAAGGTCCAAGGAATACAGTAAACCTGAAGTGAAGCATCAGAATCTATATCTAGTGTCACAGGAATGGTTCCTAACAAAGTCGGTAAGAAGAGTCAGTCTTCTTGTACTTAAGTCGATATTGTGCCTTTTCTATTTAATTCCGATGCAAATTCAGTGTTTCATCGTCAATAAGAAGGTCAGAGAGATACAGTAAACTTGAAGTGAAGCTTCGGAATCTATAACTAGTGTCACAGGAATGGTTCAAATCATAGTCAGTAAGAAGAGTCAGTCTTCTTGTACTTAAGTCGGCACAGTGCCTTTTGTATTTACTTCCGGTGCAATTTCTGTGTTTCATCGTCAATAAGAAGGTCAGAGGGATACAGTAAACCTGAAGTGAGGCGTCGGAATCTATAACTAGTGTCACAGGAGTGGTACAAAAGATAGTCAGTAAGAAGAGTCAGTCTTTTTGTACTTAAGTCGGCATTGTGCCTTTTGTATTTAAGTCCGATGCAATTTCTGTGTTTCATCGTCAATAAGAAGGTCCAAGGGATGCAGTAAACCTGAAGTGAAGCATCTGAATCTATAACTAGTGTCACAGGAGTGGTTCAAAACATAGACAGTAAGAAGAGTCAGTCTTCTTGTACTTAAGTCGGCATTGTGCCTTTTCTATTTAATTCCGATGCAATTTCTGTGTTTCATCGTCAACAAGAAGGTCAGAGGGATACAGTAAACCTGAAGTGAAGCATCGAAATCTATAACTAGTGTCACAGGAATGGTTCAAAACATAGTCAGTAAGAAGAGTCAGTCTTCTAGTACTTAAGTCGGCATTGTGCTTTTTTAATTTAATCCCGATGCAATTTCTGTGTTTCATCGTCAATAACAAGGTCCAAGGGATACAGTAAACCTGGAGTGAAGCATCGGAGTCTATTACTAGTGTCACAGGAATGGTTCAAAAGATAGACAGTAAGAAGATACAGTCTTCTTGTACTTAAGTCGGCATTTTGCCTTTTGTTTTTGATTCCGATCCAAATTCTGGGTTTCATCGTCAATAATAACGTCCAAGGGATACAGTAAACCTGAAGTGAAGCATCGAAATCTATAACTAGTGTCACAGGAATGGTTCAAAACATAGTCAGTTAGAAGAGTCAGTCTCTTGTACTTAAGTCGGCATTGTGCCTTTTGTATTTAATTCCGATGCAATTTCTGGGTTTCATCGCCAAACGAAGGTCTAAGGGATACAGTAAACCTGAAGTGAAGCATCGGAATCTATAACTAGTGTCAGAGGAATGGTTCAAAACATAGTCAGTAAGAAGTGTCAATCTTCTTGTACTTAAGTCGGCATTGTGTCTTTTCTATTTAATTCCGATGCAATATCTGTGTTTCATCGTCAATAAGAAGGTCAGAGGCATACAGTAAACCTGAAGTGAAGCATCAGAATCTATAACTAGTGTCACAGGAATGGTTCAAAACATAGTCAGTAAGAAGAGTCAGTCTTCTTGTACTTAAATCGGCATAGTGCCTTTTGTATTTTATTCGGATGCAATTCTGTGTTTTATCGTCAATAAGAAGGAGCGAAGGGATACAGTAAACCTGAAGTGAAGCATCAGAATCTATAACTAGTGTCACAGGAATGGTTCAAAACATAGTCAGTAAGAAGAGTAAGTCTCTTGTACTTAAGTCGGCATTGTGCCTTTTGTATTTAATTCCGATGCAATTTCTGTGTTTCATCGTCAATAAGAAGGTCCAAGGAATACCGTAAACCTGAAGTGAAGCATCGGAATCTATAACTAGTGTCACAGGAATGGTTCAAAACATAGTCAGTAAGAAGAGTCAGTCTCTTGTACTTAAGTCGGTATTGTGCCTTTTTTATTTAATTCCGATGCAATTTCTGTGTTTCATCGTCAAAAGAAGGTCTAAGGGATACAGTAAACCTGAAGTGAAGCATCGGAATCTATAACAAGTGTCAGAGGAATGGTTCAAAACATAGTCAGTAAGGAGTGTCAGTCTTCTTGTACTTATGTCGGCATTGTGCCTTTTCTATTTAATTCCGATGCAATATCTGTGTTTCATCGTCAATAAGAAGGTCAGAGGGATACAGTAAACCTGAAGTGAAGCATCCGAATCTATAACTAGTGTCACAGGAATGGTTCAAATCATAGTCAGTAAGAAGAATCAGTCTTCTTGTACTTATGTCGGCATAGTGCCTTTTGTATTTTATTCGGATGCAATTTCTGTGTTTCATCGTCAATAAGAAGGTCAGAGGGATACAGTAAACCTGAAGTGAAGCATCGGAATCTATAACTGGTGTTACAGGAATGGTTCGAAACATAGTCAGTAAGAAGAGTCAGTCTTTTTGTACTTAAGTCGGCATAGTGCCTTTTGTATTTAATTCGGATGCAATTTCTGTGTTTCATCGTCAATAAGAAGGTCAGAGGGATACAGTAAACCCGAAGTGAAGCATCGGAATCTATAACTGGTGTTACAGGAATGGTTCAAAACATAGTAAGAAAAGTCAGTCTTCTTGTACTTAAGTCGGCATTGTGCCTATTGTATTTAATTCCGATGCAATATCTGTGTTTCATCGTCAATAATAACGTCCAAGGGATACAGTAAACCTGAAGTGAAGCATCGGAATCTGTAACTAGTGTCACAGGAACGGTTCAAAACATAGTCAGTAAGAAGAGTCAGTCTTCTTGTAGTTTTCTTTTTAATTCCGATGCAATTTCTGTGTTTCATCGTCAATAAGAAGGTCCAAGGGATACAGTAAACCTGAAGTGAAGCATCGGAAACTGTAACTAGTGTGACAGGAATGGTTCAAAACATAGTCAGTAAGAAGATTCAGTCTTCTTGTACTTAAGTCGGCATAGTGCCTTTTTTATTTACTTCCGATGCAATTTCTGTGTTTCATCGGCAATAATATGGTCAGAGGGATAAGGTAAACCTGAAGTGAAGCATCGGAATCTATAACTAGTGTTACAGGAATGGTTCAAAACATAGTCAGTAAGAAGAGTCAGTCTTCTCGTCCTTTAGTCGGCATTGTGCCTTTTGTATTTAATTCCGATGCAATTTCTGTGTTTCATCGTCAATAAGAAGGACCGAAGGGATACAGTAAACCTGAAGTGAAGCATCGGAATCTACAACTAGTGTCACAGGAATGGTTCAAAGCATAGACAGTAAGCAGAGTCAGTCTTCTTGTACTTAAGTCGGCATTGTGCCTTTTGTATTTAATTCTGATGCAATTTCTGTGTTTCATTGTCAATAATAACGTCCAAGGGAAACAGTAAACCTTAAGTGAAGCATCGGAATCTATAACTAGTGTCACAGGAATGGTTCAAAAGATAGACAGAAAGAAGATATAGTCTTCTCGTACTTAAGTCGGCATTGTGCCTTTTGTATTTAATTCCGATGCAATTTCTGTGTTTCATCGTCAATAAGAAGGTCCAAGGGGTACAGTAAAACTGAAGTCAAGCGTCGGAATCTATAACTAGTGTCACAGGAATGGTTCAAAACATAGTCAGTAAGAAGTGTCAGTCTTCTTGTACTTATGTCGGCATTGTGTCTTTTCTATTTAATTCCGATGCAATTTCTGTGTTTCATCGTCAATAAGAAGGTCCAACGGGTACAGTAAAACTGAAGTCAAGCATCGGAATCTATAACTAGTGTCGCAGGAATGGTTCAAAACACAGACAGTAAGAAGAGTCAGTCTTCTTGTAGTTTTCTATTTAATTCCGATGCAATTTCTGTGTTTCATCGTCAATAAGAAGGACAGAGGGATACAGTAAACCGGAAGTGAAGCATCGGAAACTGTAACTAGTGTCACAGGAATGGTTCAAGACATAGTCAGTAAGAAGAGTCAGTCTTCTTGTACTTAAGTCGGCATGGTGCATTTTTTATTTACTTCAGATGCAATTTCTGTGTTTCATCGGCAATAAGAAGGTCAGAGGGATAAGGTAAACCTGAAGTGAAGCATCGGAATCTATAACTAGTGTTACAGGAATGGTTGAAAACATAGTCAGTAAGAAGAGTCAGGCTTCTCGTCCTTTAGTCGGCATTGTGCCTTTTGTATTTAATTCCGATGCAATTTCTGTGTTTCATCGTCAATAAGAAGGAACGAAGTGATACAGTAAACCTGAAGTGAAGCATCGGAATCTACAACTAGTTTCACAGGAATGGTTCAAAGCATAGACAGTAAGCAGAGTCAGTCTTCTTGTACTTAAGTCGGCATTGTGCCTTTTGTATTTAATTCCGATGCAATTACTGTGTTTCATCGTCAATAAGAACGTCAGGGGGATACAGTAAACCTGAAGTGAAGCATCGGAATCCAAAATTAGTGTCACAGGAATGGTTCAAAACACAGACAGTCGGAAGAGTCAGTCTTCTTGTACTTAAGTCGGCATTGTGCCTTTTGTATTTAATTCCGATGCAATTTCGGTGTTTCATCGTCGTCAAGAAGGTCCAAGGGATACATTAAACCTGAAGTGAAGCATCGGAATCTATAACTAGTGTCACAGGATTTGTTCTAAGCATAGACAGTAAGAAGAGTCAGTCTTCTTGTACTTAAGTCGGCATTGTGTCTTTTGTATTTAATTCCGATGCAATTTCTGTGTTTCATCGTGAATAAGAAGGTCCAACGGATACAGTAAAACTGAAGTCAAGCATCGGAATCTATAACTAGTGTCGCAGGAATGGTTCAAAACATAGACAGTAAGAAGAGTCAGTCTTCTTGTACTTAAGTCGGCATTGTGCCTTTTCTATTTAATTCCGATGCAATTTCTGTGTTTCATCGTCAATAAGAAGGTCAGAGGGATACAGTAACCCTGAAGTGAAGCATCTGAATCTGTAACTAATGTCACAGGAATGGTTCAAAACATAGTCAGTAATAAGAGTCAGTCTTCTTGTACTTAAGTCGGCATAGTGCCTTTTGTATTTAAGTCCGATGCAATTTCTGTGATTCATCGTCAATAAGAAGGTCCAAGGGATACAGTAAACCTGGAGTGAAGCATCGGAATCTATAACTAGTGTCACAGGAATGGTTCAAAGATAGACAGAAAGAAGATATAGTCTTCTCGTACTTAAGTCGGCATAGTGCCTTTTGTATTTAATTCCGATGCAATATCTGTGTTTCATCGTCAATAATAACGTCCAAGGGATACAGTAAACCTGAAGTGAAGCATCGGAATCTGTAACTAGTGTCACAGGAACGGTTCAAAACATAGTCAGTAAGAAGAGTCAGTCTTCTTGTAGTTTTCTATTTAATTCCGATGCAATTTCTGTGTTTCATTGTCAATAAGAAGGACAGAGGGATACAGTAAACCTGAAGTGAAGCATCGGAAACTGTAACTAGTGTGACAGGAATGGTTCAAAACATAGTCAGTAAGAAGATTCAGTCTTCTTGTACTTAAGTCGGCATAGTGCCTTTTTTATTTACTTCCGATGCAATTTCTGTGTTTCATCGGCAATAATAAGGTCAGAGGGATAAGGTAAACCTGAAGTGAAGCATCGGAATCTATAACTAGTGTTACAGGAATGGTTCAAAACATAGTCAGTAAGAAGAGTCAGTCTTCTCGTCCTTTAGTCGGCATTGTGCCTTTTGTATTTAATTCCGATGCAATTTCTGTGTTTCACCGTCAATAAGAAGGACCGAAGGGATACAGTAAACCTAAAGTGAAGCATCGGAATCTACAACTAGTGTCACAGGAATGGTTCAAAGCATAGACAGTAAGCAGAGTCAGTCTTCTTGTACTTAAGTCGGCATTGTGCCTTTTGTATTTAATTCTGATGGAATTTCTGTGTTTCATTGTCAATAATAACGTCCAAGGGATACAGTAAACCTGAAGTGAAGCATCGGAATCTGTAACTAGTGTCACACGAACGGTTCAAAACATAGTCAGTAAGAAGAGTCAGTTACTTGTACTGAAGTCGGCATTGTGCCTTTTGTATTTAATTCCGATGCTATATCTGTGTTTCATCGTCAATAAGAAGGTCCAAGGAATACCGTAATCCTGAAGTGAAGCATCGGAATCTATAACTAGTGACACAGGAATGGTTCAGAACAAAGTCAGTAAGAAGAGTCAGTCTTATGTACTTAAGTCGGCATTGTGCCTTTTGTATTTAAATCCGATACAATTTCTGGGTTTCATCGTCAAAAGAAGGTCTAAGGGATACAGTAAACCTGAAGTGAAGCATCGGAATCTATAACTAGTGTCACAGGAATGGTTCAAAACATAGTCAGTAAGAAGTGTCAGTCTTCTTGTACTTATGTCGGCATTGTGTCTTTTCTATTTAATTCCGATGCAATTGCTGTGTTTCATCGTCAATAAGAAGGTCAGAGGGATACAGTAAACCTGAAGTGAAGCATCTGAATCTGTAACTAATGTCACAGGAATGGTTCAAAACATAGTCAGTAATAACAGTCAGTCTTCTTGTACTTAAGTCGGCATTGTGCCTTTTGTATTTAAGTCCGATGCAATTTCTGTGATTCATCGTCAATAAGAAGGTCCAAGGGATACAGTAAACCTGGAGTGAAGCATCGGAATTTATAACTAGTGTCACAGGATTTGTTCTAAGCATAGACAGTAAGAAGAGTCAGTCTTCTTGTACTTAAGTCGGCATTGTGTCTTTTGTATTTAATTCCGATGCAATTTCTGTGTTTCATCGTGAATAAGAAGGTCCAACGGATACAGTAAAACTGAAGTCAAGCATCGGAATCTATAACTAGTGTCGCAGGAATGGTTCAAAACATAGACAGTAAGAAGAGTCAGTCTTCTTGTACTTAAGTCGGCATTGTGCCTTTTCTATTTAATTCCGATGCAATTGCTGTGTTTCATCGTCAATAAGAAGGTCAGAGGGATACAGTAAACCTGAAGTGAAGCATCTGAATCTGTAACTAATGTCACAGGAATGGTTCAAAACATAGTCAGTAATAACAGTCAGTCTTCTTGTACTTAAGTCGGCATTGTGCCTTTTGTATTTAAGTCCGATGCAATTTCTGTGATTCATCGTCAATAAGAAGGTCCAAGGGATACAGTAAACCTGGAGTGAAGCATCGGAATTTATAACTAGTGTCACAGGAATGGTTCAAAAGATAGACAGAAAGAAGATATAGTCTTCTCGTACTTAAGTCGGCATTGTGCCTTTTGTAGTTAATTCCGATGCAATTTCTGTGTTTCATCGTCAATAAGAACGTCCAAGGGATACAGTAAACCTGAAGTGAAGCATCAGAATCTATAACTAGTGTCACAGGAATGGTTCAAAACATAGTCAGTAGGATGTGTCAGTCTCTTGTACTTAAGTCGGCATTGTGCCTTTTGTATTTAATTCCGATGCAATTTCTGGGTTTCATCGTCAAAAGAAGGTCTAAGGGATACAGTAAACCTGAAGTGAAGCATCGGAATCTATAACGAGTGTCACAGGAATGGTTCAAAACATAGTCAGTAAGAAGTGTTAGTTTTCTTGTACTTAAGTCGGCATTGTGTCTTTTCTACTTACTTCCGATGCAATATCTGTGTTTCATCGTCAATAAGAAGGTCAGAGGGATACAGTGAACCTGAAGTGAAGCATCGGAATCTATAACTAGTGTTACAGGAATGGTTCAAAACATAGTCAGTACGAAGAGTCAGTCTTCTTGTACTTAAGTCGGCATAGTGCCTTTTGTATTTAATTCGGATGCAATTTCTGTGTTTCATCGTAAATAAGAAGGTCAAAGGGATACAGTAAACCTGAAGTGAAGCATCGGAATCTATAACTGGTGTTACAGGAATGGTTCAAAACATAGTCAGTAAGAAGAGTCAGTTTTCTTGTACTTAAGTCGGCATAGTGCCTTTTGTATTTAATTCGGATGCAATTTCTGTGTTTCATTGTCAATAAGAAGGTCAGAGGGATACAGTAAACCTGAAGTGAAGCATCGGATTCTATAACTGGTGTTACAGGAATGGTTCAAAACATAGTAAGAAAAGTCAGTCTTCTTGTACTTAAGTCGGCATTGTGCCTTTTGTATTTGATTCCGATGCAATTTCTGGGTTTCATCGTCAATAAGAAAGTCCAAGGGATACAGTAAACCTGGAGTGAAGCATCGGATTCTATAACTAGTGTCACAGGAATGGTTCAAAACATAGTCAGTAAGAAGAGTCAGTCTCATGTACTTACGTCGGCATTGTGCCTTTTGTATTTAATTCCGATGCAATTTCTGTGTTTCATCGTCAATAAGAAGGCCAGAGGGATACAGTAAACCTGAAATGAACCATCGGGATCTATAACTAGTGTCACAGGTATGGTTCACATCTTAGACAGTAGGAAGAGTCAGTCTTCTTGTACTTAAGTCGGCATTGTGCCTTTTCTATTTAATCCCGATGCAATTTCTGTGTTTCATCGTTAATAAGAAGGTCAGTGAGATACAGTATACCTGAAGTGAAGCTTCGGAATCTATAACTAGTGTCACAGGAATGATTCAAAACATAGTCAGTAAGAAGAGTCAGTCTTTTTGTACTTAAGTCGGCATAGTGCCTTTTGTATTTACTTCCGGTGCAATTTCTGTGTTTCATCGTCAATAAGAAGGTCAGAGGGATACAGTAAACCTGAAGTGAACCGTCGGAATCTATAACTAGTGTCACAGGAATGGTTCAAAAGGTAGTCAGTAAGAAGAGTCAGTCTTTTTGTACTTAAGTCGGCATTGTGCCTTTTGTATTTAAGTCCGATGCAATATCTGGGTTTCATCGTCAATAAGAAGGTCCAAGGGATGCAGTAAACCTGAAGTGACGCATCTGGATCTATAACTAGTGTCACAGGATTTGTTCAAAACATAGACAGTAAGAAGAGTCAGTCTTCTTGTACTTAAGTCGGCATTGTGCCTTTTGTATTTAATTCCGATGCAATTCTGTGTTTCATCGTCAATAGGAAGGTCCATGGGATACAGTAAAACTGAAGTAAAGCATCGGAATCTATAATTAGTGTCACAGGATTGGTTCAAACCATAGACATTAAGAAGAGTCAGTCTCTTGTACTTAAGTCGGTATTGTGTCTTTTGTATTTAATTCCGATGCAATTTCTATGTTTCATCGTGAATAAGAAGGTCCAAGGAATACAGTAAAACTGAAGTCAAGCATCGGAATCTATAACTAGTGTCGCAAGAATGGTTCAAAACATAGACAGTAAGAAGAGTCAGGCTTCTTGTACTTAAGTCGGCACAGTGCCTTTTCTATTTAATTCCGATGCAATTTCTGTGTTTCATCGTCAATAAGAAGGAGCGAAGGGATGCAGTAAACCTGAAGTGAATCATCGGAATCTATAACTAGTGTCACAGGATTGGTTCAAAACATAGACAGTAAGAAGAGTCAGTCTTCTTGTACTTAAGTTGACATTGTGCCTTTTCTATTTAATTCCGATGCAATTTCTGTGTTTCATCGTCAATAAGAAGGTCAGAGGGATACAGTAAATATGAAGTGAAGCATCGAAATCTATAACTAGTGTCACAGAATTGGTTCAAAACATAGTCAGTAAGAAGAGTCAGTCTTCTTGTACTTTAGTCGGCATTGTGCCTTTTCTATCTAATCCCGATGCAATTTCTGTGTTTCATTGTCAATAAGATGGTCCAAGCGATACAGTAAACCTGGAGTGAAGCATCGGAATCTATAACTAGTGTCACAGGAATGGTTCAAAAGATAGACAGTAACAAGATACAGTCTTCTTGTACTTAAGTCGGCATTGTGCGTTTTGTATTTGGTTCCGATGCAATTTCTGGGTTTCATCGTCAATAAGAAGGTCCAAGGGATACAGTAAACCTGAAGTGAAGCATCGGAATCTATAACTAGTGTCACAGGAATGGTTCAAACCATAGTCAGTAAGAAGTGTCAGTCTTCTTGTACTTAAGTCGGCATTGTGCATTTTGTATTTGATGTCGATGCAATTTCTGGGTTTCATCGTCAATAAGAAGGTCCAAGGGATACAGTAAACCTGTTGTGAAGCATCGGATTCTATAACTAGGGTCACAGGAATGGTTCAAAACATAGTCAGTAAGAAGAGTCAGTCTCTTGTACTTTATTCGGCATTGTGCCTTTTGTATTTAATTCCGATGCAATTTCTGTGTTTCATCGTCAATAAGGAGGTCCAAGGGATACAGTAAAACTGAAGTCAAACATCGGAATCTATAACTAGTGTCACAGGAATGGTTCAAAACTTAGACAGTGGGAAGAGTCAGTCTTCTTGTACTTAAGTCGGCATTGTGCCTTTTCTATTTAATTCCGATGCAATTGCTGTGTTTCATCGTCAATAAGAAGGTCAGAGGGATACACTAAACCTGAAGTGAAGCATCTGAATCTGTAACTAATGTCACAGGAATGGTTCAAAACATAGTCAGTAATAACAGTCAGTCTTCTTGTACTTAAGTCGGCATTGTGCCTTTTGTATTTAATTCCGATGCAATTTCTGTGTTTCATCGTGAATAAGAAGGTCCAAGGGATACAGTAAAACTGAAGTCAAGCATCGGAATCTATAACTAGTGTCGCAGGAATGGTTCAAAACATAGACAGTAAGAAGAGTCAGTCTTCTTGTACTTAAGTCGGCATTGTGCCTTTTCCATTTAATTCCGATGCAATTGCTGTGTTTCATCGTCAATAAGAAGGTCAGAGGGATACAGTAAACCTGAAGTGAAGCATCTGAATCTGTAACTAATGTCACAGGAATGGTTCAAAACATAGTCAGTAATATCAGTCAGTCTTCTTGTACTTAAGTCGGCATTGTGCCTTTTGTACTCAAGTCCGATGCAATTTCTGTGATTCATCGTCAATAAGAAGGTCCAAGGGATACAGTAAACCTGGAGTGAAGCATCGGATTCTATAACTAGTGTCACAGGAATGGTTCAAAAGATAGACAGAAAGAAGATATAGTCTTCTCGTACTTAAGTCGGCATTGTGCCTTTTGTATTTAATTCCGATGCAATTTCTGTGTTTCATCGTCAATAAGAACGTCCAAGGGATACAGTAAACCTGAAGTGAAGCATCAGAATCTATAACTAGTGTTACAGGAATGGTTCAAAACATAGTCAGTAGGAAGTGTCAGTCTCTTGTACTTAAGTCGGCATTGTGCCTTTTGTTTTTAATTCCGATGCAATTTCTGGGTTTCATCGTCAAAAGAAGGTCTAAGGGATACAGTAAACCTGAAGTGAAGCATCGGAATCTATAACGAGTGTCACAGGAATGGTTCAAAACATAGTCAGTAAGAAGTGTTAGTTTTCTTGTACTTAAGTCGGCACTGTGTCTATTCTACTTACTTCCGATGCAATATCTGTGTTTCATCGTCAATAAGAAGGTCAGAGGGATACAGTAAACCTGAAGTGAAGCATCGGAATCTATAACTAGTGTCACAGGAATGGTTCAAAACATAGTCAGTAAGAAGAGTCAGTCTTCTTGTACTTAAGTCGGCATAGTGCCTTTTGTATTTAATTCGGATGCAATTTCTGTGTTTCATCGTAAATAAGAAGGTCAAAGGGATACAGTAAACCTGAAGTGAAGCATCGGAATCTATAACTGGTGTTACAGGAATGGTTCAAAACATAGTCAGTAAGAAGAGTCAGTTTTCTTGTACTTAAGTCGGCATAGTGCCTTTTGTATTTAATTCGGATGCAATTTCTGTGTTTCATTGTCAATAAGAAGGTCAGAGGGATACAGTAAACCTGAAGTGAAGCATCGGATTCTATAACTGGTGTTACAGGAATGGTTCAAAACATAGTAAGAAAAGTCAGTCTTCTTGTACTTAAGTCGGCATTGTGCCTTTTGTATTTGATTCCGATGCAATTTCTGCGTTTCATCGTCAATAAGAAAGTCCAAGGGATACAGTAAACCTGGAGTGAAGCATCGGATTCTATAACTAGTGTCACAGGAATGGTTCAAATCATAGTCAGAAAGGAGAGTCAGTCTCATGTACTTACGTCGGCATTGTGCCTTTTGTATTTAATTCCGATGTAATTTCTGTGTTTCATCGTCAATAAGAAGGTTCAAGGGATACAGTACAACTGAAGTCAAATATCGGAATCTATAACTAGTGTCACAGGAATGGTTCGAAACATAGTCAGTAAGAAGAGTCAGTCTCTTATACTTAAGTCGGCATTGTGCCTTTTGTATTTAATTCCGATGCAATTTCTGGGTTTCATTGTCAAAAGAACGTCTAAGGGATACAGTAAAACTGAAGTGAAGCATCGGAATCTATAACTAGTGTCACAGGAATGGTTCAAACCATAGTCAGTAAGAAGTGTCAGTCTTCTTGTACTTAAGTCGGCATTGTGCATTTTGTATTTGATGTCGATGCAATTTCTGGGTTTCATCGTCAATAAGAAGGTCCAAGGGATACAGTAAACCTGAAGTGAAGCATCGGAATCTATAACTAGTGTCACAGGAATGGTTCAAAACATAGTCAGTAAGAAGAGTCAGTCTCTTGTACTTAAGTCGGCATTGTGCTTTTTGTATTTAATTCCGATGCAATTTCTGTGTTTCATCGTCAATAAGAAGGTCCAAGGAATACCGTAAACCTGAAGTGAAGCATCGGAATCTATAACTAGTGTCATAGGAATGGTTCAAAACATAGTAAGATAAGTCAGTCTTCTTGTACTTAAGTCGGCATTGTGCCTTTTGTATTTAATTCGGATGCTATTTCTGTGTTTCATCGTCAATAAGAAGGTCAGAGGGATACAGTAAACCTGAAGTGAAGCATCGGAATCTATAACTAGGGTCACAGGAATGGTTCAAAACATAGTCAGTAAGAAGAGTCAGTCTTCCTGAACTTAAGTCGGCAAAGTGCCTTTTGTATTTTATTCGGATGCAATTTCTGTGTTTCATCGTCAATAAGAGGGTCAGAGGGATACAGTAAACCTGAAGTGAATCATCGCAATCTTTAACTGGTGTTACAGGAATGGTTCGACACGTAGTCAGTAAGAAGAGTCAGTCTTCTTGTACTTAAGTCGGCATAGTGCCTATTGTATTTAATTCGGATGCAATTTCTGTGTTTCATCGTCAATAAGAAGGTCAGAGGGATACAGTAAACCCGAAGTGAAGCATCGGAATCTATAACTGGTGTTACAGGAATGGTTCAAAACATAGTAAGATAAGTCAGTCTTCTTGTACTTAAGTCGGCATTGTGCCTTTTGTATTTAATTCCGATGCAATTTCTGTGTTTCATCGTCAATAATAACGTCCAAGGGATACACTAAACCTGAAGTGAAGCATCGGAATCTATAACTAGTGTCACAGGAATGGTTCAAACATAGTCAGTAAGAAGAGTCAGTCTCTTGTACTTAAGTCGGCATTGCGCGTTTTGTATTTACTTCCGATGCAATTTCTGTGTTTCATCGTCAATAAGAAGGTCCAAGGAATACCGTAAACCTGAAGTGAAGCATCGGAATCTATAACTAGTGTCACAGGAATGGTTCAAATCATAGTCAGTAAGAAGAGTCAGTCTCTTGTACTTAAGTCGGCATTGTGCCTTTTGTATTTAATTCCGATGCAATTTCTGTGTTTCATCGTCAATAAGAAGGTCAGAGGGATACAGTAAACCTGAAGTGAAGCATCGGAATCTATAACTAGTATCATAGGAATGGTTCAAAACATAGTCAGTTAGAAAAGTCAGTCTTCTTGTACTTAAGTCGGCATTGTGCCTTTTGTATTTAATTCGGATGCAATTTCTGTGTTTCATCGTCAATAAGAAGGTCAGAGGGATACAGTAAACCTGAACTGAAGCATCGAAATCTATAACTGGTGTTACAGGAATGGTTCAAAACATAGTCAGTAAGAAGAGTCAGTCTTCTTGTACTTAAGTCGGCATAGTGCCTTTTGTATTTAATTCGGATTCAATTTCGGTGTTTCATCGTCAATAAGAAGGTCAGAGGGATACAGTAAACCTGAAGTGAAGCATCGGAATCTATAACTGGTGTTACAGGAATGGTTCGAAACATAGTAAGAAAAGTCAGTCTTCTTCTACTTAAGTCGGCATTGTGCCTTTTGTATTTGATTCCGATGCAATTTCTGTGTTTCATCGTCAATAAGAAGGTCCAAGGGATACAGTAAACCAGAAGTGAAGCATGGGATTCTATAACTAGTGTCACAGGAATGGTTCAAAACATAGTCAGTAAGAAGAGTCAGTCCCATGTACTTAAGTCGGCATTGTGCCTTTTGTATTTCATTTGGATGCAATTTCTGTGTTTCATCGTCAATAGGAAGGTCCAAGGGATACAGTAAAACTGAAGTCAAACATCGGAATCTATAACTAGTGTCACAGGAATGGTTCAAAACTTAGACATTAGGAAGAGTCAGTCTTCTTGTACTTAAGTCTGCATTGTGCCTTTTGAATTTAATTCCGATGCAATTTCTGTGTTTCATCGTCAATAAGAAGGTCAGAGGGATACAGTAAACCTGAAGTGAAGCTTCGGAATCTATAACTAGTGTCACAGGAATGGTTCAAAGCATAGTCAGTAAGAAGAGTCAGTCTTTTTGTACTTAAGTCGGCATTGTGCCTTTTGTATTTAAGTCCGATGCAATTTCTGTGTTTCGTCGTCAATAAGAAGGTCCAAGGGATGCAGTAAACCTGAAGTGAAGCATCGGAACATATAACTAGTGTCACAGGATTAGTTCATAGAATAGACAGTAAGAAGAGTCAGTCTTCTTGTACTTAAGTCGGCATTGTACCTTTTGTATTTAATTCCGATGCAATTCTGTGTTTCATCGTCAATAGGAAGGTCCATGGGATACAGTAAACCTGAAGTGAAGCATCGGAATCTATAACTAGTGTCACAGGAATGGTTCCAAACATAGTCAGTAAGAAGAGTCAGTCTTCTTGTACTTAAGTCGGCATAGTGCCTAATGTGTTTACTTCCGGTGCAATTTCTGTGTTTCATCGACAATAAGAAGGTCAGAGGGATAAGGTAAACCTGAAGAGAAGCATCGGAATCTATAACTAGTGTTACAGGAATGGTTAAAAACATAGTCAGTAAGAAGAGTCAGTCTTCTTGTCCATAAGTTGGCATTGAGCCTTTTGTATTTAATTCCGATGCAATTTCTGTGTTTCATCGTCAATAAGAAGGAGCGAAGGGATGCAGTAAACCTGAAGTGAATCATCGGAATCTATAACTAGTGTCACAGGATTGGTTCAAAACATAGACAGTAAGAAGAGTCAGTCTTCTTGTACTTAAGTCGGCATTGTGCCTTTTCTATCTAATCCCGATGCAATTTCTGTGTTTCATCGTCAATAAGGAGGTCAAAGGGATACAGTAAAACTGAAGTGAAACATCGGAATCTATAACTAGTGTCACAGGAATGGTTCAAAACTTAGACAGTAGGAAGAGTCAGTCTTCTTGTACTTAAGTCGGCATTGTGCCTTTTGTATTTAATTCCGATGCAATTTCTGTGTTTCATCGTCAATAATAACGTCCAAGGGAGACAGTAAACCTGAAGTGAAGCATCGGAATCTATAACTAGTGTCACAGGAATTGTTCAAAACATAGTCAGTAAGAAGACTCCGTCTCTTGTACTTAAGTCGGCATTGTGCTTTTTGTATTTAATTCCGATGCAATTTCTGGGTTTCATCGTCAATAAGAAGGTCCAAGGAATACCGTAAACCTGAAGTGAAGCATCGGAATCTATAACTAGTGTCACAGGAATGGTTCAAAACATAGTCAGTAAGAAGAGTCAGTCTCTTGTACTTAAGTCAGCATTGTGCCTTTTGTATTTAATTCCGATGCAATTTCTGGGTTTCATCGTCAAAAGAAGGTCCAAGGGATACAGTAAACCTGAAGTGAAGCATCGGAATCTATAACTAGTGTCAGAGGAATGGTTCAAAACATAGTCAGTAAGAAGTGTCAGTCTTCATGTACTTAAGTCGTCATTGTGTCTTTTCTAATTAATTCCGATGCAATATCTGTGTTTCATCGTCAATAAGAAGGTCAGAGGGATACAGTAAACCTGAAGTGAAGCATCGGAATCTATAACTAGGGTCACAGGAATGGTTCAAAACATAGTCAGTAAGAAGAGTCAGTCTTCCTGTACTTAAGTCGGCATAGTGCCTTTTGTATTTTATTCGGATGCGATTTCTGTGTTTCATCGTCAATAAGAGGGTCAGAGGGATACAGTAAACCTGAAGTGAATCATCGCAATCTATAACTGGTGTTACAGGAATGGTTCGACACGTAGTCAGTAAGAAGAGTCAGTCTTCTTGTACTTAAGTCGGCATAGTGCCTTTTGTATTTAATTCGGATGCAATTTCTGTGTTTCATCGTCAATAAGAAGGTCAGAGGGATACAGTAAACCTGAAGTGAAGCATCGGAATCTATAACTGGTGTTACAGGAATGGTTCAAAACATAGTAAGATAAGTCAGTCTTCTTGTACTTAAGCCGGCATTGTGCCTTTTGTATTTAATTCCGATGCAATTTCTGTGTTACATCGTCAATAATAACGTCCAAGGGATACACTAAACCTGAAGTGAAGCATCGGAATCTATAACTAGTGTCACAGGAATGGTTCAAACATAGTCTGTAAGAAGAGTCAGTCTCTTGTACTTAAGTCGGCATTGCGCCTTTTGTATTTAATTCCGATGCAATTTCTGTGTTTCATCGTCAATAAGAAGGTCCAAGGAATACCGTAAACCTGAAGTGAAGCATCGGAATCTATAACTAGTGTCACAGGAATGGTTCAAAACATAGTCAGTAAGAAGAGTCAGTCTCTTGTACTTAAGTTGGCATTGTGCCTTTTGTATTTAATTCCGATGCAATTTCTGGGTCTCATCGTCAAAAGAAGGTCTAAGGGATACAGTAAACCAGAAGTGAAGCATCGGAATCTATAACCAGTGTCACAGGAATGGTTCAAAACATAGTCAGTAAGAAGTGTCAGTCTTCTTGTACTTAAGTCGGCATTGTGTCTTTTCTATTTAATTCCGATGCAATATCTGTGTTTCATCGTCAATAAGAAGGTCAGAGGGATACAGTAAACCTGAAGTGAAGCATCGGAATCTATAACTAGTGTCACAGGAATGGTTCAAAACATAGTCAGTAAGAACAGTCAGTCTTCTTGTACTTAAGTCGGCATTGTGCCTTTTGTATTTAATTCGGATGCAATTTCTGTGTTTCATCGTCAATAAGAAGGTCAGAGGGATACAGTTAACCTGAAGTGAAGCATCGAAATCTATAACTGGTCTTATAGGAATGGTTCAAAACATAGTCAGTAAGAAGAGTCAGTCTTCTTGTACTTAAGTCGGCATAGTGCCTTTTGTATTTAATTCGGATTCAATTTCTGTGTTTCATCGTCAATAAGAAGGTCAGAGGGATACAGTAAACCTGAAGTGAAGCATCGGAGTCTATAACTGGTGTTACAGGAATGGTTCGAAACATAGTAAGAGAAGTCAGTCTTCTTGTACTTAAATCGGCATTGTGCCTTTTGTATTTGATTCAGATGCAATTTCTGTGTTTCATCGTCAATAAGAAGGTCCAAGGGATACAGTAAACCAGAAGTGAAGCATGGGATTCTATAACTAGTGTCACAGGAATGGTTCAAAACATAGTCAGTAAGAAGAGTCAGTCTTCTTGTACTTAAGTCGGCATTGTGCCTTTTGTATTTGATTCCGATGCAATTTCTGTGTTTCATCGTCAATATGAAGGTCCAAGGGATACAGTAAACCAGAAGTGAAGCATGGGATTCTATAACTAGTGTCACAGGAATGGTTCAAAACATAGTCAGTAAGAAGAGTCAGTCTCATGTACTTAAGACGGCATTGTGCCTTTTGTATTTAATTCCGATGCAATTTCTGTGTTTCATCGTCAATAAGAAGGTCCAAGGGATACAGTATACCTGAAGTGAAGTATCGGAATCTATATCTAGTGTCATAGGAATGGTTCAAAACAAAGTCAGTAAGAAGAGTCAGTCTTCTTGTACTTAAGTCGGCATTGTGCCTTTTCTATTTAATTCCGATGCAATTTCAGTATTTCATCGTCAATAAGAAGGTCAGAGGGATACAGTAAACCTGAAGTGAAGCTTCGGAATCTATAACTAGTGTCACACGAATGGTTCAAAACATAGTCAGTAAGAAGAGTCAGTCTTTTTGTACTTAAGTCGGCAATGTGCCTTTTGTATTTAAGTCCGATGTAATTTCTGTGTTTCATCGTCAACAAGAAGGTCCAATGGATGCAGTAAACCTGAAGTGAAGCATCGGAACATATAACTAGTGTCACAGGATTTGTTCATAGAAGAGACAGTAAGAAGAGTCAGTCTTCTTGTACTTAAGTCGGCATTGTACCTTTTGTATTTAATTCCGATGCAATTCTGTGTTTCATCGTCAATAGGAAGGTCCATGGGATACAGTAAACCTGAAGTGAAGCATCGGAATCTATAACTAGTGTAACAGGAATGGATCAAAACATAGACATAAAGAAGAGTCAGTCTCTTGTACTTATGTCGGCATTGTGTCTTTTATATTTAATTCCGATGCAATTTCTGTGTTTCATCGTGAATCAGAAGGTCCAAGGGATACAGTAAAACTGAAGTCAAGCATCGGAATCTATAACTAGTGTCGCAGGAATGGTCCAAAACATAGACAGTAAGAAGAGTCAGTCTTCTTGGACTTAAGTCGGCATTGTGCCTTTTCTATTTAATTCCGATGCAATTGCTGTGTTTCATCGTCAATAAGAAGGTCAGAGGGATACAGTAAACCTGAAGTGAAGCATCTGAATCTGTAACTAATGTCACAGCAATGGTTCAAAGCATATTCAGTAAGAAGAGTCAGTCTTCTTGTACTTAAGTCGGCATTGTGCCTTTTGTATTTAAGTCCGATGCAATTTCTGTGTTTCATCGTCAATAAGAAGGTCCAAGGGATACAGTAAACCTGGAGTGAAGCATCGGAATCTATAACTAGTGTCACAGGAATGGTTCAAAAGATAGACAGAAAGAAGATACAGTCTTCTTGTACTTAAGTCGGCATTGTGCCTTTTGTATTTGATTCCGATGCAATTTCTGGGTTTCATCGTCAATAAGAAGGTCCAAGGGATACAGTAAACCTGAAGTGAAGCATCGGAATCTATAACTAGTGTCACAGGAATGGTTCAAAACATAGTCAGTAAGAAGTGTCAGTCTTCTTGTACTTAAGTCGGCATTGTGCCTTTTGTATTTGATTTCGATGCAATTTCTATGTTTCATCGTCAATAAGAAGGTCCAAGGGATACAGTCAACCTGGAGTGAAGCATCGGATTCTATAACTAGTGTCACAGGAATGGTTCAAAACATAGTCTATAAGAAGAGTCAGTCTCTTGTACTTAATTCGGCATTGTGCCTTTTGTATTTAATTCCGATGCAATTTCTGTGTTTCATCGTCTATAAGAAGGTCCAAGGGATACAGTAAAACTGAAGTCAAACATCGGAATCAATAACTAGTGTCACAGGAATGGTTCAAAACTTAGACAGTAGGAAGAGTCAGTCTTCTTGTACTTCAGTCGGCATTGTGCCTTTTGTATTTAATTCCGATGCAATTTCTGTGTTTCATCGTCAATAAGAACGTCCAAGAGATACAGTGAACCTGAAGTGAAGCATCGGAATCTATAACTAGTGTCACAGGAATGGTTCAAACATAGTCATTAAGAAGAGTCAGTCTCTTGTACTTAAGTCGGCATTGTGCCTTTTGTATTTAATTCCGATGCAATTTCTGTGTTTCAACGTCAATAAGAAGGTCCAAGGAATACCGTAAACCTGAAGTGACGCATCGGAATCTATAACTAGTGTCACAGGAATGGTTCAAATCATAGTCAGTAAGAAGAGTCAGTCTCTTGTACTTATGTCGGCATTGTGCCTTTTGTATTTGATTCCGATGCAATTTCTGGGTTTCATCGTCAAAAGAAGGTCTAAGGGATACAGTAAACCTGAAGTGAAGCATCGGAATCTATAACTAGTGTCACAGGAATGGTTCAAAACATAGTCAGTAAGAAGTGTCAGTCTTCTTGTACTTAAGTCGGCATTGTGTCTTTTCTACTTAATTCCGATGCAATATCTGTGTTTCATCGTCAATAAGAAGGTCCAAGGGTTACCGTAAACCTGAAGTGACGCATCGGAATCTGTAACTAGTGTCACAGGAATGGTTCAAATCATAGTCAGTAAGAAGAGTCAGTCTCTTGTACTTAAGTCGGCATAGTGCCTTTTGTATTTAATTCGGATGCAATTTCTGTGTTTCATCGTCAATAAGAAGGTTAAAGGGATACAGTAAATCTGAAGTGAAGCATCGGAATCTATAACTGGCGTTACAGGAATGGTTCAAATCATAGTCAGTAAGAAGAGTCAGTCTTCTTGTACTTAAGTCGGCATAGTGCCTTTTGTATTTAATTCGGATGCAATTTCTGTGTTTCATCGTCAATAAGAAGGTCAGAGGGATACAGTAAACCTGAAGTGAAGCATCGGAATCTATAACTGGTGTTACAGGAATGGTTCAAAGGATAGTAAGAAAAGTCAGTCTTCTTGTACTTATGTCGGCATTGTGCCTTTTGTATTTGATTCCGATGCAATTTCTGGGTTTCATCGTCAATAAGAAGGTCCAAGGGATACAGTAAACCTGGAGTGAAGCATCGGATTCTATAACTAGTGTCACAGGAATGGTTCAAAACATAGTCAGTAAGATGAGTCAGTCTCATGTACTTAAGTCGGCATTGTGCCTTTTGTATTTAATTCCGATGCAATTTCTGTGTCTCATCGTCAATAAGAAGGTTCAAGGGATAGAGTACAACTGAAGTCAAACATCGGAATCTATAAATAGTGTCATAGGAATGGTTCAAAACATAGTCAGTAAGAAGAGTCAGTCTCTTGTACTTAAGTCAGCATTGTGCCTTTTGTATTTAATTCCGATGCAATTTCTGGGTTTCATCGTCAAAAGAAGGTCTAAGGGATACAGTAAACCTGAAGTGAAGCATCGGAATCTATAACTAGTGTCAGAGGAATGGTTCGAAACATACTCAGTAAGAAGTGTCAGTCTTCTTGTACTTAAGTCGGCATAGTGCCTTTTGTATTTTATTCGGATGGGATTTCTGTGTTTCATCGTCAATAAGAGGGTCAGAGGGATACAGTAAACCTGAAGTGAATCATCGCAATCTATAACTGGTGTTACAGGAATGGTTCGACACGTAGTCAGTAAGAAGAGTCAGTCTTCTTGTACTTAAGTCGGCATAGTGACTTTTGTATTTAATTCGGATGCAATTTCTGTGTTTCATCGTCAATAAGAAGGTCAGAGGGATACAGTAAACCCGAAGTGAAGCATCGGAATCTATAACTGGTGTTACAGGAATGGTTCAAAACATAGTAAGATATGTCAGTCTTCTTGTACTTAAGTCGGCATTGTGCCTTTTGTATTTAATTCCGATGCAATTTCTGTGTTTCATCGTCAATAATAACGTCCAAGGGATACACTAAACCTGAAGTGAAGCATCGGAATCTATAACTAGTGTCACAGGAATGGTTCAAACATAGTCAGTAAGTACAGTCAGTCTCTTGTACTTAAGTCGGCATTGCGCCATTTGTATTTAATTCCGATGCAATTTCTGTGTTTCATCGTCAATAAGAAGGTCCAAGGAATACCGTAAACCTGAAGTGAAGCATCGGAATCTATAACTAGTGTCACAGGAATGGTTCAAATCATAGTCAGTAAGAAGAGTCAGTCTCTTGTACTTAAGTCGGCATTGTGCCTTTTGTATTTAATTCCGATGCAATTTCTGGATCTCATCGTCAAAAGAAGGTCTAAGGGATACAGTAAACCTGAAGTGAAGCATCGGAATCTATAAATAGTGTCACAGGAATGGTTCAAAACAGTCAGTAAGAAGTGTCAGTCTTCTTGTACTTAAGTCGGCATTGTGTCTTTTCTATTTAATTCCGATGCAATATCTGTGTTTCATCGTCAATAAGAAGGTCAGAGGGATACAGTAAACCTGAAGTGAAGCATCGGAATCTATAACTAGTGTCACAGGAATGGTTCAAAACATAGTCAGTAAGAACAGTCAGTCTTCCTGTACTTAAGTCGACATTGTGCCTTTTGTATTTAATTCGGATGCAATTTCTGAGTTTCATCGTCAATAAGAAGGTGAGAGGGATACAGTAAACCTGAAGTGAAGCATCGGAATCTATAACTGGTGTTACAGGAATGGTTCAAAACATAGTCAGTAAGAACAGTCAGTCTTCTTGTACTTAAGTCGGCATAGTGCCTTTTGTATTTAATTCGGATTCAATTTCTGTGTTTCACCGTCAATAAGAAGGTCAGAGGGATACAGTAAACGTGAAGTGAAGAATCGGAATCTATAACTGGTGTTACAGGAATGGTTCGAAACACAGTAAGAAAAGTCAGTCATCTTGTACGTAAGTCGGCATTGTGCCTTTTGTATTTAAGTCCGATGCAATTTCTGTGTTTCATCGTCAATAAGAAGGTCCAAGGGATACAGTAAACCTGGAGTGAAGCATCGGAATCTATAACTAGTGTCACAGGAATGGTTCAAAAGATAGACAGAAAGAAGATACAGTCTTCTTGTACTTAAGTCGGCATTGTGCCTTTTGTATTTGATTCCGATGCAATTTCTGGATTTCATCGTCAATAAGAAGGTCTAAGGGATACAGTAAACCTGAAGTGAAGCAACGGAATCTATAACTAGTGTCACAGGCATGGTTCAAAACATAGTCAGTAAGAAGTGTCAGTCTTCTTGTACTTAAGTCGGCATAGTGCCTTTTGTATTTAATTCGGATTCAATTTCTGTGTTTCATCGTCAATAAGAAGGTCAGAGGGATACAGTAAACCTGAAGTGAAGAATCGGAATCTATAACTGGTGTTACAGGAATGGTTCGAAACACAGTAAGAAAAGTCAGTCATCTTGTACGTAAGTCGGCATTGTGCCTTTTGTATTTGATTCAGATGCAATTTCTGTGTTTCATCGTCAATAAGAAGGTCCAAGGGATACAGTAAACCAGAAGTGAAGCATGGGATTCTATAACTAGTGTCACAGGAATGGTTCAAAACATAGTCAGTAAGAAGAGTCAGTCTTCTTGTACTTAAGTCGGCATTGTGCCTTTTGTATTTGATTCCGATGCAATTTCTGTGTTTCATCGTCAATAAGAAGGTCCAAGGGATACAGTAAACCAGAAGTGAAGCATGGGATTCTATAACTAGTGTCACAGGAATGGTTCAAAACATAGTCAGTAAGAAGAGTCAGTAACATGTACTTAAGTCGGCATTGTGCCTTTTGTATCTCATTTGGATGCAATTTCTGTGTTTCATCGTCATTAGGAAGGTCCAAGGGATACAGTAAAACTGAAGTCAAACATCGGAATTTATAACTAGTGTCACAGGAATGGTTCAAAACTTAGACATTAGGAAGAGTCAGTCTTCTTGTACTTAAGTCGGCATTGTGCCTTTTGTATTTAATTCCGATCAATTTCTGTGTTTCATCGTCAATAAGAAGGTCCAAGGGAT